>NW_011494744.1:4303326-4305491 GCF_000754665.1 Bison bison bison | reverse complement strand
TCGATGGATGTGAGTCTGAGTGAACTCCGGGAGTTGGTGATGGACAGGGAGGCCTGGCGTGCTGCGATTCATGGGGTCGCAAAGAGTCAGACATGACTGAGCTGAACTGAAATGAACCTTTGGATGGGAGAAAATATATGTAAACCATATAGTGGATAAAGGATTCATAGCCAAAGTGTAAAGAACTCATACAATTCAATAATAATAATCAATTAAAATGGACAGAAGAATGAATAGAAATTTTTCTAAAGAATACATACAAGTGGATAACAGGTACATAGATAAGATTCTCAGCATCACTCATCATCAGATAAATGCAAATCAAAACCACCATAAGATATCACCTAACACCCATTAGGCTGACTATCATTAAGAAGACAAGATTTAAGGAGTAAGGATGTGGAGAATTGTGCACTATTTATATATAAATATAAATTGGTTCAGCTACTATGGAGAAAAGAATGAAAGTTTTTTAAAATACTTAAAATGGAACTATTAATGCCATTTGACTGGCAATCCCACTTATGAGTATATATCCAAAGGAAATGAAATCAGGATATTGAAAAGATATCTACAGTCTCACAGCAGCATTATTCACAATAACCAAGCTATAGAAACAACCTAAATCTCCATAAATCCATTGGATGTACAAAGAAGATCTATGTATACACCTATGTATAGCTTCTGTATTTATATCTATTTTCCCATAAAATGAAATATTATTCAGCCATGAGAAAGAAATTCTGTTTCTGATCACACAGATTTTGAAAGCATTATGCTAAGTGAGATAAATCAGAGAGAACAATAAATACTCTATGACAGCCTGTATACGTGTAACCTAAAAGCCAAACTTCTAGAAGCAGAGAGTAGAATAATGGTTATCAGGGGTTGTGGATTACTCAGTTTGGGGAGATGTTCATTAAAAGGTACAGACTTCCAGTTAGAAGATCAGTAAGTTCTGGAGATCTCTCTAATCTAGTGATTATAGTTAACAATATTGTATTATACACCTCAATGGTTTTAGATCTTAAATGGTCTCTCAACAAAAAGAAATAACTATGCAACATGAGAAAGATATTAGTTAATGCTATGGTGGTATTCATATTGCAGTATATAAAGGTATAAAATCAACAGATCGTATATATTAAATTCACACAATTTTATATGTCAATTATGTCTCAATAAAAATAAAAGAAATGTTTTAAGATGATAGATTTTATATATGTAATCATTTTTCAAAGATTTGGTTGGTATGTTTCAGAGATTTTTTTCCCCTCAACACAAAGTACATGAAACTAATTTAAAATACTCTGTGGAAGTGTTATAGCTCTTTTAGAATTTGTCTAGCAGGTTTTCTGGGCCTCGCCAGAAACCATTAGTTAGCATGCGTGCTCACTGGGTCTGACTCTTTGCACCCCCATGGACTGTAGCCCACCAGGCTCTTCTGTCCATGGAATATTTCAAGGGAAGAATACTGGAATGGGCTGCCATTTCCTCCTCTAGGGCATCTTCCTGACCTAGGGATCAAACCAGTGTCTTCTGGTCTCCTGGATTAGTAGGTGGATTCTTTACCACTGAGCCACCTGGGAAGACCCACCAGAGACCACTCCTGCTCAAAATAATCTGTGGAAACATATATGCTGATATTAATAAACAAGAATGCCTGTATAGGCACACCTCAAGAAACAAGAAAAAAGTCAAATAAATAACCTAACTCTACACCTAAAGCAACTAGAAAAGGAAGAAATGAAGAACCCCAGGGTTAGTAGAAGGAAAGAAATCTTAAAAATTAGAGCAGAAATAAATGCAAAAGAAACAAAAGAGACCATAGCAAAAATCAACAAAACCAAAAGCTGGTTCTTTGAAAGGATAAATAAAATTGACAAACCATTAGCCAGACTCATCAAGAAACAAAGGGAGAAAAATCAAATCAACAAAATTAGAAACGAAAATGGAGAGATCACAACAGACAACACAGAAATACAAAGGATCATAAGAGACTACTATCAACAATTATATGCCAATAAAATGGACAACGTGGAAGAAATGGACAAATTCTTAGAAAAGTACAACTTTCCAAAACTGGACCAGGAAGAAATAGAAAATTTTAACAGACCCATCACAAGCATGGAAATTGAAACTGTAATCAAAAATCTTCCAGCAAA
>NW_011494744.1:4236069-4300472 GCF_000754665.1 Bison bison bison | reverse complement strand
ACGAAACACACAAAACTAAAAAAAAAAAAAAGAAAGGGAGAGAATTAAGACTTGAAAAAAAAAAAAAAAGAATGCCTGTATAGCAAACTTTTTACTTTTTGAAAAGAGGAGACTGATACAAAACATCTGGCCACATATTAGGAACATAACTCAACACCAGTGAGACCAAATCTATGACATAAACATGTTTTACTACTCACGCTTTTTAAACAACAATACAACCTTATGATGGGCATTTTCCAGGATTTCTATTTAGCAGAATTGGTCACCATGGTAACAATGTGAACACAATGATTGCTATGCTTTCTCATGAAGGTTGAATGACCCAAGTAAGCCACTTGGGAGCTGAGGTTTTCAGTTATAGCAACACATACTCCCCACAGAGTTCATAACATTGCTTCTCAGTCAATCTGAATCAATTGACATGGTAGTCAAAATGGCTGGCTGGTGTTGCTGAAAATCCTGATATTTCCGGCATCTAACCCACCAGAGTTGACCAATCTGACTTTATAGTTTTCAAAGTGGCAGAGCACTGGCTATGCCCACAAGTCTTACATGGTGATTGGTTGCGAGCTAGATAATGGATAAAGTCATGTAGTTTATTAAACAGGCATCTAGATAAAAACTAAAAATGATTAAAAACATGTGGATAATAAATTCAGTTCAGTTCAGTTCAGTTCATTTGCTCAGTTGTGTCCGACTCATCACGACCCAAAGGACCACAGCACTCCAGGCCTCCCTGTCCATCACCAACTCCCAGAGGCTACTCAACTCATCTCCATTGAGTCGGTGATGCCATCCAACCATCTCATCCTCTGTTGTCCCCTTATCCTCCTGCCCTCAATCTTTCCCAGCATCAAGGTCTTTTCAAATGAGTCAGCTCTTCGCATCAGGTGGCTAAAGTATTGGAGTTTCAGCTTCAATATCAGTCCTTCCAATGAACACTAGGACTGATCTCCTTTAGGATGGGCTGGTTTGATCTGCTTGCAGTCCAAAGGACTCTCAAGAATCTTCTCCAACACCACAGTTCAAAAGCATCGATTCTTCGGCACTCAGCCTTCTTTATAGTCCAACTCTCACATCCGTACACGACTACTGGAAAAACCATAGCCTTGACTAGATGGACCTTTGTTGGCAAAGTAATGTCTCTGCTTTTTAATACGCTGTCTAATTTGGTCATAGCTTTTCTTCCAAGGAGCAAACGTCTTTTAATTTCATGGCTGCAATCACCATCTGCAGTGATTTTGGAGCCCAGAAAAATAAAGTCAGCCCCTGTTTTTACTGTTTCCCCATCTATTTGCCATGAAGTGATGGGACCAGATGCCATGATCTTCATTTTCTGAATGTTGAGCTTTAAGCCAACTTTTTCACTCTCCTCTTTCACCTTCATCAAGAGGCTCTTTAATTCTTTTTCACCTTCTTCCATAAGGGTAGTGTCACCTGCATATCTGAGGTTATTGATATTTCTCCCAGCCATCTTGATTCCAGCTTGTGTTCATCCAGCCCAGTGTTTCTCATGATGAATCTGCATATAAGTTAAATAAGCAGGATGACAATATACAGCCTTGATGTACTCCTTTTCCTATTTGGAACCAGTCTGTTGTTCCATGTCCAGTTCTAACTGTTGCTTCATGACCTGCATACAGATTTCTCAAGAAGCAGGTCAGGTGCTCTGGTATTCCCATCTCTTTCAGATTTTTCCACAGTGTATTGTGATCCACACAGTCAAAGGCTTTGGCATAGTCAATAAAGCAAAAATAGATGCTTTTCTGGAACTCTCTTGTTTTTTCGATGATCCAACGGCTGTTGGCAATTTGATCTCTGGTTCCTCTGCCTTTTCTAAAACCAGCTTGGACATCTGGAAGTTCACAGTTCACATATTGCTGAAGCCTGGCTTGGAGAATTTTGTGCATTACTTTACTAGTGTGTGAGATGAGTGCAATCGTGTGGTAGTTTGAGCATACTTTGGCATTGCCTTTCTTTGGGATTGGAATGAAAACTGCCCTTTTCCAGTCCTGTGGCCACTGCTGAGTTTTCCAAATTTGCTGGCATGTTGAGTGTAGCACTTTCACAGCATCATCTTTCAGGATTTGAAATAGCTCCACTGGAATTCCATCTCCTCCACTAGCTTTGTTCATAGTGATGCCTCCCAAGGCCCACTTGATATCACATTCCAGGATGTCTGACTCTAAGTGAGTAATCACACCATCGTGTTTATCTGGGTCATGAAGATCTTTTTTGTAGAGTTCTTCTGTGTATTCTTGCCACCTCTTCTTAATATCTTCTGCTTCTGTTAGGTCCGTACCAATAAAGATGGGCTTTATTGAGCCCATCTTTGCATGAAATGTTTCCTTGGTATCTCTAATTTTCTTGAAAAGATCTCTAGTCTTTCCCATTCTATCATTTTCCTCTATTTCTTTGCACTGATCACTGAGGAAGGCTTTCTTATCTCACCTGGCTATTCTTTGGAACTCTGCATTCAAATGGGCATATCTTTCCTTTTCTCCTTTGCTTTTCACTTCTCTTATTTGCACAGTTATTTGTAAGTCTTCCTCGACAGCCATTTTGCTTTTTTTGCATTTCTTTTCCATGGGGATGATCTTGATCCCTGTCTCCTGTACAATGTCACAAACCTCCATCCATAGTTCTTCAGGCATTCTGTCTATCAGATATAGTCCCTTAAATCTATTTCTCTATACTTCCACTATATAATCATAAGGGATTTGATTTAGGTCATACCTGAATGGTCTAGTGGTTTCCCCTACTTTCTTCAATTTAAATCTGAATTTGGCAATAAGAAGTTCATGATCTGAGCCACAGTCATCTCCCAGTCTTGTTTTTGCTGACTGTATAGAGCTTCTCCATCTTTGGCTGCAAAGAATATAACCAATCTGATTTCGATGTTGGCCATCTGGTAATGTTGAATCTTGCAGAGACACAAAGTAAATCTTTCAATTATAGCAATTTCAAAAGTAGAATGATAACTGTTGCTTTTCTTTTTTCACCTAAGCTGGATCTAAAATTTACTCTGAGGAAGAGAACAGAGATTTTTATGAGTGAAATTGGCTAATGTTAGCTGATCAGTGTGTATTAGTTTAATAAATGAATAGAAAACTAGTGCCAGTCAGTATTTTTAACAGGGAATCCTGATAGAAAAATCAATAAAGAACATTAATTAAAATATGTTTATAATTTTCTAGTTTGTAAAGTATAATCACAATAATTTAATTTTTAGACTAGTGAGACAGTTTATAATTACTCCAGTTTTATAGATGAATAAATATAAGGTTAATAATGATTATGCAACTGAAATATATATAACAGGTAAGTGGCAGATTAAAATTAAGTAAGGCTTTCTAAAGGTACCGCTCATATCTTTCATTAATATAACTCAATAGGGAACTCAAATAGAGTAGATAAATTCAAAATGATGCTAAGGATAACAATGAGTTGAGTTTTATTTATTTTATTACTGTTTCTGTAGACTTTGGAGGAGTTTGAATAAATATAGTCCCAAATGTCAAAAACAAAATTTTAATAATTTAAGAACAAAACATAGGAAACTATCTTTTACACAAGGATAGAAAAGAAGCCTTTAAGTAAAACACGCAAAAAAGAACAAACCACGAATAAAAGATTGGTAACTTTATTGTATTAAAATTTAAATTGTATCTATTACAAAGAACCAATGACGAATAAACTCAAAAGGTGAGTCAAAGACCAAAAAATGTTATTTGCAATGTATACGACAAAAAAGAACTGTTACTCTGAATTTGCAGGAAAATTCTACAACCGAATAACCCTACAGAAGAGTGAAGAAAGGAACAGGTATATGAAACTATGGTCAACTTTGCTAGAAGTGCAAGGTAAATAACACAAAGACATGCAGATTTAACCAATAAAATGCAGTTTCACATAGGCTATCTCGGAAGAGTTATAACGCTTGGGAGGAGCACTAACCAACAGACGGTGGCTTTGAAGGCAGCCGATTCAAGACAACCTTTCAGAGAGACAGCCAAGAGAAATAGATGCACTCACTTCACTCCTTCACTTCCCTACCTCATTCTGATCTCCTGCCAGAGATCCCTATTGGCTGAAACAAAACAGAAACTAGAGGGATATGGATATGTTGATATAGTCCATATGGCCAGAGTGTCAGCACAGGTAGGGGTGAGGCAGGGTAGTGAGTATATCTGGAAGGATAGATGAAAGATACGTGACACAGAGCCTCTGATGTTGGGGTCCCCTGCACCAAATGACAAATGTCTTCAAATATTGCATTTAAGAAATGTACAATATGCATACCTGAGAAAACTAAATTTTTAAAATGGGGAATGGAGAACATCTTTTACATTATTATTTTTAAAAGTCTAGATTTAAACAGTGTATTAAAATCCCTCTGTTGATTCAAGTGCATACATTATCTTTCTCCTGGGAACATGCTTTACAAAACAATCTATTGTCTAGATACATTACAAAACTAGAGCATTTTAGTCTATAATGCTGATTTCAAATAGTACATTTTGATGCTTTACAAAAAAGAGTCCTTGAGGGATCAATTTAAAAAAATAATTTCCTAGAAACAGTATAGAGTAGAGAACTATATTTATTCTCACTGTTCTACAAGATTTTTTTATGTTCTTTAAGGCATGACTTGGAGAAATTGCAGGTTCATTCCAGACTACTACAATAAAGTTAGTATTGCAGTAATGTAAGTCATGAATTTTTTGATTTCCCAGTGCCTATAAAAGTTATGTGTAGACTACACTGTAGCCTATTAAGTATGTAATAGCATTATGTCTAAAAAATAATGCACAATACCTTAATCAAAAAATAATACTGTTGGAAAAATGGCAGTGATAGATTTGTTCTTTGTAGGGTCTCTGCAAACCTTTAGTTTGAAAAAAAATGCAATATCTGCAAAGAACAATCAATTGAAGTATGCTTGTAACTTGTTTTTATTTTACAAAGTTTTGGCCTTTGCTAGCAATAATCTAAAATGTGAGAGCTCATTTTACGCACTTGACTACTTCTTTTAATTATACCCTATGGCACTGAATGAGCATCTACATAGCCTGGTTCTCCCTGGATTTAGACAGAAGCATATAAATTGCAATCCAGTGAAAGTATCTCCAACAGCTTTCAACTGAGTTTGAAAATGGTTTTCTTTACCATGTGAGCCAGGGTAGTATCTGTATTAGTGAAGGTAATCCAAACAAAACAAATTTTTAGTTATTAGTAGTATAATGAAATTCAACAATTCCGCCAACGTATCCAACACTTGAGCACCTTCTAAGTGTTCTAGATGTTTGAGCTACATCACTGAATTACAGAGAAATATTTCTGTGCTACAGAAACTCATGTTCTAGCAATAGAGACAAGCAATACGTAATATACATAATAAGTTTATAAACTGCATAGTATGTTAGAAAAGGATATATGCTACAGAGAAAATAACAAGTAGAGCAAGATAAGGGAGACTAGACTGTGGGGTGTATTACAGAGTTAGGATTAGCTTCATTGATAAGGTAATATTTATATCAAGGTTTGAAATAAGCATGCGAGGTAACCAAGCATATAGCTGAAGGAAGAGCTTTCCAGAGAGAAAAACATTGTATGTATGTGTATGTGTGTGTGTGTGTGTATGTATATATATATATATATGTAAAAGAGTGTGTGTTCTGAAATTAAAAATGTAAATAGGGTTAACTTAGTTGGCATACCACCTTTTTCCTTAATCTCTCCTTTATCACATCTAAAACACCATACTTTTTACCAAGAGTTATGCTTCTCACCTACGGTGGTGACAATAGAAGAATAGTCTCATAATTGCCCATTTACTTTACTTCTAATTATGTATGTAACACCTATTCTAATACCACCAATTATGGTAACTGAAAACAATTAAGAAATTTTTTTGGTTGTTTCCATTTCCCTTATGTGTGTGTGTGTGTGTGTGTGTGGCTTTTTGCATAGCATATTTGCGTAGAAGGGCATATAGCCGTTACATACTATATTTTCTCCCTTCTACATTCACTATTAATTCTATTCATTGTTGTTCAGTCACTAAGTCATATGTAACTCTTAGCAGTCCTATGGACTGCAGCATGCCAGACTTCACTGTTCTTGACTATATCCTGGAGTTTGCTCAGATTCATGTTCACTGAGTCAGATGCCATCCAACCATCTAATCATCTGTTGCCCCCTTCTCCTCTTGCCCTCAGTTTTTCTCAACATTAGGGTCTTTTCCCCTGTGTCAGTTCTTCATATCAGTGGCCAGAATATTGGCATTTCAGCTTCAGCATTGGTCTTTCCAATGAATATTGATTTCCTTTAGGATTGACTGGTTTGATCTCCTTGCTGTCCAAGGGACTCTCAGAAGTCTTCTGCAACACCACAATTTGAAGGCATCAATTCTTCAGCACTCTGCCTTCTTCATCCATACATGACTACTGGAATTAATTAATTCTATTAGTTATAGAACTATAACTATTAATTCTATAAGTAAGTATATTTGGTGCTCACCACCAGTCTTATTGAAGTATCTCTCTACATGTGGATTTTCTGAATTTGCTATTTAATTCCTCAGGGAGCATGGCAAGAGCATGCTACTTCTTGTATGCCAATAACACATGTGCTATTCTATACTTGCAAGTCAGCTTTGCTGGATATAAAGTCCTTTCCTATATATTAAGCCAATTTTATATGGTATAAAATTTTTGTTCTTCAGTCGCCAAGTTGTGTCTGACTCTTTGTGACCCCATGGACTGCAGCATGCAAGGCTTCCCCATCCCTTACCATCTCCTGGAGTGTGACCAAGTTCATCCATTGAATTGGTGATGCCATCCAACCATCTCATCCTCTGTGGCCCTCTTCTCCTCCTGCCTTCAATTTTTCCCAGCATTGGTACTACTGTCTAATAGCTTGAAGATAACCTAGTATTATTTCTTATTTACTATTTTTGTCTAGATAACCAAATACTCTATTTTTAGGGTTGACACTAAAAATTACCTTTCTGTTGATTGTTCTAGGTTGATTTTCATAGGTACACAGTATACTCTTTCAAATTATAAAGATATTTCATTTTTAATTCAGAAAAGCTTTCTTGAATTATAGTTTTTCATATTTTCCCCCTTGCTTTGGCATTTTCTTCAGGAATGCATATTACTTCTGTGTTGGATTGTCTTTGTCTATCTTCAGTACTGGTTATTTTCTCTTGAATTCTTTTCACCTCATTTCCTTTTTATTTATATTAAGACATTATTTACTGTGTTTATTCATCTTTCTCCACTATATTTTTTAGTCCAGTCTAAATTTCTAAAATTATTTCCCCCCTTATTTCTAATTGTTCTTTTAGTTCTGTCATTCCATTTCTAAGTTTTTCTAATTCTTATTTACATTTCTCTTTAAATCATACATTTATATTTTTGTTTTGAAGCAGTAAGTTACAGTTTAAATTTTCTTATGGGATGCCTATCTGGTATGCTTTGGTTATCCATAAGGATGTTATTTTTCTCCATATTCTTTTCTGTAGTAATTTTGTGTGGGATTTGTTCCTAATACAGTAGATGCTGGTCAATTCTATTTGCAGCTAGATTCCTTGGACTTTCAGAAGGCAGAATTAAGGATCTTTTTTTGTTGTTGTTTTAGTCTAACAAGTCCCCTGTGTTCTCTATTGTTTTCATATAGTGTGCAAGAATTTGGCGACTTGCTTTCTGAAGCTTTCTAGCTGTTTCCCTCTCAATTTTTATCTTGGTCTTCTCGGTCTTTTGTCTCCGTTGCCCATACCCTATTCAATTTTGATTCCACTCCCACTAATTTGTCTTCACTGTTGAATCCTCTCTTGGAAGGGAGTCCTGCTCAGTGTCAAAGTTCACAGGGCCCAAACTGCTCAATTTCTTTAGACTTTGCTGTGGGTCCCTCTTGTGTCTCTACTTTTGAGGTGGTCAAAACCATTCTCAGCTTTAGATGTTCTGAAGTTGGCCTTCCATGCTTTTCAGTGAGTTCCTGGGTTGAGATTCTATATTCTTTGGTGGTGGTGGTGGTTTAGTAGCTAAGTTGTGTCCAACTCTTATGACCCCATGGACCATAGCCCACCAATATCCTCTGTCCATGGGATTTCCTAGGCAAGAATATTGGAGCAGGTTGCCATTTCCTTCTCCAGGGATCAAATTCGCATCTCCTACATTGCAGGTATATTCTTTACCACTGAGCCACCACTGAAGCTCCCTATATTCTTTAGGTCACTCCATTTTTTAGTTACTCCATTTATGCTTCCTCCTTCAGAAATTATAACACTAGGAAGTTCTAGAAGTTGGCAGATTTTTTTGTCACAGACTTGTACTTTGGGGTTAGAAAGAGTGCTATTTTTGTTATGCATAGGCTTTTAGTTTTGCTGTCTAGTTCTATCTATGGGGATTGGGAAATTACTTCAACTATACTTCCTCTTCTGCCTTCCTAGAGTCTCCCTCATCTTACCTTTTAAGATTAAAATGTATCTGTTTAAGTTTTCGCCTCATGGAAGACTTGAAAACATTATCTCATTTTTTCCATGGACCCTTGGAGTCCATAAATTGCCATAAGAATTGTCATAACAATTATCTAGAACGACCTATAAGATAATGAGCTGTCCTGTTTAGTGGATCATTTTCAGTAATTTTTCTTAGCTGAATTCTTGCTAAGATTCAGCCCTTTCAAAAGCTGGAAACTGGGATAAATGCCAAATTTTCTTCAGGTGGAGGCAGCAACTTTTCTACTATGTACCCAGAATCATCTTTCTCAAAACTTGTGTCTTTCAGTAGAAAAACATGATCATGATTTTCCTTTCAGTAGTTATCACTGATCCCATCTGGACCTGAGTAAGCTAAAGATATTTTGGTAGTTGGCATATGTCCACATCTTCTAATGGGTCATATACCAGGGTTTCATTTTCAAGTTCCCCACAATCATATGAGAGGTGAGAGTTTGATATTTTAATATAGCTTTTTAAAAATAATCAGTGAATCATCATAGTCAGCCAATTATTTACTTTTATATTACCCACACAGTTTTTACTCATGATGTTATTTTTTGGGAACCAATCAGTCCCAATGTCTGACTTGTCTAAGATACAGACAGTCTTATTAATGAGTCATTGCCTGACACCCTGCATGATTCAAGAATATCTTAAAACAACAGTTATCAGGATTTCCAAATCCAGGAAGAAGATTAAAGGACATTCTTTAAATAGATACAGTCAGCACCACAGCACCTAATTAAACAGATTTCTATTAGGGGGTGAAAATGTCATTAAATTGGCTGTGTGCTGCTGTGATTCAATTTATTCAAGTAAATCTGTAAAGCCAAATGAATGTTCAAGCAGTCATGAGCTTTCTAATAATGCGTCTATTTTAAATTTTTCCCCCAGAAATCAACATCAATTTTGTTAAGCAGTGTTCAGAATCCATTACATTCTACTTTCTCAAAAACTCAGAAAACATCAGCACCATTATTGTATCCATTACTCTTTGCAAAATACTAGCTAGTTAGAATTTGTCAGAGTATACCAGAAGTGGTTCTTTCAGAAGTGACATGGTTCAAATCTTCAATGCCTTCTCAAATGAAGGGAAATATGGCACTCTCACAGATTGTTGTGTGATATAACAAGTATTCTGGAGGGTGATTTGGAATTAGGTATTAAAAAATCTAAAGAGAATGTTCCCTTTAATTCAGTAATCCCACTTTCAGGAATACATGTATTCTGAAGAATCAATGATAGCTTTACACCAAAGGTTATGTGAAACCTATTCTTAGGTGGCTCAGTGGTAAAGAATCTGCTGCCAAGCAGGAGATTCGGGTTCAACCCTGGGTCAGGAAAATCTGGAGAAAGAAATGGCAACCCACTCCAGTATTCTTGCCTGGGAAATCCCATGGACAGAGGAGTCTGGCAGGCTAAAGTTCAGGGAGTCTCAAAAAATCGGACACAACTTAGTGGCTAAATAGCAATAGCACCATGCTATTTAGTCGTTAAAGACTTAGATTAGGGGAATCTAGAAACAACTATGTTCCACCGCCATTAAGGGAACTGATCAAGTATACAACAGCTACACAGATGGTGGAAAACCATGCAGCCGTAAAATACCATGTTTGGGAATACCTGGAACTAGAAAATGATCATTATGTTTAATTTTTTAAAAGCAAGTTAAAATTGGTAAATTATGAATTTAAATTTGTTTTATGTACATGGAACTGCATCTGCCCATGTGTTCAGGGAGAGAGGGGAGACAGAGAAAGACAAAGAGAGACCCACAGAGAAAGAATTTTAGACCCCACATGAGGCTATAGGAAATGATGCATTCCTAGATCTCTTTAATTATTTAATGTCCTTCAATCCCCTACTCACACACTGTCATTCTTAGGGCCTCATTCTACCTCAAGGAACTTAAAAATAATATTGGATTTAATAGTTACAGAATATAGATGTAGGAATAAAGTTATTAATCTACAATAATTATCATTTTTTCAGGGCTCCTCAGCTACAGGATATTCCTATCAAGTATGGCCCTTACCATTTGTCTTTCGCTCATTTATCTCTCTGCTTCTGGAAACTTCAGGGATATTTCTCACAGTGGTCCTGCACACTGATACACATTTGGAACCTGATAACTATTTTCCAGTCTAGAGATCTTTCTTCCCTGCTCCCTAGTTCAGGGGGAAGCATTAAAATTCCCCTGCCTCTTTGCTTCTGACTCTTTCCTCTCAGACTCTTCAGGGACCCATTGAATCCTCATAAAGGGAATTAAGCCCTAAAGTTCTCAGCTTTCACAATGGTTGGGAGGAGATAAAAGAGAAACCAATTCTCTTTTCTATTGGTGGAAATGGGAAGAAGTGATGTGAGTACACATTTATTTCTTAGTCACCCTGTTACCTGAACAAGCAGAAAAAATTTAAAAGCGGGAAGGTATATAACAAAACAATGTTCATCATTGGGTACAAGGATAATGAGTGGCATTTTTATTTATTTTGCTTTCGTTTTTAGTTTTAGCTATTTTTCTGATTTTCTATAATGAGCATGTAGAACTACCTAAAATTATGATCAGAAAAATAAGCATTTCATAGTTAAAACAGAAAAAAAGTCATCCTAAAATGACTGATAATTGGTCCCACTGAGAAGAATCATCAGGCATATTTGGTATAAAAATATGCTAAATGGACAGGGGCTCTGTAACAATCTAGAAAGGTGGGATGGGGAAGGAGATGGGAGGGAGGTTCCAGAGGGAGGAGACATATGTATGCCTATGGCTGATTCTTGTTGATGTTTGACAGAAAACAACAGAATTCTGTAAAGCAATTATCCTTCAGTTAAAAATACTACATTTAAAAAAATGCTAAATGTTTTTATTATTCAAGAATTATTGATGAAGAACCAATGTGACAAGACTAACTGGAACAATAAATATAGAATTCCAAATATTGTATATGAGCAGAGAGAAAGAATATGTAGAACTATGGAATATGTGAGCTGAAACTGAGAAGATCAAAAATGTAGGAATGAGGATGAAGAGACAAGATGGTTGGAAGTGAACAAACCAGACTTTGATCCTATTATGAAAAGCCTACCTGTGAACACTTAAGAGATAGATAGCAAAAAAGGAAAAGAAAGTTGTTTGGAAGTAGAGAAGCATCTGTTGGCCTTTTGTCCAGTGCCGTTACCCGAAAAGAAAAAACACTCAAATAATTACAACAGATTCTGTGCTATCAGTTTTCCCCTAGCATATTAAGTTAGCAACATATTAATCTCTTAAGGGTTTTCCTTCAAAAAATGCCTCATGAACCACCCTCATTAAGGTTTTTATCAATACCTACCTTGACAATTCATTCATATAGCCGATGGTTTCTGAAGGTCTTACACATGCCGAAAGAGTCAGTACAGAATAAGAGAACAGAGAGTAGAGAGTAAAGGGGAAAGATGATTTAAATATGGCAGAAAGGATGGGTGTTTCAGAAGACCTAGAAATGCAGAATATCTTGAGAAAGAAGAATGGAACTGGAGGAATCAACCTACCTGACTTCAGGCTCTATTACAAAGCCAGTTATCAAGACAGTATGGTACTGGCACAAAGACAGAAATATTTATCAATGGAACAAAATAGAAAGCCCAGAGATAAATCCACGCACATATGGACACCTTATCTTTGACAAAGGAAGCAAGAATATACAATGGATTAAAGACAATCTCTTTAACAAGTGGTGCTGGGAAAACTGATCAACCACTTGTAAAAGAATGAAACTAGAACACTTTCTAACACCATACACAAAAATAAACTCAAAATGGATTAAAGATCTCAATGTAAGACCAGAATCTATAAAACTCCTAGAGGAGAACATAGGCAAAACACTCTCCGACATACATCACAGCAGGATCCTCTATGACCCAAACAACCTTCAGAATGGGAGAAAATAATAGCAAATGAAGCAACTGACAAACAACTAATCTCAAAAATATACAAGCAACTCCTACAGCTCAACTCCAGAAAAATAAATGACCCAATCAAAAAATGGACCAAAGAACTAAATAGACATTTCTCCAAAGAAGACATACAGATGGCTAACAAACACATGAAAAGATGCTCAACATCACTCATTATCAGAGAAATGCAAATCAAAACCACTATGAGGTACCATTTCACGCCAGTCAGAATGGCTGCAATCCAAAAGTCTACAAGCAATAAATGCTGGAGAGGGTGCGGAGAAAAGGGAACTCTCTTACACTGTTGGTGGGAATGCAAACTAGTACAGCCACTATGGAGAACAGTGTGGAGATTCCTTAAAAAACTGGAAATAGAACTGCCTTATGATCCAGCAATCCCACTGCTGGGAAATCAGAAGGGAAAGAGACACGTGTACCCCAATGTTCATCGCAGCACTGTTTATAATAGCCAGGACATGGAAGCAACCTAGATGCCCATCAGCAGATGAATGGATAAGAAAGCAGTGGTACATATACACAATGGAGTATTACTCAGCCATTAAAAAGATACATTTGAATCAGTTCTAATGAGATGGATGAAACTGGAGCCTATTATACAGAGTGAAGTAATCCAGAAGGAAAAACACCAATACAGTATACTAACGCATATATATGGAATTTAGAAAGATGGTAACAATAACCCTGTGTACGAGACAGCAAAAGAGACACTGATGTATAGATCAGTCTTATGGACTCTGTGGGAGAGAGAGAGGGTGGGGAGATTTGGGAGAATGGCATTGAAACATGTATAATATCATGTATGAAACGAGTCGCCAGTCTAGGTTCAATGCACGATACTGGATGCTTGGGGCTGGTGCACTGGGATGACCCAGAGGGAGGGTATGGGGAGGGAGGAGGGAGGAGGGTTCAGGATGGGGAACACAGGTATGCCTGTGGTGGATTCATTTTGATATTTGGCAAAACTAATACAATATTGTAAAGTTTAAAAAAAAAAAAAGAAACATTTTTTTCTAGTGTTACCAATAGTAAGCAGCCATGACTGGTTTTGTGCAAAGGAATGGAAATGTCAACATGTGGTTCCCAGTAACATGAATTTAGCAGCAGGAAATACTGGGGCAAAAGTAAAATAAGAAAACACAGTTAAGTGGATATATGATGTTGGTTTCTGTGTAGAAATAAGGGCCAACCAAATATATCTCCTCTCGTTTTGGTGAATTTAGCACTCCATCTAACACTTGGATTCTCAGTTTGTAGTCTCCTCACTTCTAAGTATCCCTTCCTCCACCACCTCTCTGCCACCTGCTCACTTACATTCTAAATTTTATCATTACAAAAAATGGCATCAACCTGTAAGGGTCACTGTCACCTCACTGGTCAGCAGGCTTGATTCCATTTCTCTGGCTGGACAGGTGGGAGTCCTGCCATCCTTCTCCACTAAAGTGCGTAATTCTCCTTGGCGAAGAAGACGATTCCCTCATCAAGAATCACCGATCAGCACAGTGCCATGTAGAAACAAGCATGTCAGATCAAGAACTCAGTTCCTCTCACTACTATTTTGTTTTGTTCAGTTTTGTTTCCTCCTAAATGAGCACATAATGAGAGAATGCAGACTTTTGACTCTCATTTCCCATGACTCAACTTTTCCTTGGGGTTTATAACCAAGTCTATTGATTTTGGATGGTAAGTTCAAAGGAAAGAGCTTCAAGACCACAATAAGCTCTCTCATCAGTTTTTGCCATCAGTTCCCCAGAGATGTGGGCTGTATCTCTGTCAGTGATAAATAGATCAAAGTCTCTCATTTTAATTATAATTGATACAAAAAAGCATTTTTTTCCCTGAAGTTGTACTAATTCAATTCTGATCACTTAGAGCACGGTAAAGTGACATTAAATCTTCCCAGCTAAGTTTAAAATTCTATATTTTTATGTTCTTAAAATGTTTCTTTCTCTATCAAGTAAATTTTAAAGGACATATTTTGTTACATGCTTGTCAAGACAGACCATGAGTCAAATCTAAATTTCTTTTTAGACTAACACTATAAATCAATAACATCTGTTGATAAGAACTTTCAATGAATATGAAATGTTAAAAAATATTCTTCATTATAAATGACAATTGCAGTCCTATTTGAGAAGTGATTGAGGCTCCTTGAATGTGTCTTTCTCTTTTATGTAAGATGAAAAATAAATATATTTTAAATTAGAATGCTTTTTCTATAGGAAATTATCACTATTATTGAGAAGTGGGCAGAGAAGGCGATGGCACCCCACTCCAGTACTCTTGCCTGGAAAATCCCATGGATGGAGGAGCCTGGTAGGCTGCAGTCCATGGGGTCGCTGAGGGTTGGACACGACTGAGTGACT
This sequence comes from Bison bison bison, assembly GCF_000754665.1. Lineage (NCBI taxonomy): Eukaryota > Metazoa > Chordata > Mammalia > Artiodactyla > Bovidae > Bison > Bison bison. Next base: position 4,285,640 of record NW_011494744.1, on the reverse strand, counting down.
TCACTTTCACTTTTCACTTTCACGCATTGGAGAAGGAAATGGCAACCCACTCCAGTGTTCTTGCCTGGAGAATCCCAGGGACGGGGAGCCTGGTGGGCTGCCGTCTATGGGGTTGCACAGAGTCGGACATGACTGAAGTGACTTAGCAGCTTGAGAAGTGGAAGAAGCTTCTTCAGAATGTTTAAGCCATTTCTTTGTCTAAAATCATAAAAGGGTTGGATGGCAAATTGCAGGATAAAGAGAAGCAATATATAGTTTCAGAACAGGCTCAAGAGCCAACTCCAATTTAGTGGGGTTTGCATCTACCTCTGTGACAACCTAGATGGATAGGATGGGATGGGAGGTGGGAGGGAGGTTCAACAGGGAGGATATAGACTTCCCTGATGGCTCAGATGGTAAAGCGTCTGTCTATAATGCAGGAGACCCGGGTTCGATCCCTGGGTTGGGAAGATCCCCTGGAGAAGAAAATGGTAATCCACTCCAGGACTATTGCCTGGAAAATCCCATGGACAGAGGAGCCTAGTAGGCTACAGTCCATGGGGTCTCAAAGAGTCGGACACGACTGAGCAACTTCACTATATGGCTGATTTATGTTGTTGTATGGCAGAAACCAACACAATATTGTAAAGCAATTATTCTCCAATTAAAAATAAATAAATCATAAAATAAAATTATTCAAGTCTGTATAACCATTTGAATAAAGAGGTGTTTATTTGGGGTTTGTTAGGACTGCAGCCTGGAAGACAGATTCAAGAAGTACTTGAATTGTGTTCCTCTGGACTATAAAATGGAGGAGGCTTATACAGGCAAAAACTGCAAAGCCACGTTAGTTACATGAATTGTGTATCAAGAATTATGATTGGAGCTGGCAAAAAAAGTAAGGGTGCTTGTTAAGCGAGAACGGATTGAAGTCTGAAATGATTGCATTGTTAAAAGGGGGAAGGACCTTGAAATACAAGGTTGCAGTTAGCAGATATTGTTTTGAAAGCTGCTGGTGTCCTTGGGTTAAGTATAGAGTAAGATTAACTTGAATTTTCTCAGTGGTACAAGGATGTGCATGAGGCTAGTTTCTCAATGTCCACCTGACTCAGTTTTTGTATACCTGAAGGGTGATTACTCCATTCTAATTTCAATTTGTCATCAATAATGATAACAGTGAACATTTGCTCTGTACTTACTGTATACCAAAGTTCTGAGTACCTTTTGCTCATTAACTGATAAGAGGACAAAAGAAGTTATGTGACTTCCTGAGACCTGGAAGCTTGTATACAGAAGAGGCTGGATTGGAATTCATCTTTTCAACAGCAAAACTCTTTCATTGCATTATGTTATCTTTCAGCAAAAAAAAAAAAATCTGCTAACTGATGGTAAAGTGCAACATTTTTATATTGCTTAAAAGCACCTTAATCAAATTTTTTCTATTCTCTGGCTTTTATCTTTTGAGATTTCTACTCAGGAGATGCTAATCAGCTCAAAGCTTCCTCAGACACTCTCTAAGGGACTTTCAAGGCTATTTTACAAGCAGAAGTTGTAACTGTCTCGGATTTTTCTATTTACCAAACCCACTGAAACCAATAACCTGGATTACTGGTCTACACAAAACAGAGGAAAAATAGATGGGAGTAAAGAAAAAAAAATTCATTCTGTGAGACAAAAGCAAAGTATTGATAAATAAACAACTCAGAGAATAATAATGAAGTTGCCTTCCATTATAAAAGCCACTGATCCTGTTTTTAACAATTGCCTTTTTTTTCTATACGTGGGCTTCTCTGGTGGCTCAGTCAGTAAAGTGTCTGCCTACAATGCGGGAGATCCAGCTTCAATCCCTGGGTTGGGAAGATCCCCTGGAGAAGGAAATGGCAACCCACTCCAGTACTCTTGCCTGGAAAATCCCATGGATGGAGGAGCCTAGTAGGCTATAGTCCATGTGGTTGAAAAGAGTCGAACATGACTGACTGGCTTCACTTTCACCTTTTTCTATACATACCAGAATTAATCCTCCAGAAAGTTTAGTATTTCATGATCTTTCTGATTTTCATATCGGTCGCATTTCAGCTGTTCTGTGTAAACAGATTTAGGCTCTCCCCTATATCTGATGAAACTTTCATTTTACTTTTTAAAACCATTAAAACTGGAATCCTGATCACCATCCAAGTTTCTCTGCCTACTCCTCAAATCCCCTGCCATGAAACAAAATCCAGCAGATCTCACTGAAGTTGAATTCCCTTACATGCTAAAAAATAAAATATGGTGTTTAAATGCTGTCGCCAAAATAACACTTAGTTTTGTACTTGCCAGGGCACCATATATAAGCCGGAAATGCCCAGATAAAGCATATGATGGAAAAGACTGAGAGATTTGAAATTGAAAGCCTTTGATTGTGGAGCTGCTTCTGGCTGATACCAATCTGTACAAAAATTCACCATTCTGAGACTCAGATTTCTCATTTGTAAAATGCAAATAATGATATACATGTGTTAAGGTTGTGGTGAAGATTAACTAGATAATATATATGCTTCACTACTCTCCTCCATCCAACAGAAACTAGCCCACTGGTCTTGGTGCTATATTTCCTTCCAACCCACTGATGAGCCTTCCCTCTCTAGGGAAGTGAGGGCAAAGTTTGGAGCTGCACTTAACCTTGTGCCCACATGAGGTCAACAGTGGCCTGCCTCTGCCACTCACAGCTAGTGGTCTTCAGGATCCCCATCAAGTTAACTCAGAATTCTGAGACTTCAGACAGAAAGTAGAAATTCTGCAAAAGTGGTATTATGCAAAGGAGAGAGGAAAGGGAAGAGCAATGTGAGATTTATGTAAAAAATGTGTGTGAGCAGAGAGGGAAAGTAGGTGCCGCCTTAAAGGAATAAAGACTTAAGGATATGGTTTTTATATCTTACTAGTATCCTTCATTGATTGTCTGGATATCAACTTTATTTTTTTTTAATAAACAGGAATGAAGAGAGCATAATTTATGCAGTGTCCCCAAGTTCTCCGTTTCCATTGAAAGACTGCTGTGCAGGGATGAAGAAACACAGATACTTCTAGACTTTGGAATATCATATATTTAGAGTGCCAACAATTATTTGATTGAAGGCAGGAGGAGAAGGGGATGACAGAGGATGAGATGGTTAGATGGCATCACTGACTAATGGTCATGAGTTTGAGCAAGCTCTGGGAGTTGGTGGTGGGTTACAAAGACAAGTGTCTACTTCTCACTCATGTAGAGGGTGATAGGGAAATATCTTTGACTGTGTCTCATATCTCCTTTATTCCAGGACCCAGACTGAAGGAGTAGCTCTGTCTCATTTGCATGGGAGAGGTGAAAGGGCAATGGTGGAACCACATATAGCTCTTAAAGCTTTGGCTGGGACTTAGGGTACATTGTACCAGCCACATTTCTTTGGCTAAAGCAAGTCATATGTTCAAGTCTATTTTTAGAAGAGTGTGTGTTTGTGCTCAACTGCTCAGTCATGTCTGATTCTTTGTGACTCTATGGACTGTATAGCCTGCCAGACTCCTCTGTCCATGGAATTTTCCAAGTAAGAATATTGGAGTGAGTTGCCATTTCCTTCTCCAGAGGATCTTTCTGACCAGGGATTGGACCTCTCTATCCTGCATTGGCAGGCAGATTCTTTATCACTGAGCCACCCAGGAAGCCCCATTTTTATGAGTAGAGGGACTATAATTCTTTTATAGGGGACAGAGAGGAAAAAAGGACAAAAACATGCACAGAGAGGAAGTATTAGAGGTGAAATTAAAGCTGAGATTCTTCTGATCCTTAAGTGCAGTACTGTTATACTCAGCATGCTCCAGTGGTGAATGGACAGAGTTGGCACTGAAAACTCACCTACGGATGAGCAAATGAAGGAAAGAAAGAAGAATGAATGAATGTCATCCATGCAGTTTGTCCTTCCTTATGTGAGGATTCTAATTATTGAGATTTTGATCACCAGAAATCTTAAATGTCTACACATAACTCATAACTGTGTTGGACTGGGCCAAGGAGACTGGGACAAATGCCAAAGGCATACCAAACAGAATCTAAAAGAAACACAGTGATGGGAGAGTTTGTCTACAGGATAAAAAGCACCACTACACTTCAAGAGCAGTCTGAATAAAAGTTAAAGATGAACAATTGTTACCAGTAGGACACTGAGAATAATAGACATGAGGTTCATCATGACTAAAGGTTCTGATTCTGATTCCTGCACAGATATGCTCACAAGAATGAAAGATTTGGCTTTAAAGGGAAAGAAAGTGAAAAAGAAAGTTGCTCAGTGGTATCCAACTCTTTGCGACCCCATGGACTATACAGTCCATGGAATTATCCAGATCAGACTACTTGAGTGGGTAGACATTCCCTTCTTCAGGGGAATCTTCCCAACCCAAGGTTCAAATCCAGGTCTCCTGCATTGCAGGTGGATTCTTTACCAGCTGAGCCACTAGGGAAGCCCAAGAATACTGGAGTGGGTAGCCTATCCCTTCTCTAGCGGATCTTCCCAACGCAGGAATCAAATCAGGTCTCCTGCATTGTGGGCAGATTCTTTACCAGCTGAGCTTTGAGGGAATCCCAATTTTAAAGTGGACTGTCAATAACGTGCACCTATGCACATTGAAATTAAAAGATTCTTGCTTCTTGGAAGGAAATCTATGACAAACACAGACAACATACTAAAAAGCAGAGACATCACTTTGTCAGCAAAGGTCTGCATAGTCAAAGCTATGGTTTTTCCAGTAGTCATGTATGGGTGTGAGAGTTGGGCCCCAAAGAAGACTGAGTGCCAAAGAATTGATGCTTTTGAACTGTGGTGTTGGAGAAGACTCTCGAGGGTCACTTGGATAGCAAGGAGATCAAAACAGTTAATCCTAAAGGAAATCAACCCTGAACATTCATTGGAAAGACTGATGCTGAAACTTAAGCTCCAATACTTTGGCCACCTGATGCAAAGAGCCAACTCACTGGAAAAGAGATTGATGCTGCTAAAGACTGAAGGCAAAAGGAGAAGGGGGCAGCAGAGGATGAGATGGTTAGAATGCATCACTGACTCAATGGATGTTAATTTGAGCAAACTCCAGGAGATAGCTAAGGACAGGGAAACCTAATGTGCTGCAGTCCATGAGGTTGCAAAGAGCTGGACACGACATAGCAACTGAACAACAATGCAGGTTGAAATTCACAGATCATCATTTCAATTCAGTTTCCCCCCCATCCAACTGCCTTCTTAGTCATTCAGCAAGTACTTATTGTGAGTCAGTTAGATGCCAGAAATGATTTAAGGTACAGAGGATATAAATTGAAAAGGGAATAAAAATTTCCTCTTCACATGAACCTTCTTTGCTAGTGCAATAAACATAATGATTTCTCTCTCTGCATATGTAAGAAAATAAAATATGTGGACTGTCAGATGGTAATAAATTCTACATAAAAAATGAAGAAAGGGAATAAGTAATCTCAGAGGAAGAGACTGGTAGTGGGAATTGTAATTTAATAGAAGATTTTGAGAAGATGACCCTTGAACAGTATGCAGTGAGGAAGCAAATGAGGCAGATCTAGGTAAGAGTGTTCCAAGCAGAGGAAACAGTCAGGGGAGAACCTTGAAGTGGGACAGTATCCAGCAGGTCTGAGAAAAAGTGAGCAGCCAGTGTGGCTGGAAGTGAGTCAGCAAAGAGAATAAAAGGAAAAAAATAGGTCAGAAAGGGTAACGGAAGGGATGTAATGTAATGCATGTAATACTGCAAGTCGTTATAAGCACTTTGACTTTTCCTCTAAGATGGGAAAATCATTAGAGACTTTTGACAGAGTAGTGTCATCATCTCACTTAAAATGTAAAGTGATCATTCTGGTTTTGTTTGCAAGGAGAGAAACAGGGAGCTCAATTAGGCAGCTATTTCAGTAATCTAGATGCTGCTACTGCTAACTGCTATGTCATTTCAGTCGTGTCAGACTCTGTGCGACCCCATAGACGGAAGCCCACCAGGCTCCCCCATCCCTGGGATTCTCCAGGTGAGAGCACTGGAGTGGGTTGCCATTTCCTTCTCCAATGCATGAAAGTGAAAAGTGAAAGTGAAGTCGCTCAGTCGTGTCTGACTCTTAGTGACCACATGGACTCAGCCCACCAGGCTCCTCCGTCCATGGGATTTTCCAGGCAAGAGTACTGTAGTGGGGTGCCATTGCCTTCTCCGAATCTAGATGAGAGATAATAATAACTTGTACCAGGTTTGGCAGTGGTCAAGATGGAAAAAAATGAAGCTTTCTTGATGTATTTTGAAGGTAGAGATGATATAATTTACTGCTGGGTTGGACTTTGGGTATAAGAGAACAAGAGGAATGAAGGAAGTTTCAAGATTTAACTTCAGCTACTAGAAAGATGATGTTACCATTATAGAGATAAGAAAGACTATCAGAGGGTGAGATATGATAGAAAAATAAGAAATTTGATTTCTAGAAGGTTAATAATAAAATGACTATGTGATAATCAAATGATAATTTTAGTTAGGAAGTAAGATACAATTTTTGAATTCAGAAAAGAGGTGCCACTGAAGATAAAATTTGAGATCAGAATACAAATGCTTTAAATCTATGAGATTGAAGGCAGTCATCAAGAGAGTAACAACAGAGGGAAAGACCAATCTTTCCAGTTCAGAAGGATGAAAAGAAACCAGAAAAGGAGATTCATATCCAGTCAGCAGGGTAGGTGAAATCAGAGATTCTGAGATTATTTTTGACTTAAAGTCTAAACAAAGGCAATTTTGGTGGAAAGGTATAACACTGACTGAAGTGAGTTGAAGAGGAAATGGAGTAGAATCTATTTCCAAGTGTGAGATTAACCTTAGGAAGATGAGAAGTTTCAGTTCAGTTCAGTTCAGTTCAATTGCTCAGTCGTATCCGATTCTTTGCGACCCCATGAATTGCAGCACGCCAGGCCTCCCTGTCCATCACCAACTCCCAGAGTTCACTCAAATTCACGTCCATCGAGTCAGTGATGCCGTCCAGCCATCTCATCCTCTGGCGTCCCCTTCTCCTCCTGCCCCCATTACAAAAGGAAAGGTAGTGTTACAAGCAGGAGCACAGATGCAGACAGAAATAGAGACATGATGGTGGAACTGTGTGCAAGTTTTCTTCAGACATTTCATTTCTAGAGAAAATAGTAACCAGTCCCATGAGCCAATAGTGGGTTTTAAGGATAAAACAAGACAATAAGCCCCAAATAGAGTCACTTGTGCTAAGCTCCACATCACCAAACCAAGACTTACCCATAGTTTCAGCTCTCCCAGAAATGGAGTCTTTAATCAATCAATCAGGAATTGCCTGATTGGTATTAGTTCAGTGGTCTGCCTTATACACCTCTGCCATCCTTAAAGGAAAGTTGAGATCATCAACTTGCTTTTTGTCCCAGTGTAACTTTTTCATTCCTGCCCCCTTTTTCCTATAAAAGCCTTTCATTTTGCACAGAAATTCAAGAATTCCTATCTGCTAGATTGGATACTGTCTGATTTGAATCAGTTTTTTTCGTAAACTCTTAACATTTTTCATACACCTCAGTTTATCACTTAACAGGTTGAAATAGTCACCTAGAATAGAGCAAGAGAATGAATGAGCTGCTAGGTGCATTGTTGCTGGAATCATGTTGCTGGGCTCTGCTTAACCACAGACATGAGTATGATTTTTATGAAAATAAAGTAAGACAAATCAGCAAGGCTATGTATTTTCTCTAGCTGTATTCTACTGTGTGGGAGCAGAAAAGAGTAGGCAGAAATTTGGATTTAATTAGAGCTGGGGCTTTGCCAGATATAGATGATAGAGACAGTGCCAAGGGAGGTAGGGGAGAATGCAGGGATATATCATGATGGACGAGGGAATCTAAGCTTCATGAGAAGGAAAGCAAGAAGGCATAAGTGGCAACAGACAGTGAAAATGTGGAAGTTTCAGTAGATTGTAGCTCCCGGAGACATGGTGGTCAGAAAATGAAATGTTTGAAGTTGAAATGCATTTTATCTTATGGTAATAATAATAAGTGTGAAGGAGAAAAGTGAAAGAACCAGCTTAAAACAAAATATTTTTAAAAACTAAGATCATGGCATTCAGCCCCACTACTTCATGGCAAATAGAAGGGGAAGAGGTGGAAATAGTGACAGATTTCCTTTTCTTGGACTCTTAAAATTACTGCAGATGTTGACTGCAGCCTTGAAATCAGAAGACAATTGCTTCTTGGAAGGAAAGCCACGACAAACCTCGATAGTGTGTTGAAAGGCAGAGGCATTACTCTGCTGACAAAGGTCCATATAGCCAAGGCCATGGTCTTCCCAGTGGTCACGTATGGTTGTGAGAGTTGGACTGTAAAGAAGGCAGAAGGCTAAAGAATTGATGCCTTTGAACTGCAGTGTTGGAGAAGACTACTGAGAGTCCCTTGGACTGCAAGGAGATCCAACCAGTCAGTCTTAAGGGAAATCAACCCCAAATACTCATTGGAAGGACTGATGCTGAAGCTGAAGCTCCAGTATTTTGGCCATCTGATGAGAACAGCCAACTCAATGGAAAAGGCCCTTTTGCTGGGAAAGACTGAGTGCAGAAGGAGAAGAGGGAGTCAGAGGATGAGATGACTGGATGGAATCACCAATGCAATGGACATGAACTTGGGCAAACTTCAGGAGACAGTGAGGGTCAGGGAGGCCTGGCATGCTGCAGTCCATGGAGTTGCAATCAGACATGACTGGGTGACTGAACAACAACAACAATAATGAAGTCAAAAGTATGACCTTGGGATTAAACAGGTGAGCAAGAGAGATGAATCATTGAAACAGAGAATGTCAAGGAGAGACTAATGGATTGAAAGGATCACATAAATGGACACTAAAATCACCAAAAACTTGAATGCCCTGGCAGTCCAGTGGTTAGGACTCTGTGCTTCCACTGCCAGGCCCTGGGTTTGATCCTTGGTTGAGGAACTAAGATCCTGCAAGCAGTGAGGCATGGGGAAAAAAAATCACTAAAAATGATGGCAAGAATAAAACGAGAAAGAGTTAACTGAGCCAGGAACTAAAAGCTCAAAGCAATGAGAGGGAGTATTCTGGGGGTCTGTAGATGATTAGAACAAGGAGAGAGAGTGGACATTATAGTCTGATGGTATGTGGTATAAAGTGTGCATGTATGTGTGTGGGAGGGGGCAGGGAAGAGGAAAGGAAAATGCTCTAAAGTGGCTAAGAGGAGCAAGGGGTATACCAATATCTCCCAGAGACCAATGGCAAGAGGGTTTGTGATGGAAAATATCCACCACTTAGAGCTTCTACTCAGCTTTATCCTGGTGATTCAGATGGTAAAGAATCTGCCTGCAACACAAGAGACCCAGGTTCAACCCTTGGGGTGGGAAGATTCCAACCCAATGGCTACCCACTCTAGTATTCTTGCCTGGGGAATTCCATGGACAGAGGAGTCTGGCAGGTTACAGTTCATAGGGTTGCAAAGAGTTGGACACAACTGAGCAGACAAACAGTTTCATAGATGGATTCTCCAGGGGAAGCAATAAACTTAGGGTGACTGAGTTTTTCGTCAAAGCAAGACAGCAAAGGGGACATTTAGTGAAGAGTCAGAAGAATATCAGGAAATCTGCTCACGCTTGACCTTGTATTTCAGAATACACAGCTTTAGGAATTTAGGATTTTAGGAATGGAGGTAGAGTGTGTGAAGAAGAAGACTTCTTCTTCCGTGGAGAAGTCTGTACGGAGTGGTAAGAATCTGAAGGATAAAGGATGACTTGGGAGCACTGAGTCACTCTGGATGATGGGAAGCAGAAATAAACATCGCAATGAGCTCAACTCTGATGGTGCTGAGGCAGGTGCTGATGAATCTGTGAGTATCTGTGATGGGGGGAAGGCAGGGACTGGTTGTGTGTTGATGTGGAAGTAAAGGAGAGATGAGGTCCTCTCTGGACTGACCAGGGCTCTCAGATTTCTTCCTCCTTCCTGTGGACACCACTGCTGATTGCATTTGCATTTTACCCCCAGTGCCCTCCTGTGCCCAGAGATGGTGCTCGTTGAATGATATAAGTCATCAGTGAGCATTAGTTAGATCTGAGCTGTAGAGATAAGGCAGATGAAGAAATTTTGCAGACCTCGGGAATGTCTGTGGAGTTTTTCAGTGTTTGCACCTCACCATGTGACACCAGACGCTGTTCAGCTCTGCCCAGCCGAACAATCTGGGTGTGAATCATCACTGACTCATGGACCAGCTCGTGTCACCAGCAGTGCTTGCCTTAAGTCACAGTGACCTTTCCTGACCACCTGTAATGGCAGCACAGTGGGGACCGAAGTTCTGGACAGTGTGCAGTGGTGGGGTGGTGAGTGAGTACTGCTTCTCGTCCCTGGGAGTGAAAGGGAAAATGAAGCCGAGAACAGAGTTTTACTGCCACATTTCTCTTCACTCAATTGAGAAATGTATCTGAAAATTACTTTAAAACTTCCTATTTTTAAGAGGTGATTTTTTTTTTTTTCCTGTTCAGAGAGTCAAGGACTTTTTAAAGACATTAAAGGATTTACTGCTACTGCTGCTGCTGCTAAGTTGCTTCAGTTGTGTCTGACTCTGTGCGAACCCATGGACGGCAGCCCACCAGGCTCCTCTGTCCCTGGGATTCTCCAGGCAAGAATTCTGGAGTGGGTTGCCATTTGGTGGCTCAGACGGTAAAGCATCTGCCTACAATGCGGGAGACCCAGGTTCAATCCCTGGGTTGGGAAGATCCTCTGGAGAAGGAAACAGCAACCCACTCCAGTACTCTTGCCTGGAAAATCCCATGGATGGAGAAGCGTTGTAGACTACAGTCCATGGGGTTGCAAAGAGTCAGACACAGCTGAGCGACTTCACTTTCTCCAAAAGGATTTACTACTTTTACTCATATAGAATAAAATACAGAAATCTTGAAGTACTTCCTTTAGAAACATTCTGGTTGGAGAAAGAGTTTTCATTTTTAAGAGCGATAAGACTAGGTCAACTTAAATCCTTTTTAACACAAAGTTTGTATTAACCCATAAGATCTGAAAAATTCAAATACTGTTTTGATTGAGGTAGCATGCATGCATGATTAGCCACTTGTCTTGTGGGACTTTTTGCGATCTCATGGACTGTCAGCCCTCCAGGCTCCTCTGTCCATGGGATTTCTCCGGCAAGAATACTGGAGTGGGTTGCCATGCCCTCCTCCAGGAGATCTTCCTGACCCAGGATTGAACCTGAGTCTCCTGTGTCTCCCGCACTGCAGGCCGACTCTTTACTGCTGAGCCACTGGGGAAGCCTGATTGAGGTAACAAGTTAGCCAAATGTCTTTACAGTGTTCCCAACTGCTATGAACTTAATTGTATCCCCTCAAATTCATACAGTGACACTTGAACCCCCAAAGTGACTATATCTGGAGAGGAGGTCTTTAGGAGGTGATTAAGGTCATAGGACTATGGCCTTTTAAGAAGAGAAAGAGGAATTTATCTTTCTCTCTTTACCATGTGAGCCCACAGCGAGAGGGCAACTAACCCCAAGCCCTTACAGACACTGCCTCTGCTGGTATTTTAATCTTGGACTTGCCATCCCCAGAACTGCGAGGAAATTTCACTTGTTTAAGCCATTCAGCCTGTGGGATTTTGTAATGGCAGCCTGAGAAAATTAAGACACTCACCTGCCCACCTTTCTGGGACTGATGTTTATTCCCGAAGGAAAAATTGGTTCACATCTCAGTCTTGTTTGGGAGATAAATTCTGAAAATTTGTATAACAGTCAAATATTTGCACAACTTAAGATATTCTCTTAGACTGCCAATGTCTCACTGGCATGGACTGTGTCTACTGGTACACCACCAGCACACTGGTTGAATGAAAAAATGCATGCAAATCATCTTTTTGACGGTGAGCAACTGAAAGAAGGAAAATACTGAAAAATATGTTGGTTTGCAGCACACACATGAAATGAAAGCCTTACTGTCTTTAGCACCTACTTCTGCGCTCATTAAGCATCAGGATACTGTGCAGTAGAAAACTCGTTTGTGCTTTTTATTTTTCTAATTTAAAATTACTGACTTGCTACTAGCTCAGTCAGTATCAAGATTCTACCTTGAGATCAATAAAAACAATCATGTTTTAACACCACTGTAGACTTAGGTACCTGAGATTTGGCAATACCCTCCAATAGATGTCAACACATAAAAAAGAAAAAAAAAGTTTATTGCACATAAGAAAATCTAAGTACATAAAATCCTTACTCCTAGGTATTTTGAAAGCCATCCCTGTGGTACTTCAACATTATTAGTACAAGGCAGATTACCCAAACTTTCATTTTTCCTTTCAGTTAGTTTGATCTTGTAAGAAAAGTCATAAAGTATTACAACTCTTATTAAAAGAGAAAGGAAAAATTGTTTAAAAATATAACTTAGGTCTGTTCTTTGACCTGTGTGCGGTGAGAGTCCTGGCAGAGTGAAGTTGAAGGCCAGCACTTGGAAAGGGAATCCTCCTACACTGTTGGTGGGAATGTAAGTTGGTGCAGCCACTATGGAAAACAGTATGGAAGTTCCTCATAAAACTGAAAATAGAATTACCATATGATCCAGCAATCCCACTCCTGGGCATACATTTGGACAAAACTATAATTCAAAAAGATACATGTCCTCTGTTCAGAGATGCACTATTCACAATAGCCAAGACACGAAAACAACCAAAATGTCCATTGACAGATGAATGGATAAAGTAGATGTGGTACATATATACAATGGAATACCACTCAGCCACAGAAAACAATAAAACAATTCCATCTGCAACACGGATGCAAATTGAGATTATCATACTAAGTGGAATAAGTCAGAAAGAGAAAGGCAAATACCATGTGATATCACTTCTATGTGGAATATAAAATATGATACAAATGAACAGAATCATGGCCATAGAGAACAGATTGCCAAGGTGGTTGGTGGTTGCCAAGGGAAAGGGTTTTTGGGGAGGGAGATAGTAGGAGGTTGAGGTTAACTGATAAACTGGTGTATATAGAATGGATAAACAACAAGGTCCTACTGGATAGCACAGGGAACTATGGTAAAGAATATGGAAAAATTATAATATGCATGTGTATGTGTGTATAACTGAGGCATTTTGCTTTTCAGCAGTAATTACCACAACATTGCAATTCAACTATATTTCAATAAAAATTAAAAAGAAAAAAAGGCCAGCTCTTGGAAAGCAGAATTCATTGCCTTCTTGCTGAGACAGCAGAGGACGTGTGTTTTTTCCCTTCCATAAACCCAGATGGCACATTTTTACATTGCGTTAACCTACAAAAGGAGACCTGGAATAGTTGGCTCCCATAAATGTGTGAACTTTGTATTTTAAAAATGTTAACATCAAAAGCATCAACATGAGTGCCTGGCCATCCAACTAGAAATAATCTGTGACACTTGTGTGAAGAACTAATGACATCTGTCAAGTTTTCTGTCAACTCCTCTTCTCTCTTCCTTGTTTCTTTCACTCCTTACTTGATGTGCTTCAGTCTATCAGTTGCCCAGTGTTAATCTCTCCCCCTTGGGAAGGCAATGTAAAAAAATAGCAAACTATTATTTCTCAAGTTTTAGAATGAGTCAGCAGATCCATTTAATAGCTGCATGATCTTAGACAAATTATTTCATCTCTTTATTACTCATTCTCCTCATTTCTAATCAGAGAAAAATAATTGTACCTAATGTTTTGGTTGCTGTATGAATTAAGTGAAATAATATAGGCAATTCTCCTTGCGTACAGCAAATGGTCAAAATCTTAGCTGTCATTTCATTTTGGGATTCACGCTAAGTAAGATTATTGATCCACTTTTTTAGGTCTTCTGTCTTATTCCTTTCTACTTCTAAGAATAATAGGGAATAAAAATTGGTGTGATTCTCATAGAGAAGTTTTTTAACATTAGACTTCTGTCGTCTTGTGGGAACTCCTCAGCTCCCTGTGCATCTTTTTCTTGTCTCCTTGTTTCTCAGTTTTGTCTTATTTTGCGGTTTTCCATCATTCCTTCCTCAAGGTCAAAAGGTTTTTCATCTCTTTCTATGGGAAAGCCTGAACTCCCTATAGTCTGTTTTGTTACCATCAGAGCATCTTCTCTATGTTCATCTGAGCGGGTGTTTTCAGCATGAATTGTTCTCTTTTCCTGTCTTCTTTTGCCAGGTAGCTGAGTTGACTGTGTCCCCTTTGCTTTAGAATAAGGGTCTTGGAAAATTTTCATAACTTTTTCCCTTTGCTCCGTTAAGTTACAAACAAAATTCATATTTATTGAATTTATAGAGGCTACTGCTAGGTTCTTACCCCTTCACATTCACACTCTTTTTTTTCTCCTTCTTTTCAGCCTTATTAGAAATCATTCTCCTGCCTGCTCATTCTCTAACTCTGCTTTCAGAGATCATGTTTCATTTTTCCTTACCCACCAATCTGTTTCTGAGCTCTGAGTTTTCCTGTTTGTTCATCATCCCTTGGCTCAAAATTTTCTTCTCAAAAGAGAAGAAAACTGTTTACTTGATCAATTTTTTTCACCTTTTATATCTCGACTTAGATGTCAGGAAATTTACTGTGATGTCTCAGGTTTCTAATTTTACATATTCAGTGTATATTGTTCTTCTGTGAGGCACATTTATCAAAATTAAATTACTTCTCTATTTATTTGTCAGCTGGCTGCCTGCTGTATGAGACCATAACTTGCTGTTTTGTTCATGGATATAACTCTAACACCTAACACCATGACTGGCAGATAGTAAATTCTCAGTAAATACTTGAATGGATGAATGAATGAATGAACATATGACTTGTACACCCCTTTCCCATTACTTCTCATGGTACAAGACAACTTCGTTGACTAGTTTGTCTACCAAAGCTAATCATCTTCTACTCTAATAAAAGATATCAAACAAATGACTCATTTATCCCTCCATTCCAGAGTTTTATATTTATACTTTTCAGTTCAAATTCAAATAAGTATATTTGCTAAACTCTCAAGGATTCAAAATATCTCTTGAATCAATTCCCAATATGTAGCTATTGATTCTTTCATCCTCAGTTTGCTCAGCAGAGTTATATGGTTTCTGTCTGTAAGAGTCTCCTTTTGATGCAGACATAGAAAACAGACTTGTGGATACAGAAGGGAAGGAGAGGGTGGGGTGAATTGAGAGAGTAACATTGAAACGTACATATTACCCTATGTGAAATTAGATAGCCAGGGGAAATTTGCTGTATGGTGCAGGGAGCTTTAATCTAGTGCTGTGACAACCTAGAGAGGTGGGATGTGGTGGGAGGTGGGAGGGAGGGTCAAGAGGGAGGAGACGTACATATATGGCTGATTCATGAAGTTGTCTAAGAGGTAAGCTGAATAAATTTTAAGAATAAAAAGAAAAAAAAGATTCTCCCCTGTAATCTCTATGGTTTGAAAGCTCCTCTCAATGTCTCTGAAGCTGATGCTCAAAGTCAGTCTCCTCTTGACAGTATTTGCTAAACAGTCTCTTCCTCTCACTGTGGTCCTCAGTGTTTTTTCTTATTCGTTCTTATATTCCTTGTCTTTATGATTCTTGCTGACGATGAGCGAGGCAGAGACAGGTCTCTTTCAGATCTGCTTCTGCTGCCTTTGTTTCGTCTCCTCCCAGCAGGTACCTTGGGATTTAAGCCTGACGTCCTTCCACTACCTTTCTGCCTGCCTGTTCCAAAACCTGGGTAGGCTTGTTGCCTGTCAGCACTTTCTCCAGTTGTAGTTTTTCACTGTTCTTTTTAAACATCCTTCCATGCATTTTTATTATTCCTCTGCACTGTGGAAGAAATACTTGGACCCTCATGATAACCTAAAAGTTAGCAAGCATCAGATAAGATTTTGGGAAAACCATGGATTTAGTGATGGATGAATCTGCACTCCAGATGAATCTCTAACTGAGGCTGAAAATGTCATCTCCTAATGTGTGAAGCAGCTACATGTTTTGGTGGAGAATTTGATTCTCCAAAAAATGTTTCATGTGAAGTGCCTGTAAGCAAGTCAGTTATAGAGATAAAGGCCAAATTTCCCAGGGAGTATTTATGTCCATAGAAAGGGAAGATTTGGAGCCTGAAACCAAAGTCCTCCAGTCATCTCAGCTTGGCCTTGTGTGATCTTCAGTGGGAACCAGAAGCCCTGTTACTCGGATCAGCTGCTGGTGCAGAGTTAGGAGCGGAGGGGAAGCTGGAGGAAGAGAGTTTGAGGAATATTGACTAAAGTGAGAATTACATAAAGATACCTTACAAAAAAGAGAGCAGCTGTGTAGGGCCAAGGCCTGGGAAGGTGGGTAAGGGAAAAAGGAAAGTGTTGCATGGATTAAAAATTGTAATTTTAAGATGGTTAACCAATACACTGAATCCCTTATTTAATTACATTTGGTTGTTAGACTTATTTATTTATTTATTTATTGGACTGCAATGCTGTGCAGAGACTGGGCCACAGGGGTTTTTGTTTTGGTTTGGGTTTTGTTTATTGCTTTTTGTGGGTATTTTTCCTTAATGTTGCTCTTTTAGGATTTCATTTCTTGCCTGTGGTTTTGTATTTAGTAATAATTCTCAGCTGTGCTTCTGATGAACAAAACCAGCACAAATCTTATACCATGAGCAAATTTTCACCATGAATGCCTGACCACTGGGTAGATGTGAGTCATCCTGGTTCTTGGAATAAAAGTACAAGTCAGTGCGGAGAAAGTACAAGTGATGACAGGATGCTGTGGGCAGGCAGACTGGCACAGCATTACATGAAATTGTAAACTTGATAGGATTGTAGTTTTTAACCTGAACTCCATGGATCCTCAGTAGCATAAGACACCAGAATCCTTTTAGGATGGCATGAGGAGTTGGTCATGGGGGATCAGTGAAGTCAAAATGGCAAAGCAGGAGGTCATGAAACTCACCTCCTTCCACAAACACAACAAAAACACATCTATATGTAGAACAGTTTGCACTGGAAACTGGCAAAAAGACTCCTTTATAACCAGGGCTGTAAGAAAGAGCCACAAGTAATCAGATAGGAAGGGAAGAAAAGTGAACAGGTTGGTACCTGTGCCCCTGGGAGGGGGCTCAGAGGAAAAGGATGAATACACAGTTGAAACCTGCTCTGGGAGTGAGCAGTGAAAGCCACAGACTGGGCACCCCAGTCCTGGGTCCTACATAGGGGAGATGAGCTTCCTTGGCTGATTGGAGGACCTCTGGGACTAACAGGAGGGCTGTGGGCAGTCTGGGCTCCACTTGAGTGTGTGCCCCTTGCTTGCCCCCAGAAGCAAAGTGGAAAGGGCAGTTAGAAGAATGCTCAAGTGGCTGCTGGGTCTCCTGCAACTACCTCAGTGTGCACCCCCAGCACCTCAGCCAAAGCCAACACTCCAGCTCACTTACTTTTCATCACACAATGGCACAGGATCTAGGGCTGCCCCAACCAGGGAGAAAATTTGGCCATGGGATGCAGAGGCAACCCAGTCCCAGAACGGAGCCTGAGTTGGGGAGGGGCAGCGGTCGTTGTTGGCATGTACGCAAGCTGTGCATCAGAAGCAGCCCACAACTTTGATGATGGCTGCTTTACCAGAGGCCACACCAAGATATACACTGAGGGTCCACGTGGGCTCTGCCTGCCCTGCACTGAGACCCCACAACAGTTATTTTGGACAACTTGGAAATGGACAAATTTCTAGAAACATACAAGATGTCAAGACTGACTCAAGAAGAAACAGATAATTTGAACAGACTGATTACTAGTAGTGAAATTGAATTTGTAATTAAAAACAAAAAACAAAAAACCTCTTAGTAAACAAAAGTCTAGGACCAGATGGTTTCATTGGGGAATTCTACCTAACATACAAAGAAGAGCTAATACCTATCCTTCTCAAATTATTTTTAAAAATGGAAAAGATGGAACACTCTCAAATTCATTCTATGAGGCCACCATTACCCCGATACCAAAATCAGAAAAAGACACTAGAAAAAAGAACATTTCAGGCCAGTATCTTTGGTAATTATAAATGCAAAAATCATCAAAATATTAGCAAACCAAATCATAAAAAGGATTGTATACCATGATCAAATAAGATTTATTCCAAGGACACAAGGTTGTTTGAAATTTTGAAATTAATGAATGTGATACATTAACAAAAGGAAGCATAAAAAAACAAAATCATCTCAATGGATGCTAAAGAAGCATTTGACAAAATTCAATATCCATTCATAAAAATTCTCAAAGTGAATACAAAAAAAACATATCTCAACATGATGAAAACCAGTTATGACAAACCTATAGCTAGCATCACACTCAACAGAGAAAAACTGAAAGCTTTACCTCTAAATTCAAGAAAAAGACAAAGATTCAGACTCTCACTGCTTCTATTCAACACGGTATTAGAGGTCCTAGCCAAAATAATCAGATAAGAAAAAGAAATAAAATGCGTCCAAATTGAAAGGGAAAAAATTAAACTGTCACTATTTGCAGATAACATGATAGTTTATCTAGAAAGCCGTAAAGTCTCCACAAAAAAACTGGTAGAACCAAAAAATGAATTTATTAAAGTTGCAGAAGATTAATGTACATGAAACTATTGTTTTTCTATACACTAATAATGAACTCTCAGGAAGAGAAAGCTAAAAATCTCCTTGAAAAATCACATCAGAAAATATAAGATACCTAGGAATAAACTTAACCAAGAGGGGGAAAGACTTATACTCTGAAAACTATAAAATACTTATGAAGAAAACTGAAAATGATTCAAAGAAATGGAAAGATATCTCTGTTCATGGATTTGAAGACTTAATATTGTTAAACTATGTATACTACCCAAAGCAATCTATTAGATTTAGTGCAATCCCTACCAAAATATCAATGACATTTTTCAAAGAACTAGAACAAATGATCCTAAAATTTATATAGAACCGCAAAAGACCCCAAATAGCCAAAACAATCTTGAGAAAAAACAACAAAGCTGGAGATATCACCCTTCCTGACTTCAGACTATACTATAAAGGCAAATCAAGGGAGCATGTTATTGGTGGGAAGAAAAAAAAAAAAAAGATACATAGACCAATGGAACAGAATAGACAGCTCATAAATAAACCCATATACCTATGTTCAGTTAATCTATGACAAAGGAAACAAGGACATGCGATGGAGAAAAGACAGCCTCTTCAATAAGTGGTACTGGGAAGGCTGGACAGCTACATGCATTAGAACATTTCCTCACGCATGCACAAAAATAAACTCAAAATAGATGAAAGACTTTAAAACAGGAAACCATAAGCTCCTAGAAGAGGAAATAGGTAGAACACTGATAAAAATTGTAGCAATACCTTTTTTTTTTTTTTGGATCTGCCTCCTAGGACAAAATAAATAAAAGCAAAAGCAAATAAATGATACCTAGTTAAACTTAAAAGCTTTTCCACAGTAAAGGAAACCATCAACAAAACAACAACAAAAATCACACTGAATGAAAGAAAATATTTGCAAATGATAGGACCAATAAGGGGCTAATATCCAAAATATTAATATCCAATATTGGCTATTATCCAAAATATTGAGCTTTCCTTGTGGTTCAGCTGGTAAAGCTGCCTGCAGTATGAGAGACCTGGGTTCAATCACTGGGTTGGAAAGATCCCCTGGAGAAGGGAAAGGCTACCCACTCCAGTATTCTGGCCTGGAGAATTCCATGGGGCTGCATAGTCCATGGGATTACAAAGAGTTGTACTCAACCGAGCAACTTTCACACCCAAAATATATAAAAAGCTCATACAACTCAATATCAAGAAAGCAATCAATCAGAAAATGGGCAGAAAATCCAAAAGACATTTTTCTAAAGAAAACATACAGAGGGCTAAAAGGTACATGAAAAGATGCTCAACATCACTAATTATAAGAGAAACATAAGTTAAAATAATGATATATCACCTCATACCTGTCAGGATTATTATCAAAAAGTCTAAAAATAACTATTGTTGGCAAAGTTGTAGAGAAAAGGGAACCATTATGAACTGTTGGGGGGAATGCAAGTTGGTGCAGCTGCTATGGAAAGAAACTGGAGGTTCATTAAAAAAAAAAAAACAAACTAAAACTAGAACTGCCACAGGATCCAGCCATGCCACTCCTGGGTATATATCTAAAAAAACCAAAAAACAACAAACCACTACTTCAAAAAAATACATGCATCCTGATGTTCATAGCAGTAATATTTGCAATAGCCAAGATATGGAAGCAACCCAAGTGTCCCTAATAGATGACTAGAAAAAGAAGATGAGGCACACACACGACAGAGTACTACTCAGGCATCAAAGAATGCACGTCTGCCGTTTGTAGCAACATGGAAGGACCTAGAGAATACCATGATTACTGAAATAAGTCTGACAAAGACAAATGCTAGATGATATCACTTAGTGTGAAATCCAAAAAATAAAATAAATGAATGTGTATATCACAACAGAAATAGACTCACAGATATAGGAAACAAACTAGTGGTTACCAGTTTGGAGAGGAGAGAGGGGAGGGGCAGAATAGGTACATGGGATTAAGAGATACAAACTACTATGCATACAACAGATAGGCAACAAGGCTTTATTGTACAGTACAGGGAATTACAGGCATTATTTTATAATAACTTAATGGGGTATAATCTATAAAAATACTGAATCAGTATTCTGTACACCTGAAACTAACATAATATTGTAAATCAAACATGATCCAGCAATCCCACTGCTGGGCATACACACTGAGGAAACCAGAAGGGAAAGAGACACGTGTACCCCAATGTTCATCGCAGCACTGTTTATAATAGCCAGGACATGGAACCAACCTAGATGTCTATCAGCAGATGAATGGATAAGAAAGCCGTGGTACATATACACTCAGCCATTAAAAAGAATACATTTGAATCAGTTCTAATGAGGTGGATGAAACTGGAGCCTATTATACAGAGTGAAGTAAGCCAGAAGGAAAAACATAAATACAGTATACTAACGCATATATATGGAATTTAGAAAGACGGTAACAATAACCCAGTGTACGAGACAGCAAAAGAGACACGGATGTATAGAACAGTCTTATGGACTCTGTTGGAGAGGGAGAGGGTGGGAAGATTTGGGAGAATGGCATTGAAACATGTATAATATCATGTATGAAACGAGTCGCCAGTCCAGGTTCAATGCACGATACTGGATGCTTGGGGCTGGTGCACTGGGACGACCCAGAGGGATGGTATGGGGAGGGAGGAGGGAGGAGGGTTCAGGATGGGGAAGACATGTATACCTGTGGCAGATTCATTTTGATATTTGGCAAAACTAATACAATTTGTAAAGTTTAAAAAAAAATAAAATTTAAAAAAAAAAAAAGAGGAAGTCAACGTCAGACCCATTTGAAATGTTGTATATTATCACTGCCCAGTAGAGACAGGATTCCCCAAGGACTGGGCTGTTTCTATGAAACTTAAGTGAAACAGGCTTTTAATCCATGGCTAAAAATGCTGTCCCTCCAGAAACAATAAATTCTTATGAAGAACCAACCCAGAAGACAGAGAAAAGACCTTTGAGTCACGAGTCACGGTTTAAATATTCCATTAATATGGTGCTGGAATTTAAATCCTCAGAGGCTGAGAAATGCTGACGCTGAGTCCATAGACCCTCAGGGCTGTTCCCAGTCACCCAACTGCAGAGACAGCCATCCCCAGGGAGAACTGTGGCACTTCTCATGACAAGCATGGGGTAGGTTGACAGCGGCTGGGAGTGACAAGACCAACTTATGACCGGCTATCAGTGAACAGGGCAAGATCGTTACCACTAAGTGTTCAGAGCAGAACTCTAGCAGTGAATTTCCTGCCAGGGCTATAAAATGATGCTCAGAGTATCAAAGCCAAACCACAGTAAGACAGAAAAAAGTGCTGGAACAAATTAAAGTCCAGATTCAATTAGTGATTTTGTAATTCATGGTAACCCAAAGGGATTCTCAGAATTCTCTTTGTAAAAGCTAATCAGGGCAGAGGAATGGAAGAAGGATTTCACACTGGTACTTTCACAATGAGGCAGAATATTAGAGCTCTGATCAGTGATGGCCAGGTGGACTTGGGCAGCCAGGATGCTGCAGGAAATCAGGTCTCCTGAAGTCAGATCTTGCCTACTAAAGCCAGGTCTAGGTAAGTGTGGGAAGAAAGCTCCCTAATCCCAATCTGGGGACAGACCACTGGAAGATTGGAGGATGAATTCTGGAATTTTATTCCAAAGAGGTTGTGTTGCTATAATTATTCCTTTGTATTTCCTCTTTCGTTGCATAGCGGAATACTCTAAACAACCATGGCGACACTGTCTACAATTTTAACAGTTGAAGGGAACTCTGCACTCAATTAGAGGAGCAAAAAATAACTAGTAGCCTTCTGTTCACAGGAGGTAGGTAAATCAGGAACATATATTCCTCACCTTTCCAGGTTCACAGACCTTTGAAAGGAGACAAATGAAACTTTCAACTGTCATTTTACCTGCAGGAAACTCTCCAATCTTTAAATACAAAGATTGAAAAAGGGACCTAATAGAACATCAGAATGATGCTTCTCATGAGTTTCTGTCTGCTTACTCCTAAGAGGGTTGGTAGAGGATCAGGGAAGATATAGTGACTGTGTCCTCCTGCCATTCTTCGACAGTAAACTCCAGCCCACCAATGACAGCAAAAATCATGAAGGCCTGGCAGGTATTAAAACAAGGAATGGGAAAGAGTTTGTGGGAGGTGGGGAGAAAAAAAAAACCAACAAGGACAAAGATAAACTGGATAATTTCTGAGTTGGGACAAATGAGAATCCACAGATATCAAATTAGAATAAAGATAAAGAGAGATTTGATCATGTTTCCTCATGTTGTGATTTGGATCCACTCATGTTCTTTGGAAATGGAGACATTTAAAATTACTTTGCTCTGGTTTATGCCTAGAATACAGCTCTAGTCAGTCCTTGGAACCCACAAAATATAAAATCTATAATGCTTTATTCATTGTGTTAGTTTGAACTGCTATAATAGAATATGAGACAGGGTGACTTATAAACAGTACAATTTATCACAGTTCTGGAGGCTGAAAAGGCCAAAATTTCAACTGATTCAGTATCTTGTGAAGACCCGTTTCCTGGTTCATGGTCTTCTCCCTGTGTCCTCCAGGTTGGAAGGAGACTAGAGAGCTGTACGGGGACATTAATCCCACTCATGTAAGCTCTACTCTCATGACCTTCCCAAAGGCCTGCCTCCTAATAGCATCACACTGGGGATTAGGATTTTAGCATATGAATTGTAAGGAGACACAAACATTCAGGCTATGGCAATGATAGAAAATGTAGATAGGTATTATACCCATTTTTTTCAGGTACCAAATAAAAAAGCTGTTAATACTGAATCAAATGATTACCCCAGGATTAAGAGATTCTGCCAATATTTACGAGGAGAAAGGAAAACTCAATTTTTGTCTCCTTGTCTTCCCTGGAGGTAATATTACTTTATTGGTGTGTGTATACCTACTCGATTAGAGGGAATCACTGTGTAGTAAGTACATGTGATAATGAATGTTTAAAACTGTATGATAGACTTCTAGATAGGATTATTTTTTCTCTTTCCTAAACAGGTTATAAATTCCTAGTGGGCGGAACCATTAGGACTCTGTACATTGCTTTCTCCTTTCCCCAAACTTGCTTTGCTGTTCTCTTTCCTATTTCATTTTCAATATAATATATTTTCTCTTTACTCGCCTTTCCTTTCCTGATCTCAGCCCTTCTCTCACTCTTTCTTCACCTTGAATTTTTCCATTTCACATTTCAATTGGCCCTAAAGAACAGTAAACTCACTTTTTTTTTTTAAAGAAGTGGCAAGAAGTAAGAAGACTGAATCTGTTGGTGTCAATCAGGGAAGTTGACCCTACAAGTTATGGAATAAAGGACTGATTACAGGAATTATAGTTTACATAGCTATGGGAAGAGCTGGGGAATTAAAGTCCCAGAAAGCAATGAAGGCCCAGAAGCAAGTCACCAGCCAGCCCTGATAGAGCCAGAACCAGCAGGGAAATGTGTGAAGCCAGGTGTGTCTAGCTGTCAGACACTGGAGCAGGAGTCTCCCGAGCATCGATGCCTCTGTCTCTGATGATAAGCCTGGGTTCAGTTAATCACTGGGCTGCCAGTGGAGAAGAAGAGATGGAATCAAATCAAAGAAGAGCAAGTACAAGCTGGAGCTGGTCAGTATCTTTCCTCTGTTTCTTCCTGCAGGTTGAGTAGGGACAAGCTTGGACCTGCCAGTACCTCTGCATGCATCTCTCACTCAATCTAACAAAGATACCCTTTAGAAGGTAATAGCTGCTGCTTTACTTTTCCCATCCAGTTATTATGTAGATGTCTCTATGGCCAACTCTAAACTAGAATTGTGAGGAAGGGGAAGGTAGTTCCAGCTGATGTAAGCTAATATATACAAAGCTCCTGGAGAAACTAAGCATGCTTGTATCATAGATGTGAAGGCAGGACAAGGGAATTTGTAAATGTCAGCATCACACAACTGGCTTTCTCCATTGAAGTTGACAACGCATTCCAGTATTCTTGCCTGAAAGATCCCATGGACAGAGCAGCCTGACAGGCTGCAGTCCAACAGATCACAAAGAGTCAGACACGACTCAGCAACTGAGCACACTGAGTTCAGAGTTTCTTAAAGCAATAAAGATGTTATGGGATTATCTGTTAGATTTATTTTAGTTTCTCTAAATTACCCAACCATAACAATGTATTAGGCATAAATGGATAAATAATGTATTTGGAATAAAGTGAATAAGGGAGACAGAGTTGCTGCCTTAGCATTAATCACTCAGGGAAGGCAGATGGAAAGAATGTTGACACAGGGCAGTAGGTGCTAGAGTAAAGGTGGGCCAAGTGTCCTAGGGGGGCACAGAGGAGGCGCCCCAATATGACCTGGGTGGGAAGATCATGGGGTCTTCACAGACCAGGCAAAGCCAGAAATGCATCTTAAAGGATGAGTAAGAGTTTGTCAGAAAGAGAATACTATGGGCAAAACCATGGAATAAACAGTTTGATATTGCTGGAAATCAAAGGGCACACATAAGAATAGCAGGAGATGGGCACAGCAAGGTAAGCAAGGTTATTCTTAGCACATGTAGGACCTCAGGCAAATATATTTTGCAGTGTCCTTCTTTATATAAGTCATTTGATTAAAGTCATATAACAAAACTGTGGGCTCATATGAGGTATAGTGCTTTGTTGGTGAAGATTCAGGCTGATGGGTAGAAAGGGAGTTTTCACATGTCTGTTAATCGTGCCTCAGTGCGTGTGAAGGTTCTGTGTAGTATTAGGCTCTTCCTGATTATGTCACGTAACCATGTGCTGTATTGTCACAAGTAGCATTCTTACCTAATTTCTTATCTCCCACTACAAGAAAAATATAGTGACACTTTTGTAATGCCATGGCTTCTCAGAACCTAGTTGAATGGAAACCCTATGGACTATCTTGCCTCTGAAGTTCCCTAAAAGCACCTATTTAATGCCGGCTATATCACTACTCATGATTCTGCATCATCTCTCATGCCACCTATGGATACTATTGACCTCCAGCTATTCTCTTAAAAGTTGTCATTATGCTTCCATGATGATGGTCATGATGATGACCACAAATGTAACCCTTATGCAGGAAAGTGTGAGAGAGAATGTAATGGAACATATGGTACCATATCTACTTTACGGTAGAACAACATTTCTACACCCTGTCTTCTCTTGAACTCTTGGGGCCACAATCACAGCATTCCTAGAATGTGATTTTTCTATGTGGATCTGTCTCTCACACACTGCCACAAACAGGAAATGTCGGTGGGTGTGTCAGACAGGGTAAGAAGAGTTTTCTCAGCCATATAAGTAATGCCTGTCCCTCATCCAGCTCAAGATCAATCAAGGGGAACACAATGTCACCACATGGGTGGGGATAAGGGAGGACATCCGTCAGAAGGGGCTGCTGTTGCTGCCATCATAAAAGCCCTCAGATGATATACAAGCATCTGCAGAGAACACGTGGCATGGAGCCCATGAAGAGGGTGGTGAGCCAGCAGTGGGAGACACACAGAGTAAGTGACACGTGCTACCACTACCACCCTGCAATGCTGTAGGCTAGCGATGGCACCATAGTCAGAGCACAGATGGGTGAGAGCCTCAAATGCAGCACAGGCTCAAAGACCAGCACTGGAAGTGCCAACAGCCCACAGTTCTGAACTCGCCCTGTGTTTATCATGAAGGCAATCACTCCAAATCAAAATGTTAGCATCCTTTCGGTGACCCGTTTTCATGGAATCATGCCAAAGAAGCACTGTGCTCATCGGCAAGAGGGACACCGCAACCAAGTCCCGCCACAGCTCCTAGGACAACCCAGAGTCTGAGTCTCTGAGCTTCTTGGGGATTTCTGGTCAACTTCACAGGTTGTAGAGTACCTTGAAGGATATAAATAAAGTCCAGGGCCCCATGAGTACCTGTCTGACCTTGAAATGCCTCATGCAAGTGTTATTTCCACCAAGTTAGTCCCAGGATTTCCAGGAAGGGGATTCAGAAAATTTTAAGGAAAGTGCTGTAAATATAGTAGGCTTCATGAAGCCCAAGCTTAGATCAGGGCTGAAACTTGTCCAATTCTTAGGGTGGTACTAAAGGGAGGCTAGCACAAGCTCGGAGAAGGCAATGGTAACCCACTCCAGTACTCTTGCCTAGAAAATGGACTGAGGAAATGAAAATGCTTCTCCTGCCATGGACGGAGGAGCCTGGTAGGCTGCAGTCCACGGGGTCGCTAAGAGTCAGACACAACTGAGCGACTTCACTTTCACTTTTCACTTTTATTCACTGGAGGAGGAAATGGCAACCCACTCCAGTGTTCTTGCCTGGAGAATCCCAGGGACGGTGGGGCCTGGTGGGCTGCCGTCTCTGGGGTCGCACAGAGTTGGACACGACTGAATCGACTTAGCACCAGCAGCAGCAGCACAAGCTCATGAAATATCTTGTAATAACATATAAAATTTAAGATCCTGACCATGGTAGGTTAGAACTTTCAACATTTCTTACTTTTCTGTGCAATAACGTTATTATAGTAGCAGTAGCACTTCCACTTTTCACTTTCATGCTCTGGAGAAGGAAATGGCAACCCACTCCAGTGTTCTTGCCTGGAGAATCCCAGGGATGGGGGAGCCTGGTGGGCTGCCATCTCTGTGGTCTCACAGAGTCGGACACGACTAAAGTGACTTAGTAGTAGTAGTAGTAGTTTAGTTGCTAAGTCATGTCCAACTCTTGTGACCCCATGGACTGTAGCCTGCCAGGCTTCTCTGTCCATGGGATTCTCCAGGCAAGAATATTGGAGTGGGTTGCCATTTCCTTCTCCAGGGTATCTTCCCAACCTAGGAATCGAATCCAGTTTTCCTGCATTGCAGGCAGATTCTTTACCAACTGAGCTAATAATGTTATTAGGTAAACTGGGGGAAAAATGGTGAAATAGATGAGAAACATTTGACAGCCTTTATTGTAGTAGTATGAATTTTGAACTGTCTGTAAAGAGATAGACTATCTACCCTTCTGTAACTTTATCTTGAAAAATAACCCATGAAATCTTTCATCTGTTATAAAGTATAGTACTTAATTATGCCACAGAATACCCTTTAGAAAAAACTACAAATGACATAAGAACCATTGCAGGGATTTCACACAGAATAGATTTCCAGTTTAGGAAAGTTACTTATAGGAAAGTCAGTAGTTAGAGGAGAGAGAAGAGAAAGGGATAAATGAAGCATAAAGGTTAGAGAATTTCCAGTGACTCAGACTCCTCTTTCCAATGCAGAGGGTATGGTTTCAATCCCTGGAGGGGAACTAGGGCCCCACATGCTGTGGAGTGTGGCAAAATAAATAAATAAATAAAGGAGTAGTGGTTAGGCGTTTTTATTTTAAGAACTAGTCAAGTGACGATAAGATCTGAACCAAGCCAGTATTAGCAGGGCAGTGCAGTCACAAACACATACTTCTTAGATAAATTAAACTGTATGCACCTGGCCGAAAACAACTGAATGAGGAAAAGAGTCAATTATTTCAGGCTAGTGAGCCTGCCACTGCACTCAATGATACCAAACTCCAGACTGTGTGTGAGACTGTTTTCCTGGAATTTTGTTATCAAGTACATTTTATGCATGACCAGCTAGCCCCTTGGAGAGTGATTCTCATATAGAAGGATACGTATTTTCCATAAAATGTTGGCTTTAAACAAAAGTCAACCACTTCATCTGGGACTCAATCTGTTCCACTGCTGCAGGGAAAACTGGCCATGTTGGACTGACTGAGACACAGTATGTCAGGCTCTGCTGTAACCACTTCCTAAGGTATCCTCAAGGGTAATTTTGACCATATGTGACTGTTCTCCTTTGAAGATGATTTTTGTATCCAATTCCAGAGTAGGCTGCAACTATATTCACTGATAATCACAAAGAGCACTTGTCAACTTCTAAATCTAGTCCTGTGATTCTGTAGCCCCAAACACACTTGAGTAAGAGTTTAAATAATCTCTGGGTAAAAATAGAAAGACCATATGTATTAGAAGCTGAAGGGGCTAGAATTTGATAGGCTCTGGGGGAAAAATCTAAACTCCTTTATTTTCATTTTTGGAAAATGAAGCTGAAATTCAGAGAGAGAAACTGACCAAGTCTAATCCGATATGGCAGAACTAAGATGCAAACCCAAGTACTCTTACATTTTAAAAAATTTTTATATCTTTATAAAAATTTTATATTTTTAAATTTTTAGAAATAATCTCTAGTGACTATAAATCTCTTTTAGAATATGCCGTTAAAAAGCTTTTATGAAAGAGTAAACAAATATGATGTTATTTTCTCTTAACCTCAAAAGGCACACAAACTTTAGCTGTGTGGAATCACATGGTACAAATATATATCACCTTGTATGTTCCATACATTCCTAAATACCTCATTTCTGTCTGCTCCATAATAGAATAATTCAATACAAACAGAAAACATCTGAATTTGAGAAACTTTTTAGATATTTTATTCTTCCAGAAATTTATCAGCGCTATTCATTCTATTTCCAAAGGCAGAGAAAGGTGGTCCTGCACCATAAACAAATATACCCCACTTCGCTTCATCACATCAGCCACACCAAGAACCAAATTCTCAATGACACAATTCCCTTTCAGCCAACATTCTATCTGGACATTTAATTATATTTGGTCTTCAGCTGGCTGGCTAGACTCCTGAGCTTTATTTAAATATTGAATGATGAAATTACAGAGCACTCTCAATCTTCCACAATAGGAGCTCAGATTAAGCCTCAGAAGAAACAGAACAAAGCACAGGCTATGGGTTGGAGAGAAAAACATCCAGGTCCCCCACTGATGGCGTCTTG
Source organism: Bison bison bison (assembly GCF_000754665.1). Taxonomy (NCBI): domain Eukaryota; kingdom Metazoa; phylum Chordata; class Mammalia; order Artiodactyla; family Bovidae; genus Bison; species Bison bison. The sequence continues at coordinate 4,256,238 of NW_011494744.1, read as the reverse complement.
GCCAGCCAGGTTGACCTGTAGGCTTCCATATCTCCTCTGAAGACAGGTGTTGATCGGAAGAGGCAGGCTTTCTGGAAAACTGAGGGACTGAAGAGCAGCAGTTACTATGGTTAGTGGGGGAAGACACAGTGTCATTGAGAGAGTGCTGTGGTGTTGGAAATAATGGATGGAGGCTAGGATCAAGTAGACCACAGCAGAGGAGCCAAAAGGCAGCCAAAGCCAAGCACTGCTGTTCAGAAGCTGCTGGCAACATGGTGGCAGCACTGTCGTGCCAGACACGTCACCTGCAGCAACCTCACGGCTCACAAAGATGGTCTGCAGAGACAAGAGCTCAAAGTCACTATGTGGCAGCAATGTTAAAACAGCAAAGCTTAGCAACCAATCTTTCTCTTTCCTAGAATCATCAGAGTGCAGTGAAAACATACTGGGGGGGGCGGGGGAAGGGAAGTTATAGAAAAATAAAGCGTAGCCCCATCTGTGTTTTTTAAAAATGTATGTGTTTATGTTTTGCATGTATATGTATGAGACAATGCGTGTGTGTACCACACGCATACAGATATATACGTCTTTATGAGCCTAAAGAAATGTCTGAAAGCACACCAAATTGGCCAAACTGTGCTTATGCTTATCTGTAGCTGTCAAATAAGACAGGTAGAGGAAACCACTCTCTTCTTAATCATACATATTAAGGTTTGAAGTGGAAGACAGTAGTAGTGGATTTCACTTTCTTTTAGTGCTGTTCACATTTCTTTATATATATATATATACATATATACATATATATTTAAAAATAAAACTTTGAGTCTCACAGCCCCATTTAATTGTGGGAATTTGAAAAAAAAAATCTCTTCACATTTGTTATCTTTATTTTTCAAATTCGAGAAACAGATATGCCCGTCTGACCAGAGATGTGAAGCTCATATGAGCTGATGCTTCCAAGAGAGTTCTATAGGTGAGAAAGCAATATGTCTTTTTCTTTTCCTTCTGTTGAGAAACTAAGAGTATACTTGAAATACTCCTGTACAAGCACTGTCATTTCAGAAGGTAGGAAAAGCTTTGTTTTTGCACAATTCTCATCAAGGCAAACTTTTGAAAGTCCTATAACAATGACTGCCCTTATGGATTTGGTAATGCCAAAGAATACTGCTATAATGTTTTCACTGTAGGCTGCTCATTACTCTCTCCTTATTCTGAACTAAGGAGAGCTTATTAGTGTGCTTAACTGAGAGGTGGCTGAAATAGCTTTATTTATCTCTTGATTTGCTTTCAAGCTTTTTTTCTTCTTCTTCAGATTATAGCCAAGACAAGCAAAATAAATGAGAATAATATCCTAATTTAAAAGATAAGACTAGGCTTTTACTTTTTTTCTCACTTATATGCTGTCTCCCCATATAACACTAATTTTACAATAGGAAAAACATATCTTCTAAGAGTCACATATCAGTCATTAAAATAAATATTAAAGCTTTATAAATGAGGCTTTATAGATTCTTATTACCAATGCTGTTATTAATTTTTGCTAACTAGAATCCTTCAACTCCAGCTTCTAGTAATCATGCACAATGAGCATTAGCTTTCGTAGGAAAGTTTTTAGTGTACATGGGAATAATTTGGAATGCTTATTTAAAATGTAGATTTCTGAGACACACTCATAATTACTCTCATTTAATTTAGATCTGGGGTGCCTCCCAGGAATCTGCACTTTAACCTGTACCCCCAGAAGATTTAGAGCAGGTAATCTAAAAATGTAAGTTCCACTGAACTGGCCTAGGAGATCTAGAGATGAGATGAGCCCTTTGATTGCAATGAGGACCAGAGAATTCTGAAGTGACCAAAAAAAAAAAAAAAAGACAATAATAGCAGGAAATCTCAAGGGGCATGCCCATGGACCTGTCATATGGCATATATATCAGAATGGTCTGATACACAGGGCTCTTAAAGAATTTGTAGTTGGGCTTCCCTGTTGGTTCAGATGATAAAGAATCTGCCAGCAATGTGGGAGACCTGGGTTCAATCCCTGGGTCAGGAAGATACCCTGGGGAAGGAAATGGCAACTCACTCCAGTATTCTTGCCTGAAAAATTCCATGGACCAAGGAGCCTGGCAGGCTACAGTCTATGGGGTCACAAAAATGTCAGACACAACTGAGTGACTAACACTTCCATTTCCATGAATATCTAGGTCTAAAATAGATGTGGAGCCCACTAAGTTGTTACTTGATTTATATTGACAAGAAACCCAACAAACTTCATAAAACGTTCAGTTTGCAGATGACATGATACTATACACAGAAAAAAAACCCAAAAGAAACTATCAGAAAATTACTAGAGCTAACTAGTGAATTCAGCAAAGTTGCAGGATACAAAGTCAATACACAGAAATCACTTGCATTCCTATATACTAACAATGAAAAATCAGAAAGAGAAATTAAGGAATCAATCCCATTCACCATTGCAACAAAAAGAATAAACCTACCTAAGGAGACAAAAGAACTGTATAGAAAATTATAAGACACAGATGAAAGAAATCAAAGACAACATAAACAGATAGATATTCTATGCTTCTGGGTAGGAAGAATCAATATTGTGAAAATGATTATGCTACCAAATGTAATCTAAAGATTCAATGTGATCCTCATCAAATTACCAATGGCATTTTTCACAGAACTAGAACAAAAAATTTCACAATTCATATGGAAACACAAAAGACCCTGAAGAGCCAAAGAAGTTTGAGAAAGAAGAATGTAGCTGGAAGAACCAACCTTCCTGACTTCAGACTATACTACAAAGCTAAAGTCATCAAGACAGTATGGTACTGGCACAAAAACAGAAATATAGACTAATGGAACAAGATAGAGAGCCCAGGATAAACCCATGTACCTACAGGTACCTTATTTTTTACAAAGGAGGCAAGAATATACAATGGGGCATAGACAGCTTCTTCAATAAGTGGTGCTGGGAAAACTGGACAGCTTCATGCAAAAGAATGAAATTAGGATACTTCCTAATGCCATATACAAAGATAAACTCAAAATGGATTAAAGACCTAAATGTAAGACCAGAAACTATAAAACTCTTAGAGGAAAACATAGGCAGAAAACTAGATAGCATAAATCAAAGCAAGATCTTCTATTACCCACCTCCTAGACTAATGGAAATAAAAACAAAAATAAACAAGTGGGACATAATTAAACTTAAAGGCTTTTGCACAGCAAAGGAAACTACAAACAAGGTGAAAAGACAACCCTCAGAATGGGAGAAAATAATAGCAAAGGAAACAGTGGACAAAGAATTAATTTCCAAAATATACAAGCAGCTCATACAACTCAGTGTCAGAAAAACAAACAACCCTATCAAAAAGTGGGAAAAAGACCTAAACAGACATTTCTCCAAAGAAGACATACAGATGGCTAAAAACACATGAAAAGATGCTCAACATTGCTGATTATTAGAGAAATACAAATCAAAACTATAATGAGATATCACCTCACACCAGTCAGAATGGCCATCATCAAAAAATCTACAAACAATAAATGCTGGGGAGGGTGTGGAGAAAAGGGAACCCTCTTGCATTGCTGGTGGGAATGTAAATTGATACAACCACTATGGAAGACGGTATCAGTTCAGTTCAGTTCAGTTGCTCAGTCGTGTCTGACTCTTTGCAACCCCATGAATTGCAGCATGCCAGGCCTCCCTGTCCATCACCAACTCCCAGAAGATGGTATGGAAATTCCTTAAAAAACTAGGAATAAAACCATCATATAAACCAACAATCCCACTCCTAGGCATATACCTTGAGGAAACCAAAACTGAAAAAGACACATGTACCTCAATGTTCACTGCAGCACTATTTACAATACCTAGAACATGGAAACAACCTAGATGTCCATCAACAGATGAATTGATAAAGAAGTTGTGGTACATGTATATAGTGGAATACTACTCAGCCATAAAAAGGAACACATTTGAATCAGCTCTAATGAGGTGGACGACCCTAGAGCCTATTATACAGAATGAAGTAAGTCAGAAAGAGAAATATAAATATCATATACTCAGAAACAGAAATATAAATATCATATACTCATGCATATATATGGAACCTAGAAAGATGGTACTGATTAATTTATTTTCAGGGCAACAATGGAGAAATAGACATAGAAAACAGGCCTAAGAACATTGGGGGAGAGGAGGAGGGGGACCGAGAGTTGTATGGAGAGAGTAACATGGAAATTTATAATACCATATGTAAAATAGATAGCCAATGGGAATTTGCTGTATGACTCAGGGAACTCAAACAGGGGCTCTGTGACAATCTAGAAGGTTGGGATGGGGAAGGAGATGGAAGGGATATTCAGAAGAAAGGGGACATGGGTGTATGGCCGATTATTGATGTATGACAGAAAACCACAAAATTCTGTAAAGCAAATACTCTTCATGGAAAAAAAAATAAAGTGGCAAAAAATATCAGAAGAAAGACAAAAATGTCTGTTAATACTACATTAATCCCATCCTATATTGAAAGTACTAGACAGTTCAAAAGTACAAGAAAAGGCAAGCACATAAAAGAAATTAAAGAAGAAAAAAAAAACAAATTTCAAAGCAAGTGAACAGAGATCTGATTCGAGACTCCATGAGAGTCACAGTCCCTTTTCCACTTCTCTGACTTGAGTCAGTTCATAGACCCAGAACTGTTTAAAAGTAAAAACGGTATTGAGGAAAAGACCATGGGGAGGCATAGAAGGACCAGCATTGGCACCTTGGGGCTGAAGGAGTGATCTGAGACTTTGGGGTTATATTTTTAAATGTATCATTTATCCAAATAATATTTTGTGCATTTTATACAAATATTCTGGTATTAACATTTTAAACTGTTTTCCACTTTCTTTTTTTATTTTTTAAATTTTTTAAATTTTTTTAAAAAGTGAATTTCAAAGGGATATTTTCCATTTAACTTCTTGAACAGAACAGAAACATATGCTATATTAGAATACCTATAAAATAGCCACTCTTTCTTGATCTATTTCATTATTTAGCAGTAATTACTAAATAATTACCAAATGTACCAAGTACATTCCTAATGTGTTAATTAACATTTTTTCCAAATGGAAAAGGAAAACATTCCATTTAAGAAGACAGGCATCCTACGATCATGGCATCCAGTCCCATCACTTCAAGGCAAATAGAAGAGGGAAATGTAGAAGCAGTGACAGGTTTTATTTTCTCGGGCTCCAAGATCACTGCAGATGGTGACTGCAGGTATGAAATTAAAAGACGTTTGCTCCTTGGAAGGAAAGCTATGACAAACCTAGACAGTGTATTAAAAAGCAGAGACATCACTTTGATGACAAAGTTATGTCTAGTCAAAACTATGGTTTTTCCAGTAGTCATGTATGGATATGACAGTTGGACCATAAAAAAGGCAGAGTGCCAAATAATTGATATCTTCAAATTGTGGTGTTGGAGAAGACTCTTGAGAGCCCCTTGGACAGCAAGGAAATCAAACCAGTCAATTCTAAAGGAAGTCAACCCAGAATACTCATTGGAAGGACTGATGCTGAAGCTCCAATACTTTGGCCGCCTGATGTGAAGAGCAGATTCATTGGGAAATATTCTAATGCTAGGGAAAACTTAGGACAGGAGGAGAAGGGAGTGACAGAGGATGAGATGGTTGGATGGCACCACTGACTCAATGGACATGAATTTGAGCAAACTTGGGGAAATAATGAAGGACAGGGAAGCCTGGTGTACTGCAGTCCATTGGGTCACAGAGTCTGACATGACTTAGCGACTTAATGACAACACTTTATATGTGACTTAGCATTTTAGAATGTTCCTTTTTGAATGTTGTGGTTACTTAACTCATCTTTCAAAAGATTTTTTTTGTTTTCTTTTTGAATACCATATGAGTCTGCATTACATTCAGATTCTTACCTGTCTTCTTAAATGGAATGTTTTCCTTTTCCTTTTGGAAAAAATGTTAATTAACACATTAGGAATGTACTTGGTACATTTGGTTGCAAATGCAAACAGTCTAATCTTCTATTCATTACAACCTTTTGTCTAAATTATTCAACTGAATAACCGGTTGCAGTCAAACATCACCCAAAGGATTCAGTTATCTTAAAAGTACTCCTTTTGTCTTTCTGAGAAGAGTTATGTATTATGAATTACTCAAATTGCATTTTGTTTGATCACCATAGTAACCAGCATGGCAACATTTGAAGGGATGGCTACGTTAATCACTTCTCTTGCGAACAAGAGATTCTGGCCACACTTTCTGTGCTGAACTTAGCAGAGACTGTTTATAGCATCCATAGGAACTAAATATCATCAGAAGTTTTGTACTTTGAGACTTTGTATTGATGTTGGTGTGTGTGTGTGCTCAGTCATTCAGATGTGTCTGACTCTTTGCAATCTCATGAACTATAGTCCACCAGGCTTCTTTGTCTATGGGATTTTCCAAGCAAGAATACTGGAGTGGATTGCCATTTCCCAATTCAAGGATCAAGCCCATGTCTCGCATTGGCAGGCAGATTATTTACCACTGAGCCACCTGCTGCTGCTGCTGCTAAGTCACTTCAGTCGTGTCCGACTCTGTGCGACCCCATAGACAGCAGCCCACCAGGCTCTTCCATCCATGAGATTTTCCAGGCAAGAGTACTGGAGTGGGGTGCCATTGCCTTCTCCGACTGAGCCACCTGGGAAGTCCCATATTGATGTTGAAGGAACACTGAAAATAAGTTTCCCTAAAATTGAATTCCCCTGCCCAGTCTATGATTAAGCACTCTATCTAAAACTTTATTCTCTTTCCTGTCCCACCTCTTGCTCCCCTCAGGATTGAGAAGTATCAAAAAGAGGGAGTGCATTGAAACCAAGCAGGACCCTGTGGGGTATAAAAGTCCCTCTGTGTTAGTTTGTAGCAAAAGGATTTAGTCTTCAGGCCATTTGTCCAGTTCCAAAGAGCCAACATAGGTAGTTACTAATTAGGGAGGTAAGGGAATGAAGAAAGAAAAGAAAAACAAAGAGTTTAGCATAAATCAGAGTCCTAGTTCCTCCTCAAGAGATACTGACAACAATCTATGCATATCTTTGAGTTGTTCTGCAGACCCTAACGACCCTCAACCCAAGTGGAGAATGGTGACTACATGCTAACCACAACCACATAGAGCCCAGACCAGTCAGAACCAGAAGGCTGAATATTAAGAGTCCTGCAACATCACCCTGTTACCTTACCGCTAACCAAAGAAGTCCATAAACTACCTATAAAAATTGTTTCCAGAAAACCACAGGGGAGTTCAGGTCTTTTAAGCATGAGCTTCCCCTTCTCCTTGCTTGATAATCTGCAATAAACATTGTACTGTCCTGTACCACAACCCAGTGCCAGTAACTTGGCTTTGCTGCAGGGGGCGAGCAGATCCAAGTTTAGTTTGGTTACACTTTTCAAGGGGAGGGCACAATTAAAAGGCAGAAATAAACAGTCATTTATCAAGTGCCTACTACTTGTTAGGTGCTTCTTTCAATGACCTGATTTAGTCTTCCCAAGAGTTCTATGGAGGTAAGTATTCATGCTTTTCCTCCTAACCGATGAGAAACCCAAGGCTCAGAAAAATGAGTTTGTTCCGTCATTCATCTAGTAAATAGCTATCAACTGTTTTCTTTCAGCAACATGGACAAAACCTTACAAATAGATTTAGTGAAGCTGAGATTTAAAACCCAGTCTATCAGATTTCAGAATCCACACTTTCTACATTATATAATTATGTCTCCCGGCAATATTGAGTTGCAACATGTCTTCCTTACCCTGATGTCTTACTCTGATTATAGCAGTATAAGTTATATGAGTGAGTGAGTGAGTGTGTGTGTGTGTGTGTGCATGTGTGTGAGAGAGAGAGCAAGCATTGGCTTGGGAACAGATCTGTCTACATTTACGGTCAAAAAGAGGTATAGAACTGACACTACGAGGAAGCAAAATACAAAGTCTAATATGGGAAATGTGCCCAGTATAATTAAAGAGCTTTTAATATGATTATTGTCTACTGTACTGGACAGTGCAAGCCCAGGGGAGCTGCTGGTGGAGACCACGTCCTAAGCCTCATTAGCAGGACTCCTCTCTTACCATTTCTTCTCCCCTGCTGCTCCATACTGTGTTATTCACTGCAATTTCCCTGTTGTTTTTTTTAGGAAGGTCTCTACGATTTCTTCTTGCCATGCCAAGCAGCATGACAGAATGCCATTTGTATTTTGTTTTCAACAGTCTTAATGAGGGTCATTTTGACCTCACAAATACTGGTGAGTGACTTGTCACCAAGAGCTATTTTTTTTCCTCCAAAACACTCCCTATAATGGTAAAATGGTGACGTAAGCCAAGAGCCTCTCAAACGATTAAGCCAAATGCTCCAAAATCACTGAAAAATAGTGACAAAGATTTCATCTGAACATTGCTCCTCATTCCTTTGGTATCTAAAGAAAACAACGGGGCTGCAGAATAGCAGGAAAAGTCAGGGAGAGAGGAGAGGAAGCATGAGAAAGGAAAGGAACACATAATCTTTGCCTCTTTACATAAAACTGAGTGATGATTATCCTACAGTTATTCTTACTAGAGAGCCAGCAGGGTGAGAGGGATTGGAGCTGGATGAAGAGTCAGAAATCTTTGCATTATACAGACTTGCTCAGGTAAATTACATCACCTCTCTGAACCTCAGTGTTTTTCTTGTCTAAATGGGGGGAAATATACCCACTCCCCTCATCTGCTTAGGTTATTCCAAGTTTCAAATGAAATAATACATGCCAGAAGGATATGCACTATAAGTTATTCTCACCGTTATATAAGAAGAGGTACTCTTGTGTATATCACCACTTTTTATCTTCCAACAAAAACTTCAGGATGGGAAATAAACAAGAATATATCATTTCTATTTCTTAACAGCCATACAGCCTATTTACCTGCTTTCAACCATTGACATTTACTTGAAAATATATTTTTTTCTAACAATTGCCTGTTGTTGGAAGTATCTACTTCCACACTTGTATTATTGCTCCAGCCTGGTAGCAATATAGTTTCATGCCCAAGGCCAGATTATACCTGGTATGAAGGGAAGGGGCACACAGTAGGATTCAAAATCATATGATACTTGCAAAAACAGTACACTTCTGGATCTCTTCTGTCTCCCCTATTTCCATGTGATACCAGTTTCCCTCTCTGAGCAAGGTACCAGTGTATGTGTCTATGTGTTGAGTCGCTCAGTCATGTCCAACTCTTTGCGACCCCATGAACTGTAACCTGCCAGGCTCCTCTTGTCCGTGAAATTTTTCAGGTAAGAATACTGGAGTGGGTTGCCGTTTTCCTCCTCCAGGGGATCTTCCCAACCCAGGGATTGAACCTGCATCTGTAGAGTATCCTACGTTGGCAGGCAGATTCTTTACCACTAGTGCCACGTGCAAAGTCCAAGCAGGTACCTCCTTACTCTGAAATGTCATAGTCCAGTCTTGCACCAAGGGTTTCCTTTAACTTTGAGAAATTTAGTCATTCAATAAGCTTAATCAAACTTCTAATGCCTGCCTAGCAAAATACTTGATGCTCTGTAAAAGGGAAAGAAAGCCCTCATGAGGTTTACAATCTGGAGGCAGAGCTCATATGCATGCAGGTGACACATGAGATAGCTTACTTGAGCATCAGATCAGATCAGATCAGTCGCTCAGTCGTGTCCGACTCTTTGCGACCCCATAAATTGCAGCACGCCAGGCCTCCCTGTCCCTCACCAACTCCCGGAGTTCACTCAGACTCACGTCCATCGAGTCAGTGATGCCATCCAGCCCTCTCATCCTCTGTCATCCCCTTCTCCTCCTGCTCCCAATCCCTCCCAGCATCAGAGTCTTTTCCAATGAGTCAACTGTTCGCATGAGGTGGCCAAAGTACTGGAGTTTCAGCTTTAGCATCATTCCTTCCAAAGAAATCCCAGGGCTGATCTCCTTCAGAATGGACTGGTTGGATCTCCCTGCAGTCCAAGGGACTCTCAAGAATCGTCTCCAACACCACAGTTCAAAAACGTCAATTCTTCAGCGCTCAGCCTTCTTCACAGTCCAACTCTCACATCCATACATGACCACAGGAAAAACCATAGCCTTGACTAGACGAACCTTTGTTGGCAAAGTAATGTCTCTGGTTTTGAATATGCTATCTAGGTTGGTCATAACTTTCCTTCCAAGGAGTGTCTTTTAATTTCATGGCTGCAGTCACCATCTGTAGTAGGGAAAAATAGCCCTCTGACTTTCTAACAGCCCTCCAGAGCATTGTAACCATTTTCACTGTCAGTCCTACTTTGAAGAAAAAGAATACTGACATCCTGTGGATCAAAATGCAGATGTGTAAATTTCATATTCCATTCAAATAAAACCACCATAAAACGATAGCCTGCACACTAATTACCCATGGAGGACTCCATTAGGTTCAGCCAAACCTAGGTGACTACTAGAGATAGATTAACATATATTTCTAAATTGGGTTTAATAAAGTTTAATTACTCACGATGTTTTATATACCATGTGGGAAAGTTCCAACTATTTTGTGATATATTTCCATCGCAAGAGTACAGTTCCATTAAATAGATCTAGCATTATCAAAACTTCTGTACCAAAATTATGACTCAAATGAAATGTTACCAGTTTTCAAAGGCAATATTTTCCTAGGTAATTTATACAAATGTTACACATCAGATGTGACCCATGTATACATATAAGGATTGCTTCTTGTGCAATCCTTTTATTCATTGATGCATTCATCCACCCATTCATCTATTTATCCATCATGGAAGAAGTTTAATATGGAGAAAGCATAGGTGTTTAGGGGCTTCCCTCTTGGCTCAACAGTAAAGAATCTGCCCCGCCAATGCAGGAGATGCAGTTTGATCCTTGAGTCAGGAAGATCCCCTGGAGTAGTAAATGGCAACCTACTCCAGTATTCTTGCCTGGGAAATCCCATGAACAGAAGATTTCTGTCAGGGCTCAGAGAATGAGTGCTTTTGTTTCCCACATACTGTAGATTGGAGATAATTTTAGACTGATGTGCACAATCTTGCTAGATATTCTGATTTCCAGTATGCAAAATTAAAGTAGTTGAAAACAAAGTCCCTATATTTAAAACAACATGTTTTGGGGATCACTGAGAAGTTAATTTTGCTCCAACAGAGCAGCCAAGGAGTAGGACTATCTCAGTACATGCCTTTTTGTTCATTGGTCATTGGTACTTTGAGAATCAATTCAGATTTCTCCTCCAAGAAGGAGAAAAGTAATAAAAACATCAGGAATCTGCAGCAACCAAATCTCAACCCAGACGTCATCAACATTTGCTGTATCCAGTTCTGTCCACCCTAAGAATGTCAAAGACAATTGATACTGTTTCTACCTTTTCTTTTGTGTCTAGAACTTTGCTTAGTGTTAATACATATTTATGGAGAAGGAAATGTCAACCCACTCCAGTATTGCTGCCTGGGAAATCCCATGGACAGGCGAACCTGGCTGGCTACAGTTCAGGGGGTCACAAAAGACTCAGACATGACTGAAAAACTAAACAGCAATACCATACATATTTAACTCAGTCCAAATATGTGATGGACTGGGAGAATGGAAACTGGCATATATAAGTGAATTTGGTTTAACTCAGAAGCCATTTTCTGGTGGGGGGAAGAATGCCTAGCAGAATACCTGATACATAGCAGGAACATAGCAGATAATTATAATAGTTTCATTCCCCAAACTTTGAGCCCCTATTGTGTGCCACCCACGTACCATCTACTCTTGTCCAAATAAAAGTAGGTCCTTACTCTCAGTTCAGTTCAGTTCAGTCGTTCAGTCGTGTCCGACTCTTTGCGACCCCATGAATCACAGCATGTCAGGCCTCCCTGTCCATCACCAACTCCCAGAGTTCACTCAAACTCATATCCATCGAGTCGGTGATGCCATCCAGCCATCTCATCCTCTGTTGTCCCCTTCTCCTCCTGCCCCCAATCCCTCCCAGCATCAGGGTCTTTTCCAATGAGTCAACTCTTCGCATGAGGTGGCCAAAGTATTGGAGTTTCAGCTTTAGCATCATTCCTTCCAAAGAAATCCCAGGACTGATCTGCTTTAGAATGGACTGATTGGATCTCCTTGCAGTCAAGTGCTGGAGGAGTTCACTGAAACATAAATAAAGTGGAGTGAAATTGTGCCATTTGCAGAGATGTGGATGGACCTAGAGACTGTCACACAGAATGAAGTCAGAACAAATATTGTATATTAACACATATATGTAGAATCTTGAAAAATAGCACAGATGAACCTATTTGCAAAGCAGAAATAGAGACACAGACATAGAAATCAAACATATGGACATCAAGCATGGAAGGAAGGGTTTAAATTGAAAGATTGGGATTGACATATATACACTCCTATGTATAAGAAGATAACTAATGAGAACCTACTGTATAGCACAGAGGGGGAAAGGGGAGGTAACAATAAAGTGAGTTTGATAAGTGTAATAGCAAGGGCACAACATTCTGTGGCCTCTGCAGGAAGGAGGAACCCCCTTAGTAACAGGGAACTTCATTAAGAGAGAGTATTGTTCTCAGTCATATGAATAACAAGAGGTTTAGGAGACCTCAGCCTGTGTCCAGCTCTGCTTGTACCCGAAAAACTGTCTGGGTGTCAGGATCTCTATCAGCAGCGCAGAGTTTGAGAGCAAAACAATAACACAAATTCACAGAGAAGGCAATGGCACCTCACTCCAGTACTCTTGCCTGGAAAATCCCATGGACGGAGGGGCCTGGTGGGCTGCAGTCCATGGGGTCATGAAGAGTCGGACACCACTGAGCAACTATACTTTCACTTTTCACTTTCATGCGTTGGAGAAGGAAATGGCAACCCACTCCAGTGTTCTTGCCTGGAGAATCCCAGGGACGGGGGAGCCTGGTGGGCTGCTGTCTATGGGATCGCACAGAGTTGGACATGACTAAAGTGACTTAGCAGCAGCAGCAAGCTGTTCCCATTCATTTTTCATTTAGGGCTTAATTCGTTCCTTTAATTTTTCATCAAATATTTACAGAGTACCTACTACCATGTGATAGGCACTTTGAGAACAGCATTAATTAGATAATAAACCAGATATTTATTCTATTCTTGCAGAGTTCATGATAGATAACAAGCAAGTAAGTAACTTAATGTTTGGAATCAGTGAAACAACAGAAACCCATAAGCATACTTTAGCAAATTATAATGCAGCTCATGGAGAGGAGCCAAAGGGAGTCCTGAAGGAAAACAGAGTAAACGTTCTTTGGTATTAGCCCCAGGAGCTCATGTTCTCAGTGAGTCATGAAGGCGTAAGAGGAAAGAAAGGGAGTGAGAAGAGTGGGGCAGAAGTGGCAGGGAGAGTATTTCGGGAAGAAGGAAGAAGGTGTGCTAAGGCCCTGAGGTGGGGGCAAAGCCTGGCAGGCTGGAGCTATTGAAAGGCAACCAGTGGCATGTGGGTGGAGTTTGTTAAAGAGAAAGCAATGCCAAAACCCTCCCTTGGAATTCATTTCCATTCATTTTAACTTGTTCTCTAAGCAAATCAAGTGGGAGTAGGATCAGAGTTCTTAAAATATGAACCAAGTTGGGGTTCATCCCCTCTCCCGTCTCTGACCCCTCTTTCCATCTCTGATTCCGCTGCTTCCTGAGCTCACCAGGCAGGTGGCGCCTCAAACCCTGCCCCTCAAAGCTCCTGCCTCTGCTTCCAATGCTTTCTACCCAAATCATCCCATGGCTCAGCCCTTTACCTCCTTCAATCCCTTGCTCCTTGGTAAGGTCATCTCCATCTATCCCATCTGTAATGGCATCTTTCCAGACAACAAGACCCCCTACCCACACACACATCCTATATTTTTCTCCATTACCTTTATCTTCTTCTAAAGAAACTGTAAAACATTCTTATTTGACCTGCTTAGTCCCTCTCCTCTAGACTATAATATCCATGAAGGCAGAGATTTGTGTCTATTTTGCTCAATGCTATACCCACTAGCTTCCAGAGTGGTGTCATAGTCAACATTCAGATATTTGTTGAAAGAATCTCATTTAATCTTCACAAGGCAACATTCAATGACTAGCTCAAAGGGGTGGTGTATTAGCTTTCATAAGGTTACAAAAATCATTTCATTGATAGATTAAAATCTTGTATTGATCAAGGCAATAAATACCCACAAGATAAATCCAAATGTTGTATTAATAAATTTTGACAGTTTTTCTATCTCATGAAATGAAAATCAATGACATAATTTATAAAAGTAATTTTTTAGCTATTAATCATATATTATTTGCAGTGTGACAATAGTTATGTCCATTGATTTGGTTTCAATTTGAAATTCAAAAAGAGTATTAAAAGGTTCTCTGTGGGATTCAACTTCTTAAAAATTGCTATCTCTTCTCTTCTGACATTATGGTATAAACTGTACCTTTTAATGAATTATATATTCAAATATAAAGAGAAATTTGGTCTTCAGAATATGATTCATTTTGCTGCCATTTAAGTATAAAAAGAGTCGGACACAACTGAGCAACTTCACTTTCACTTGTCACGCATTGGAGAAGGAAATGGCAACCCGCTCCAGTGTTCTTGCCTGGAGAATCCCAGGGACGGTGGAGCCTGATGGGCTGCCATCTGTGGGGTCGCACAGAGTCGGACACGACTGAAGCAACTTAGCAGCAGCAAGTATAAAAAACAAAATGCAAGCAGAGAGATTTTGTTGTTGGTGTTGTCTGTTCTTCAACTCCAAGAGATAAAAATGCAAAAGTAAAAGAAGCACAGCTAGCCAGACAGATATGTCTTCTTGCTAAAACCACAGTGTTTAAACTTCCCATTCTTGGTACTTATTTTAACTTGGTACCTTTTGCCAGAAGCATCTAAGGCTATGGGATGCCTGGGAAGATGCAGTGAGCTTTTTCTGGAGCTGGGGAGGGCCTGACAAGAGGTGATTAAGTTAAAATGAGGTCACTAGTATGGACCTTAATTCACTATAACTGCTATCCTTATGAGAAAAGGAATTTGTGACAGACAGATAGAAAGGGAAGATCAAATGAGAACACAAGAAGCCAGCCATCTACAGCCAAGGGAAGAGGCTTCAGAAGAAACCAGTCCTGCTGATACCTTCATCTTACTTGTAGTTCCAGACTGTGAAAACAAATCCCTGTTGTTTAAGCTACCCAGCCTGTGGTCCTATGTTACAGCAGCCCTACAGACTAATATACTGTATCTTCATCTTTCTCTCCCCGTGGAAGAAGGGGATACATTAGACTCAGTACCTTTTTCTTTCTCGAAGAATGAGTCCAAATCTTTCTGCCATTATGTAGGGTCAGTAGTCACTGGCCTGAAGGTTGCTAAGTCACTGAATCTGCAGTGTACTTGATGCTTCTTTTTGCACATTTAAAAAAATTAGAGTATAGCTGCTTTTACAATGTTGCATTAATTTCTGCTGTATAGCAAAGTGAATCAGCCGCATGAATACATATAACCCCACTGCCTTGGATTTTCTTCCCATTTCAGTCACCACAGAGCACTGAGTAGAGTTTCCCATGACCTATAGTAGGTTTTCATTAGGTATTTTATACATGCATGTGCACATGCTCAGTCGCGTCTCTTGTAACTCCATGGACTGTAGCCCACCAGGACATAGTAGTATATATATGCCAACCCCAATCTTCCAGTGCACGCCACCCTCCCTTCCCCGCTTGGTACCCATACATTTGTTCTCTATGTGTATGTCTCTATTTCTGCTTTCAAATAAGATCATCTATACCATTTTTCCAGATTTCACACGCATGTGTTAATATATGATATTTGTTTTTCAGACTTCTTTAATGCTTCCAGGATAAGGAATAGGGGCAGGTGACAGCAGTGAAGCTGCTTGCTCTGGGGAGAACACACAAGACTCCTGAGGGCTGAGTGGATGCGGTCCAAGTCCAAGCTGGCTTCCCCGAGGAGGGCCTCTCACTAGAGCAAGAGGACCCCAGTGGCAGGAGACTCGGGGAAATTTGCCACTGTCAACTCACTCATGCCAGGGAACAGCCCAGGAAAATGCTTCTCCTGGAGCAAGTTATAGGTGACATGCCCTCAGCATTTCAGACTTAGGTGGCACAGGGGACCAGTAGTCAGTTTAAAATACACATAAAAGCAGTAAAAGCTAATCAGCAGAAACCTCAATGTAATATGTTAGGAGACCAGGGAGGGGAACTCTTTTGCCTGTAATGATAGCAGAGTCCGACAGGAAGAAGACTGGCTCTTCTCCCTTCCTGTCAAGGACTTGGACAATGAAAAGCCATGGAATTTTTGTCTACTACAGCCCTCCCGACTTCCTTGTCCTCCCTATAATAGAATTCTCCTGCCTTGGCCATTTTGGGATCTGCATGATGCTCATGTTGGATTAAGAATCTGCCTGCAGTGCAAGAGATGCAGGAGACGAGGATTCGATTCTTGGGTCAGGAAGATCCCCCTGGAGGAGGGTATGGCAACCCACTTCAGTAGTCTTGCCTGGAGAATCCTATGGACAGAGGAGCCTAGTGTGTTACAGTCCATAGGGTCGCAAAGGGTCGGACACGACTCAAGTGACTGAGTGTGTGCATGCACACATGCGTGCACACCGTGGTGGCAGACCCTGAGTTGCAATTCCCTGCTGATCTCACATTAATTCATCTTTGCTAGAGAAATATCTGAGTGTCTGTTTTGGTTCAATAAAGCCACAACAACCCACTGAAAGGTGAAGGTGAACTTGGAACTGCTGCCATATATGTAGTCAGTGACAGTGTTTTCCCTCCTTCCATCACCAGGAGAGAGGATTTGAAGGTGCAGATTATATCCTACTAGTGATTCTGACAGCAATTCTGATGTGAAAGGGGTTTTCTCTACCACCAAGCTATTCTCCAACATCAGCTGGGAGGCCTACAATTCAGGTTAACTCTGACAATATCTGGAGAGAGCATCAGATCCCCCAGGATAAGGGCTCCTGCAAGGCAGCACCCCCTCACCCTCCTTGAGATACCAATTGCAAGTCCAAGTGGTCTCCTGTGCTTCTAACTAACCAACTGTAAAGGTTCCTATGACCCCCTTCTTGTATTAGGAGGAAACACTGAGAAACAGTCTACCCTGGCCAGACACCATAGTAACCATTTTTGTGAGTTATTTTACAACACGAGGTCCTAGTAAGGAACATGGAACTAACAAGCCATCTCCAAATGGAAGAATTCTGGGAAAGGTCAAAAAGATGCCACATGTCGTACCACCTCCCAGAATCCTTCTTACTGGCATCCATCTTGGCTGAGCAATGCGTGTGCCACCAGGAAGGACTGGCCACCAGGAAGGATTGGCCACCAGGGAGGACTGGTCAGAATGATTGGCCAGAGGCAACCCAGAAACTAATTCCATCACTATAAAACCAGAGACTGCAAGCCACAGGGCAGAGCAGTCCTCCTGGGTTCCCCTACCCTCCTGATCTCCACCCAGGTGTGCCTTCCCAATAAAGTATCTTGCTTTATCAGCACGTGTGCTTCCTCAGACAATTCATTTCTGAGTGTTAGACAAGAGCCCATCTAGGGCCCCACTTCCTGCAACACTTGGGTTTGATTAATTTGCTAGAGCAGCTCAGAGAACTCAGAGAGAGAAACAGTTTACTTTACAACCAGATGGAGGAGATGCATAGAGCAGGGTCTGGGGAAAGGACACGACCCTTCCCAAATCTTCACATGTTCGCCAACCTGCGTCCTTAGAATGGAACCTGGAAACTTCTCGAAGCCTGTCCTCTTGGATTTTTAGGGAGCTTCATTAAACAGGCATGACCAATTAAATCATTGTCCATTGGTGACTGAACTCAGCCTCCAGCCTGCTCCCTTCCTTGGAGGTCAGGGGGATGCAACTGAATTTCTAACCAACAGCACCCCCCCACACACAAACACTTCTCTTTCATGGCTCAGCAGTAAAGAATCTACTGCAATGTTGGAGATGAGGTTCAATCCCTAGGTAGGGAAGATCCCCTGAAGAAGGAAATGGCAACCCACTCCAGTATTCCTGTCTGGGAAATCCCATGGACAGAGGAGTCCTACAGGCTTTAGGGACTAAACAGCAACCCCAATCACTTAGCAGCACCTGGCAACCAGGCCCCATCCTTTGCACACCTAGAGGCTTTCCCAAACCCTTTTCATACTGTTCATGGGGTTCTCATTACTTTGCCAACAAAGGTCCGTCTAGTCAAGGCTATGGTTTTTCCAGTATTCTTGTATGGATGTGAGAGTTGGACTAAAAAGAAAGCTGAGCACTGAAGAATTGATGCTTTTGAATTGTGGTGTTAGAGAAGACTCTTGAGAGTCCCTTGGACTGCAAGGAGATCCAACCAGTCCATCCTAAAGGAAATCAGTCCTGAATATTCATTGGAAAGACTGATGTTGAAGCTGAAACTCCAAAACTTTGGCCACCTGATGCAAAGAACTGACTCATTTGAAAAGACCCTGATGCTGGGAAAGAT
This sequence comes from Bison bison bison, assembly GCF_000754665.1. NCBI lineage: Eukaryota > Metazoa > Chordata > Mammalia > Artiodactyla > Bovidae > Bison > Bison bison. The sequence continues at coordinate 4,237,728 of NW_011494744.1, read as the reverse complement.
TGAAGGTGAGAGGAGAAGGTGACAACAGAGGATGAGATGGCTGGATGGCATCACCGACTCAATGGATGTGAGTTTGAGTGAACTCTGGGAGTTGGTGATGGACAGGGAGGACTGGCATGCTGCAGTCCCTGGGGTTGCAAAGAGTGGGACATGATTGAACAATTGAACTGAACTAACTTCCCAAAGCCACCTCATTAACATAACAAAAGACACTTTTATTGCCCTCTTTTCTAGGGAAGTTCTAAAGGCTTTAAGAACTTAAAGTTGAATTTAAATGAAATTAAAAGATTCTTGCTCCTTGGAAGAAAAGCTATGACCAACCTAGACAGCATATTAAAAAGCAGAGACATTATTGTGCCAACAAATGTCTGTCTAGTCAAAGCCATGGTTTTTCCAGTAGTCATGTACTGATGTGAGAGTTGGACTATAAAGAAAGTTGAGTGCCAAAGAACTGATACTTTTGAACTGTGGTGTTGGAAAAGACTCTTGAGAGTCCCTTGGACTACAAGGAGATTCAACCAGTCAGGCCTAAAGGAAATCAGTCCTGAATATTCATTGGAAGAACTGATGTTGATGCTGAAACTCCAATACTTTGGCCACCTGATGTGAAGAACTGACTCATTGGAAAAGACCCTGGTACTGGTAAAGACTGAAGGCAGGAGAAGGGGATGAAAGAGAATGAGAAGATTGGATGACGTCACCAACTTGATGAGTTTGAGCAAGCTCTGGGAGTTGGTGATGGAAGGGAAACCTGGCCTGCTGCAGTCCATGGCATAGCAAAGAGTGGGACATGACTGAGCGACTGAACTGAACTGAAGGTTTTAACTGAGTTTTGTGCTGGATACAGGGACAAAGGACAAATATATTGTTCTCATTATAAATCACAATATCACACCTTCCTTAACCAAACGTTCCCTTTTCCCCAGCAGCTTTATCCTCCAAGTCAGGAAGGGACAGTTCAGTTCAGTTGCTCAGTGGTGTCCAACTTTTTGCAACCCCATGAACTGCAGCATGCCAGGCCTCCCTGTCCATCACCAACTCCCGGAGTTTACCCAAACCCATGTCCACTGAGTCAGTAATGCCATCCAACCATCTCATCCTCTGTCATCCCCTTCTCCTTCTGCCTTCAATCTTCCCCAGCATCAGGGTCTTTTTAAATGAGTCAGCTCTTCACATCAGGTGGCCAAAGTATTGGAATTTCAGCTTCAACATCAGTCCTTCCAGTGAACACCCAGGACTGATCTCCTTTAGGATGGACTGATTGGATCTCCTTGCAGTCCAAGGGACCCTCAAGAGTCTTCTCCAACACCACAGTTGAAAAGCATCAATTCTTTGGCACTCAGCTTTCTTTATAGTCCAACTCTCACATCTGTATATGACCACTGGAAAAACCATAGCCTTGACTAGACGGACCTTTGTTGACAAAGTAATGTCTCTGCTTTTTAATATGCTGTCTAGGTTGGTCATAATTTTCAATCCAAGGAGTAAGCGTCTTTTAATTTCATGGCTGCAGTCACCATCTGCAGTGATTTTGGAGCCCCCAAAAATAGTCAGCCATTGTTTCTCCATCTATTTGCCATGAAGTGATGGGACCGGATGCCATGATCTTAGTTTTCTGAATGTTGAGCTTTAAGCCAACTTTTTCATTCTCCTCTTTCA
>NW_011494744.1:4234882-4235969 GCF_000754665.1 Bison bison bison | reverse complement strand
GGTGTCATATGCATATCTGAGCTTATTGATATTTCTCCTGGCAATCTTGATTCCAGCTTGTGTTTCTTCCAGCCCAGCGTTTCTCATGATGTACTCTGCATATAAGTTAAATAAGCAGGGTGACAATATACAGCCTTGACGTACTCCTTTTCCTATTTGGAACCAGTCTGTAAGTGGTACTATTTTAGCAATAAGACTGGTTTACAAAAACCGGTGGACTGGCTTAAACTTTAAATGGGATTAAGGAGACAAAAATGCCTTTTTGGTCAGAATTTGAAATCTCAGGTCTAAAAAGTGAGCATGCTTGAGGCTCAAGGCAGTTGCGTGGTGTGTATATCTGTTGTGAAGCTCCTCAGCCACATGTGCTAAGTTGCTCAATCATATCCTACTCTTTGCAACACTTTGGACTGCAGCCCACCAGGCTCCTCTGTCCATGGTATTTTTCAGGCAAGAATACTGGAGTGGGTTGCCATTTTCTCCTCCAGGAGACCTTTTCAACTCAAGAATAAATCCATGTCTCCTATGTCTGCTGCATTTCAGGCTGATTCTTTTCCATTGAGCCATTGGGTAATCCTCCTCAGCCAAATACATGAAGTGTAGCAGAGTTGCCTGGCAGATATTTACTAAAATCTAGTAAATCCTCATCTTCCCTCAGTGCTTTTTCAAAATATTATAACCTGCTTCACTTTCATCATCCCAATCCTAAATTTTAATCTTGCTTCTAAAACAGAGTGTGAGATCCTGAGCAAGTCACTTACCCTCTCTGGCATGGCCTCATCTGTAAAATGAGAATTGTTGAACTACAACAGAGGCTTCCAATTATTTTTCCAACAAAAATGGGTGTGTTTGGGATAAATTTGAGTTCTGCAAATTAATTTCAGTTTTAAAAGAATTGCAATTTGAGTTCTGCAACCATGGCTAGCATGTGAAAATAGCCCACAAAAATGGAGAGGACAATTCCTCTAGGGGGAAAGGAAGTTAGGAAGGCTGGAGTAAACAGAGTCCAGTGAAGGAATTGAGAGTCTGAAGTCTAGTGGCATTTCATTGACTGAGTTATGACAGTTGCTCATTGGCTGAACTCTTGCTG
>NW_011494744.1:4233594-4234782 GCF_000754665.1 Bison bison bison | reverse complement strand
ACTCTTGCTGGACAAGAAGAGGAAGTTTCCTTTTCCCATTGGGCTCTGCTACTGTCCTGGGGCATGAGAGTTCCCACATGTAGCCTCCTGACTCTATTATGATGAAGATTTCTTTTTATTAATTTTTATAAGATAATAATACCAGCTTGTAGGGTAGTCATCAAGAATAAATGATACAGAGCATTTAAGATCAAGTCTGGTACATACAACATACTTGATAAATGAGAGTTACTATTATCATTATTAACAACAATACTTATATGAGTGAACCCTACCTTCTAGGAATACTAACCTATTTGTGTTAAGCAAACAGGGATACTCATGCTCCCTTGCAAGCTATCTGTCTTGAAAAATATGGCACTCACCCTGGTACACGTAGCCTGGGGAATGGGTGCTGGTGTTGGTCACTTAGTCATGCCCAACTCTTCGCAACCCCATGGACTCTAGCCCACTGGGCTCCTCTGTCCATGGGATTCTCTAGGCAAGAATACTGGAATGGGCTACTAGTTCCTTCTCCAGGGGCTCTTCCCCATCCAGGAGTTGAACCACCATCTCCAATGTTTCAGGCAGATTACCATCTGAGTCAAGAGGAAAGCCTGGGGTCCTTATCAAATCTCATCTCTTTGGTAAAATCTTTTTTAACTATAACTTTGTACCCCCATCTTCTTTATCCCATACTTCCTAAACTACAGAAGAAATCTCTTTTCCTGCTGGGTTTTGTTCAATCTGCTAGAAAAGTACTTGGCATATTATCCTTTCCAGCTAAACCACAAGCCCTTTAAGGGCTAGAGCTATAGTTTTTTTTTTTCAATTTTTCACCTAATTTGTCAGTGCTCAATGCTTTTACCTTTAAAACAGGGGTTGACTCCTATATTCTCACCTATAAATGAGGTTTGGAATTAGAATGAGTAAAAGTTGCTCAGTCGTGTCAGACTCTTTGGGACCCCATGGACTATACAGTCCATGGAATTCTCCAGGCCAGAATACTGAAGTGAGTAGCCTTTCCCTTCTCCAGGGGTTCTTCCCAACCAGGGATCAAACCCAGGTCTCCTGCATTGCAGGCAGATTCTTTACCAGCTGAACCACCAGGGAAGCATCTGAGAATCTTCCAGAGAGCTCGTTCAAACTCAGATTCCTGGGCTGTACCCTCAGGAAGCCTGACTCAGCCAGTCAGGGATGTCCAGAGCT
>NW_011494744.1:4232320-4233494 GCF_000754665.1 Bison bison bison | reverse complement strand
CCTCCTCTCCCCGCAGTTGATTACTCTATAAGTGATCTTCCCACGGTCTGCTTCTGGCCCTGGGCTTCTGTGATTACACAAGTCAGATAAATAACATCTGAATGTGCCCTTTGCTCAGTTCCCAACTCAGCTCTTCAGCCTACTTTTGATTATGGGGGAAGGAAAAAAGGCTTTGCTTCTTTGTTCCCGAGGCAAGAACTTATTTTTACTGAGAAGCGATTGCTCACTGTGGAGCATAGAAGCATTTTAGCATTCAGATCAGTTCAGTGTTGATGAAGCATTTCTTGAAATTGTTTCAGAGCCTACAGACAAGCCTATGTTTTGCCTAAGAATGGCCTATAAAGCATCATCTGCCACGTTCACAGTACAAAATCGTCTTTCCAGAAGCTTTAGGTTCTGTCTTCTACCTCCTAAGAGCCATGAATAAACTTCTGTGAGACTCGCACAGCAGATCTCTGACCTTACAAATCTTGCATATCAAACCTAGCCACTTTCTCAGTAACAGTATCCTCCCTCTTCCAACTAACAGTGTTAAAAGTGCCACATTTTTAAAAATAAATGAGGAATAGCTGCTTTAAGGATGTATATCACCAATAAGGACATAGATTAGAATAGTTACAGATGTTAAAATAGAGATTTTTAACATTTCATTTTATCCATTTCTCATTCTCTGAACAATCCAGCCTCCTCTGATACCACCCAACTCTGCCAAGGCTTTATACAGCTAGAGAAGAGAAACAAAACAGAAAACACTTTGGAGAAGAATCTTAGACCTGTGGTCACTAGAAAGAAATGGGAGAAGTAAATGAGGCAGGTAGCTGGTTGATAGCAGTGGGAAGGTTCTGTTTTTCCTTGACTCCTTCCATCAGTCAAGGAAGAAGGATTTGTTCATATTTTCCTTCCCTGCAGAAGAATGTAACAGAAAGGAAATTGGGCACACTTCCAATCCTCAACTGGATGGCTGGCAAACTTGGATTAATTATCCTGGGGGTATTCCAGTTGAAAATCCAACCTATATATGCTACTTCAGCTTTGAATCAGTTCTAATGAGGTGGATGAAACTGGAGCCTATTATACAGAGTGAAGTAAGCCAGAAGGAAAAACATAAATACAGTATACTAACGCATATATATGGAATTTAGAAAGATGGTAACAATAACCCAGTGTACGAGAC
>NW_011494744.1:4175850-4232220 GCF_000754665.1 Bison bison bison | reverse complement strand
AGGGAGTGGTATGGGGAGGGGAGGAGGGGAGGAGGGTTCAGGATGGGGAACACATGTATACCTGTGGCGGATTCATTTTGATATTTGGCAAAACTAATACAATTATGTAAAGTTTAAAAATAAAAGAAAAGAAAAGAAAAAAAAATAAACATAAAAAAAATCAATTTAATACATCTGCAACAGAACTTGTTAAGAGTGTCCCACCTTACAATAAACATTGAATATACTTTTTCCTTTAAACCTGTAAATTATCTCTGCTCTTCTCTACCTACTGGAGGGTGTTCTCTCTTCTGGCCTTCATATACTTTTTGCTACCTTCTGCCTAGCTTGAGCTTCCTGAGAGACAGATCTTACAGAACTCTCAAACATATTACATTTATCCTTAAACATACTTTCTTCTCCAAAACCCTAACCCTTTTCTAACTTGAGCTAGAAAAGTCCTTGTAAAAGAATGAAATTAAACTCAAACTGGATTAAAGAACTAAATATAAGACTTGGTACTATAAAACTCTTAGAGGAAAACATAGGAAGAACGCTATTACATAAATCACAGCAATATCTTTGTGGAGCTACCTCCTAAAGTAGTGAAAATAAAAACAAAAATAAACAAATGGGACTTAATTAACCTTAAAAGCTTTTGTACAGCAAAGGAAACTATCACCAAAAGGAAAAGATGACCTACTCAATGGGAGAAAATATTTGCCAAAGATATGAATGATAAGGAGTTAATACCCCAAATATAGAAATAACTCATACAACTCTACATCAAAAAGCAAACAACCTAATTGAAAAATGGTCAGAAAAACTGAATAGATGTTCTTCCAAAGAGGACATGCAGATGGTCAACAGGCATAGGAAAAGAAGCTCAGCATCGTTAATCATCCAGGGAAATGCAAATTAAAACCACAATGACTTATCACCTCACACCTATCTGAATGAATATCATCCAAAAGAACACAAGCAAAAAATGCTGGCAAGGATGTGAAGAAAAGGGAACGCTCATAAACTGTTGGTGGGAATGCAAATTGGTATAGCCGCTGTAGAAAACAATATGGAGGCTTCTCAAAAATTTTAAAGCAGAATTACTACATGACCTAACAATTCCACTCCCAGGTATTATACGCCCCCCCAAAAAATGAAAACACTAATTTGAAAATATGCATACACTTCAATGTTCATAACAGCATTATTTACAAGTCTCAAGATATGGAAATACATCAAGTATCCATCAACAGAAGCGTGGATAAGGAAGATGTGGTATATGGAGTACTACACTTAGCCATAAAAAGAACAAAATCTCGCCATTTGCAACAATATGGATGGACTTGGAAACTATTATGTTAAGTGAAATAAGTCAGGAAAGATAAATACGGAATAATATCACTTATATGTGGACTATCTATGCTAGAGAATATAACAAAAACAAAACAAGAACAGACTCAAAGGCAGAGAACAAATTAGCGGTTACCAGTTGGGAGGGTGATGTGGATAGGGGCAAGATAGGAGAAGGGGATTAGGAGTCACAAATTTTTATTTATAAAATAAATAAGCTACAAGGATGTATTATAAAACAGAGAAAATATGGCCAGTATGTTACATTAACTATTAATGGAATGTAACTTTTAAAAATTGAATCACTATGGGGTACACTTGTAACATATAATTCTGTGTATCATCTATTCATCAATAAAAAGGGTATAAATAAATATTTTAGAATATTTTAAAGTCTTCCGTTCTATAATGGCATCAATAGATTAAAGCAAGAAACAGAAGCTCTTTGTTTTCCTCAATTTTTAAATAGCGTAAAAAGTTCCTGAGACCAAAGAATTTGAGAATCCTTGGTTAAGACTTCATCGAGACATGACCACTACAACTAGCAAAGTTGTGAGACTTCCCAGACGCCCATGGATCCCTGGTTTACAGGTGGATACATGAATATGTTGAGGGTTCTGTTAGCCAGGAATAAGGAAGCATCTGGTAAAATTAGAGCTGGGATTTTACCTCCCTCTAGTATGTTCTGTAATGTGTTGGTTGCCACTTGAGTAATTACTACAAATGCCTTTGTGACAAGCCAGCTCTCAGGCTCTGTACCTGTGTTCTCCTACGTCCACCCCATAATAGTACTCTCTCCTCCATGAGTCCCTTTCCCTGTCCTGGTCTTGTGGTCTGATGAGTGGAAACAAATTGAGTAAGGGATTGGGATCCTGCTGTAGCACTAGAGGACTGGCTTCATCAGGCCCTGATCACACTTGGTAATTCTTGGTCTCAGTGCAGCCGGAGGGGAGAAGTGTGGGAATGAGAAATATTCATAAACACAGTTACCTTTAGGGAGAAGTAGCTTTACATTTTTTTATAGCAGGAGTTTAGGAGCAGTAACCTGGTTGGAAAGGAGAGTTAATGACCCTTGCTTTGAAACTACACTTGCTGACCACACATACGATTGATGTTTTAAATCTGTGCTTCATATCACAGATGAATAAAAAGAGCAAAGCTTGGGAAAGATGTTTTTATTCACACATTACTTCAGAGTTAGAAAATGACAACTGCTTATTTTAAATAAAAAGTCTCCAAGAAGTGACTTGGGTACAGAGCGGTTGATTGAGTAGGGAAGTCAAAAGGGGAGTGTCCTGTCCCTAACACATTCTTGGGCAACACCTCTGCCTTGAAGAAAGAAAAGAAGAAAACCAAGGGTACAGGGAATAAGGTACAAAATTGACCTCTAAGTCAGGGCTGCTAAGTAACTAATATACTAATATTACTGAGAGTAACATGGGGTCAGGTGAACAATTTCTGCTCCTTTTGGTACCTGAGTAATAGGGAAGGAGTGGCAGGTGCCAGGGGAAGAATGAATTTTGGCTGGGGGCCTAGCTAAAAGGAAATTTCTACCTGCTTCTAAAATTCAGAAAATGATTTAATAGAGTCCTAGCAAATGTTGAAATGATGATCACAAAAGTAATATCCACAAGACTCTGCATTATCACTTGGGAAAATGATTCAGTAACAGGATTTAGGGCAAGGGAAAGACATGATGCCTGAGTTTACTCAAGATTTATTAATATCAATATAAAAGTCCCTCCACCTAATACTTGATACATTTATACATAACTCCTTCAATTACTCTGTGTAATATAGCATTGTGCTGAGAACTCTTGTCTTCAGTTTCAGATATTCCCCAGAGCTTCCCAGGAAGCCATTGGAGAATGGTATGTCATCCAACAATATTCTGTGAAATTGATTATCTGGGAAACTCATTATAAATCTCACGGATCAGTGAACCATGACTTAGTAACATAACAAAAATTATATCTCATGTTTGTGTAGCATTTAACTGTTTAGAGAGCATCCTTATTCCCTGCCATCCTCACAGCATCTAGCATGGCATTCAGCTCAGTTCAGTTCAGTCGCTCAGTCGTTTCTGACTCTTTGTGACCCTATGGATGGCAGCACACCAGGCTCCACTGTCCATCACCAACTCCCAGAGTTTATTCAAACTCATGTCTATTGAGTCAGAAATGCCATACATCCATCTCATCCTCTGTCATCCCTTGTCCTCTCTTCTTCAATCTTTGCCAGCATCAGGGTCTTCTATTCAATGAGTCAGTTCTTCCCATCAGGTGGCCAAAGTATTGGAGTTTCAGCTTCAGCATCAGTCCTTCCAATGAATATTCAAGACTGATTTCCTTTAGGATGGACTGAATGGATCTGCTTGCAGGCCAAGAGACTCTCAAGAGTCTTCTCCAACATCACAGCTCGAAAGCATCAATTCTTCAGTGCTCAGCTTTTCTTTATAGTCCAACTCTCACATCCATACATGACTACTGGAAAAACCATAGCCCTGACTAGATGGACCTTTGTTGGCAAAGTAATATCTACTTTTTAATATGATATCTAGGTTGGTCATAACTTTCCTTACAAGGAGTAAGCACCTTTTAATTTCATGGCTGCAGTAACCAACTGCAGTGATTATGGAGCCCCCCAAAATAAAGTCTGACACTGTTTCCCCATCTATTTTAATTATTTGTTTATTTATTGTTTCCAATACACTGTGGAAAATTCTGAAAGAGATGGGAATACCAGACCACCTGACCTACCTCTTGAGAAATCTGTATGCAGGTCAGGAAGCAACAGGTACAACTAGACATGGAACAACAGACTGGTTCCAAATAGGAAAAGGAGTATGTCAAGGCTGTATATTGTCACCCTGCTTATTTAACTTATATGCAGAGTACATCATGAGAAACGCTGGGCTGGAGGAAGCACAAGCTGGAATCAAGATTGCTGGGAGAAATATCAATAAGCTCAGATATGCAGATGACACCACCCTTATGGCAGAAAGTGAAGAAAAACTACAGAGCCTCTTGATGAAAGAGAAGAGTGAAAAAGTTGGCTTAAAGCTCAACATTCAGAAAACTAAGATCATGACATCCAGTCCCATCACTTCATGGCAAATGGAGAAACAGTGGAAACGGTGGCTGACTTTATTTTTTCAGGCTCCAAAATCACTGCAGATGGTGACTGCAGCCATGAAATTAAAAGATGCTTATTCCTTGGATGGAAAGTTATGACCAAACTAGACAGCACATTAAAAAGCAGAGATATTACTTTGTCAACAAAGGCCCATCTAGTCAAGGTTATGGATTTTCCAGTGGTCATGTATGGATGTGAGAGTTGGACTATAAAGAAAGCTGACCACTGAAGAATTGATGCTTTTGAATTGTGGTGTTGGAGAAGACTCTTGAGAGTCCCTTGGACTTCAAGGAGATCCAGCCAGTCCATCCTAAAGGAGATCAGTCCTGGGTGTTCATTGGAAGGACTGATGTTGAAGCTGAAACTCCAATACTTTGGATACCTGATGCAAGGAGCTGACTTATTTGAAAAGACCAACCTTGATGCTGGGGAAGATTGAGGGCAGGAGGAGAAGGGGATAACAGAGGATGAGACGGTTGGATGGCATCACCAACTCAATGGACATGAGTTTGGGTAAACTCCGGGAGTTGGTGATGGACAGGGAGGCCTGGCACCCTGCGGTTCATGGGGTTGCAAAGAGTCAGACACCACTGAGCAACTGAACTGAACTGTTTCCCCATCTATTTGCCATGAAGTGATGGGACTGGATGCCATGATCTTAGTTTTCTGAATGTTGAGCTTTAAGCCAACTTTTTCACTCTTCTCTTTCACTTTCAAGAGGCTCTTTAATTCTTCTTCACTTTCTGCCATAAGGGTGGTGTCATCTGCATATCTGAAGTTATTGATATTTCTCCCGGCAATCTTGATTCCAGCTTGTGCTTCTTCCAGCCCAGCGTTTCTCATGATGTACTCTGCTAAGTTAAATAAGCAGGATGACAATATACAGCCTTGACATACTCCTTTTCCTATTTGGAACCAGTCTGTTGTTCCATGTCCAGTTCTAACTGTTGCTTCCTGACCTGCATACAGATTTCCTAAGAGGCAGGCCAGGTGGTCTGGTATTCCCATTTCTCAGAATTTTCCACAGTTTGTGGGGATCCACACTGTCAAAGACTTTGGCATAGTCAATAAAGCAAAAATAGATGTTTTTCTGGAACTCTCTTGCTTTTTTGATAGTCCAACAGATATTGGCCATTCGATCTCTGGTTCCTCTGCCCTTTCCAAAACCAGCTTGAACATCAAACATTGTACAAGATAGGCTTTATCTGCCCTTGAGATATAGGGAGACTGAGGCTTAGACAGTTTTAAACAATTTTCCCCAAATCCATGAGAAAAGAGGTTCAAGAAACATAATTCAAACCCAGGTATGCTGAATTCCAGTTTCATGTTGTTCTGTACATCACAGCCGCCTTCTACTTGTAAACTTGCCCTGCTACATCCAGAAACATGAACATAGCTTCCAAAGTCAGCTAACTTGGTCACTTCATGACACTCATGTTTTGATATCAAGATGCTCCTTCCTTCCCTCTTCCTCTGGCACTTTGTTTGCCCATCTGGTAGCACTTACCTCTGTCTTGTCGGGCTGGTGTTTGGTACCAAGCTTCATCTCCTGTGTAGACTTGACAGAGGACAGTGAATAGCTTGCATATCCTGGCTTTTTCCACAGAACCCATCTCAGTGCTGGATCCATGGTAGAAGCTTAGAAAGCCCTTGTTCCTGGTTGATGAAATGCTTCCATCCCTGCTCTTGGAGTGCATGCTAGAATGGTTTCATAAGAAACGCAGCCTAACAACAAGTCAATTATCCTGTGCAATTGTCTCTTTCAACTGAATGGAGATTTGATCCTGAAGAAGATGCCTAAATTCAACCAGGCCAGCCAGCATTCCAAGCTCATTAGGATCATTGAGGCCATTCTGGGAAAACAATGAGATCCACCACCCAGAACCCCTTCAGGGAAGAACTTGATGTCCCAGCTGCTGGCAGTGCTGTCATCTGACAGTCTAGCTCAGCTCCCTCAGGGATGAACTCAGCTTTCCTTGCTGGGGTTATAAAGGCCTGACTATCTCAGTTCAACACAGTCAACCCTGAGTGGCCATTTCACCTTGAAAGCTCCCTGTGGGCTCGGCTGACACCGTCACTGGACCAGCATGACACATCTACCTCGCCCTCTGCTCAGCCTTCCTCCCTCTCTTCCCTTCTAGCTGCGCATCTCAAGTGCTCTCCTTAATAAGCATCCTGCACACAAGCTCCATCTCAGAGTCTCTCCCGAGTTCCCAACCTGCATCTAAGTTTTTCCATGATGTGAAACAAATTCAGAAAGATTTCTAAAGTCTCTTCTTTCTTTCTGAATTCACCTTGTGCAATCATAGCCAGCCTGGCCATTGCTCTCTCTCCTTTTCTGTACGCTGAAAATAGCTTTTCTCTAATTATGTAAATAATATAGTTTCAACATAAAGCATTTGAAAAAAACATAAAAATAAACAAGAGAAGTTGTATGAATACCATGATTGCCTTTAATACCACAGCAGCTAGCTTTTCATGCATTTCTTTACGTATACATACCTCTATAGTTTTACAAAATTTGGAACACAAATGCCGCTTGATTGTAATTATAGACTCCATATACACTGTGCACAAACCTCCAATATATAGCATGCAAACTTTTGATTTTATGTATTGTTCCTGCCCACTGCTCATCCCCCGCTTTGTTTTTTTTACAACCCCTGGACACGCCACTGTTTAAGTACTGTTAGTTACTCAGTGGCTCTATTCATACGACTTCTCCATGCTCATATACTTACACACACCTGCACAGAGATGAGAGGTATTTTTGCTACTGTTTGTTTTTCCAAAATGGAATCATCTATCCTCTTGTAGCTTGCTATTTTACTTAAGATATTATGGAAATCTCTCCAACTAAAGTGGTATAGATTTATCTTGTGGCATTATACTCCACCAAACAAATGTATACAATTTAAATAAATATTTGAACCATATTTTTCATGACAGCATTGTTTCTAGAAATTTACTACCACAGTATTGTAATAAACATACTAGTGCTTCTATTTCTAAGGTATAATTATCACATACTCACAAAGAGATTTCTTTCCAAAAAGGATGTAAAAATTCATATTCCCGCAAGCAATATGTGAGTGTACCCCTTCTCTTACAATCCCAGAGTAGGTATTAATATTAACACTTTCTAGATTTTTATGACAATATGGATGATTATAAATTTATATTTCACATATTTCACATTGATTTGCATTTCCCTGGCCACTAGCAAAATCAAATTTTTCATATATTTATTGGCTATTGGATTTGCAGGTTATGATCTTCTCCATATTTTCTATTTTTAACCTAGATCTTGACTTAGAAATTATTTATTGTTAGCATTCTCAGTATTTAAAAAATTTTATTTAATTTTTTTTGTATTTTAAAATTTAAGTGGAAGGATATTTGTGAGTTGCACACGAATAGTACTAAGAACAAGGATGTAGGAGTTGGGGGGCTGATTTAGGGCAATGAGAAAGGAAATGTCACGGATAAGCTACTGCTTTGCCCTAGGTGCTTGGTCTATATTAACTTACTCTATTTTCTCAACACCTCTGAGAAATTGGTATTATTACCTTACATTTTACATAGGCAGAAACTGAAATTCAGAATTTTGCAGGAGCCTCTTAAAGTCACTCAGGTGCTGATTTAAGCTGGAACTTTGTGAGCTAGAACTCACGTGCTACCACTGCTGAGCTTTACTTCTTAGCACAATGACAATTTTGTAAGCATGTGTTCACACCCACTCCACATAATAAGATCTCAGATGAGTTTCTCATGCTCTCTCTGCAGGGTGAAGAGAATAGGTCCGGAGAAAGGGTGATAGTCACAGCAGGAGATGGTCCAGAATTTCGTAAGATTGAAGGGCTATGGTAAAAGATTTGTCTGTTAAAATCATCTTTTATATGAAGCTGCTACAATTTTAGAAATCCCATTTTTGGATGGGACTTTCTCAGGAAACTATTGCACTGGCAAGGCTTTTTTTCTTTTAAGCAATAATATAGATATCAGTGTTTTAAGAACTGATTTTTCCTAATCTTGTTGAATTATCCATCTGTGTTCTCTTGAAGTTCACTGAACTTCCTTGAGACAAATATTTTGAATTCTTTATCAGGAAATTTTTAGCTCTTCATGTCTTTAGGGTCAGTTACTGGAGATTTATGGGCTTCCCAGGTGGTACTAGTGGTAAAGAACCTGCCTGCCAATGCAGGAGACATAAGGCACATGGGTTCAATACCTGGCTTGGGAAGATCCCCAAGAGGAAGGCATGGCAACCCACTCCAGTATTCTTGCCTGGAGAATCCCAAAGACAGAGAAGCCTGGTGGGCTACAGTCCAGGGGGTCACAAAGAGTTGGACATGAATGAAGCAACTTAGCATGCACGCACAGGAACTTCATTCACTTCCTTTGATAAACTAATCATGTTTGCCCAATTCTTCACCATCTGTGTAGCCTTGCTTTAGTGTCTATGCATTTGAAGGAGCAAACACTTTGTCCTGTCTTTTCAGCAGGTAAAGAACCTCTCCCGCTGGGTCCTCTGCTTGATTCGACAGACTCTGGGATCTCAGTCAAATAAGGTTGGCCCCATGCCACATGGCTGCTGTTGGTTCAAAGCTGGGTTCCAGGTTGGCAGGCCTGTTACCAGCAGTCATGCATGGGTATGGCTCCCACTGGGTCCTGGATAAGCAGGACTGGGTTGGGTCATGGGGCTGCCTCAAGATCCTTGATGGCCAGCTAGGTGGTTGGGGGAAACTGACTGGCGTGTCTCCTATTGGGTCCTCCTGAGGGCAGGGCTGGCTCTGTACTAGCAGTACAGTGGTCCTGGAGCCAGGTCCCAAAGCTGGGTCTATGGTGGGGAGGAGGACTATCCACATGCAAAAGAATGAAGTTCAACCCTAACTTATACCATACACAAAAATCAACTCAAAAGAGATTGAAACCTGAAGTTATACTACTTCTAGAAGAAAACATAAAGGAAAAAGCTCCTTGATCTTGGCAATGATTATTCGGGTATGACACCAAGAACATAGGAAACACAAGCAAAAATAAAAAAGTGGGACTACATCAAACTAAAGATTTTCTGCACAGCAAAGAAAACAACCAACAAAATGAAAAGGCAGCCTATGAAATAGGAGAAAATATTTGCAAACCACATACCCTATAAGGAGTCAATATCCAAATTACATAAAGAACTCATACAACTCAATAGCCAAAAAATTAAACTCCAAACAACTCAATTAAAAATTGGCAATGGATCTGAATAGACACTTTCCAAAGAAAACAAATGGTCAACAGGTACATTAAAAGATTTTCAATATCACTAATCATTAGGGAAATGCAAATCAGAATCACAATGATATAACCATAAGTTTTTTTTCTGTGTCTGTGAGTAAACTTGTGACTGCCAAAGGGGAAAGGGAGGGAGGGGAGCGATAAATTAAGAGTATGGGATTAACAGATACAAACTACAGTACATTAAAAAAAACAGCAACAAAGATTTACTATATGGCAGAGAGAACTCTATTCAGTATCCTATAATAATTTATTATGGAAAATAATCTGAAATATATGTTTGTAACTGAATCACTTTGTTGTATACATGAAACTAACACAATATTGTATCTCAACTACATTTCAATTGAAAAAAAAAATAAAAACTGTTGTTTTGGTCTCTCACTTGTTAGGATGGCTCTAAGCAAAAAGTCAAAAGATAAAAAGTATTGGGGAAAAATGTAGAGGAAAAGGGATACTTGTTCACTGTGGGTGGGAACTTAAATTGGTATAGCCACTATGCAAACATGCTCAGTCACTTCAGTCATGTCTGACTCTTTTGCGACTCCATGGATTTTAGCCCACAGGCTCCTCTGTCCACAGGATTATCCTAGTAAGAATACTAGAGTGGGTTGTCATTTCCTTCTCCAAAAGCCACTATGGACAGCAGTAGTAAGGTTCCTCCAAAAGTCAGAAATAAAACTATCAAATGATTCAGTAATCCCATTTCTGGGTATGTATCCAAAGGAAATGAAATCAGTATTCCAAAGAGATATCTCCATTTCCATGTTCACTGCAGCATTACTCACAACAGCTAAGACATGGAAACAACCCATTGGTAGATGAATGGATAGAGAAAATGTTTTATATTAGATTGGTGAAAAAGTAATTTCAGTTTTGCATTATTGAAATTTGCCATTTGATATTGGAATACATTCTCAAATAAAAGTGGTTATGTTATATATCATTCTAATACACATTTCTCACTTTATTTATATTTTCTTGCTAATGACTTATTGCCTGCTGCTTACTTTATGTTTATTTTATACAAGGGAAATGATGTTAGACAAAAAGCAAATTCAAGAAATTTTCTTATTTGAGTTAAAAATGGGTTGTAAAGCAGTGGAGACAACTCGCAGCATCAACAACGCATTTGGCCCAAGAACATGCAATGCAGTGGTGGTTCATGAAGTTTTGCAAAGGAGACAAGAAACTTGAAGATGAGGAATTCAGTGTCTGGCCATCGGAAGTTGATAAACAATTAAGAGAAATCATCAAAGCTGATCATCTTACAACTACACAAGAAGTTGCCAAAGAACTCAATATCAACCATTCTATGGTTGTTTGGCATTTGAAGCAAACTGGACAGATGAAAAAGCTTGATAAGTGGATGCCTCATGAGCTGATCACAAATCAAAAAACTCATCCTCTTGAAGTGTCATCTTCTTTTATTCTACACAACAACAACCATGAACCATTTTTTGCTCTGATCATGACGTGTGATGGAAAGTGGATTTTATATGACAACCAGCGATGACCACTCAATTGCTGAACTGAGAAGAAGCTTCAAAGCACTTCCCAGAGTCAACTCTTTGGCAATATGTTGCCTGTCTGATCCACTACACCTTTTTGAATCCTGGTGAAACTGTTACATTTGAGAAGTATGCTCAGCAAATCAATGGTGCATCTGCACCAAAAGCTGCAGCACCTGCAGCCAGCATTGGCCAACAGAATGGTCCCCATTCTACTCCATGACAATATCCAACTGCACGTCACACAACCAATGTTTCTCAAGTTGAACGAATTGGGCTATCAAGTTTGGCCTTATCCGCCATATTCACCTGATCTCTCGCCAACTGACTACCACTTCTTCAAGGATTTCAACAACTTTTGCAGGGAAATAATGTTGAGAGTCCCTTGGACTGCAAGGATATCCAACCAGTCCATCCTAAAGGAGATCAGTCCTGGGTGTTCACTGGAAGGACTGATGTTGAAGCTGAAACTCCAATACTTTGGCCACCTCACACAGAGTTGACTCATTGGAAAAGATCCTGATGCTGGGAGGGATTGAGGGTAGGAGGAGAAGGTGATGACAGAGGATAAGATGGCTGGATGGCATCACTGACGCGATGCACATGAGTTTGGGTGAACTCCAGGAGTTGGTGATGGACAAGGAGGCCTGGCGTGCTGCGATTCATGGGGTCGCAAAGAGCTGGACACGACTGAGCGACTGAACTGAACTGAACTGAATGTTTCCATAAACAGGAGGATACAGAAAATGCTTTCCAACAGTTTGTCAAATCCTGAAACATAGATTTTTATGCTACAGGAATAAACAAACATTTTTCATTGGCAAAAATGTACTGATTGCAATTGTTCCTATTTTGATTAATAAAGATGTGCTTGAGCCTAGTTTTAATGATTTAAAATTCATGGTCCAAGACAACAGTTATGATTGTACCAACCTTATATATATATGTAAATGGGTGTATATATATGTATATATACACACACATACACACAAACACATACATATATATATATTATGTATACAATATGTGCTGCAGTCCATGGGGTTGCAAAGAGTCAGACACAACTGGGTGCCTGTACAACAACAACAAATATATAAACACACATACTTTTATTATTCAGCCATAAAGAAGGAGGAAACCCTGCTATCTGTGACAACATGGATGAACACAGAGGATGTTCTGCTACATGAAGTAAGCCAAATAAAGTACGATCCCACTTGTATTTGGAATCTCATAGAAACAAAACTCATAGAAACGAGAATAAAAAGTGAAACAGTGGTTACTGGGGGCCGAAGAGTGGAGGAAAATGGGGCTACTGGTCAAAGAGTAAAATCTTTCAGTTATACAATGAATAAGCTCCGGAGACCTAATGTATACTATGATGACTACAGTTAACAACGTATTATACACATGTGTGTTGCAGAGTTGGACACGACTGAATGACTAAGCATGCACACACACACACACACACACGTGAAAAGTGCTTCCCAGGTGGCTCAGTGGTAAAGAATCCATCTGCCAAGCAGGAGACTCGGGTTCGATTCCTGGGTCAGAAAGATCCCCTGGAGAAGAGAATAGCAACCCACTCCAGTATTCTTGCCTGGGAAATAGCATGAACAGAGGAGCCTGGCAGGCTACAGTCCATGGGGTTACAAGGAGTTGGACACAACTTAGTGACTGAACAGCAGCAGCAGCATATATACGAAAGGTGTTAAGGCAGTATATCTTATGATTTTTAGCCACACAAAAAAGGTATGGCTATGTGAGGTGATGGATATGTTAATTAGCTTGACTATTTCAATAGCGGTAAAGTGGTAAATATTTCAATATATATATTTATAGTCAAAACATCAAATTGTACACTTTGAATATAGACAACTTTTATTTATGAGTCATGCTTCAATAAAGTTGGGAAAAAAGGAAATGGTTTTTTAGGTTCAGTCTCTTTTAATTTGGATGTGTCATCCTCCTCCTTACTTGTACTACATTGTTATTTCTCATTCAACAAACCTGACAATAGTCATGATGACTGTAATGATGATTATTATCATTAAGATGACAATCGCAGCACTGACCCTAATTCTATTCATACCAGATTTTGCTAGCAGTAATTGTTATGATGGCATACCACTTTCTCATCCGGTTTAACAAGCATGGCCTCATTTAAATGTAATTGCAGACAAAGTCCCACGCACTAGTCACACTAAACCCAAGGTAAAGAAGGACAAATACAGTGTGTTTAAATCCTCTGCTGTGCTATCTACCAGAGGCTTCAGCCCCTAAAGCCTTCTGTCCCACCTTGTGGGTCACTGTTGGATTGTCTGACCAGCTCCACTTGCAAGTGTAGAGAGAGACAGTGACACTTGGAAAAAGCTTGCTGTAAGTAGGTTGCTTGCATACGTTATCTTGGAAAACCTCATGTTCTGCTCATCAATCTCTGCACCATAGGGAGGGTAAGAAACGAAACGTGCTTGGCTCCAGCTCCCAGCACTTGCATTAGGAAATTATTGTCTGGTTGCTTAGAAGTCCATCTGCTCCTGCTGGGAGTTGCCGCACTTGGAGGTCTAAACCCCATAAGTCATATGAGCACTGCCAAGGACCCAGAGTCCCTGTGGCAGAGGCTATTAAGCTCTTATGTGGGAAACAGGCTGCAGGAGGAGACGAGTTTCAGAGCTCTGATTTTTTTCATCCAAATGACCTATGGCATGCTGAAAAGAGAAGATGTACAATTTACCAAGAACTCCATTTTTTTTTTTTTACAGTTTGTATCTTTTTACCCTGTGCAATTGTAGGTGTTTACAGTCTGCTCTCTGCATTAAAAAGGGAAATGTGAGTCTTTTAGTGGAATGATTAGTATAAGTCTTTTATTAATGTGTCTTTCTGAACTGGGAAAGAGATGACAGCACTCTGGGGTTTCTCTTTTGCACTGGGCAGGCTGATGCCCCTGGTTTTGCCTATGAATGAACCGCTCACCTTGGAAGATAGAGCAGAAACAAGGGAAGACCTCTGGGTTGGCAATTCTTCTCCGGGCTTCTCCAGTGATTTTCTATCTGGTGTTTACTGAGAGACTTATTTTTTCTGGAAGCTGAAAGTCATAAATACACTATAACATGCTGTTAACTTCCAAATCAACTGCTTACTGCTTAGATTCTCTCGATATCACTCTATGCCTTTTACTGGTTGCTAAGATGTCCCTTCCAAACATCTTTTACACAGCAGCATTCTTTCTTCAGTTAGGAATTCACACCATTACCAGTTCTTTTTGTTGTTGTTTTTAATAGAGTGTAGTGTTTCAAGCTGCCCCGGGACATGATAGCATCAAGTAAGAACCAAACTCTTGTTCCCACTTTCCATGAGCTATCCTGTGATCCCCTTAGGCACATGAAACCCAGGATGTTTCAATCCTATGTAAAACATGAACTGGAAAATTAGCAGGTGGTGTTACCAAAGTGCAGAAACCATCCTGCAGTGAACCTCAGAGGGGTAATTTGCCCAGGCAAGTTACTGGTGGAGAAGTGGTGCTGAAACTCACCTGGGAATTGACTATCATGCATCACCATTTCAAGGTCCACTTCAGCTGTCCATTTCCCTATTCATGACAAAGAAGCTATGAGTCCCTGTCCAATTCCAACCACCACTCCCCCAGTGATGATCGCGGATGTCAGTCAAATTACAGTCACAACAGTTTTCCTACTTTCTACTTCTCCTTCAGAATTTCTACCCTAGACCATTGAGGATAGGACCAAGTATTCAACAGGGAAAATTCTGCTCCTATCCAGAACCACACAACTTCTAGACACCTTTAAAACACAAAGGAAGACAACTATTTCTTTTTGCTATCCAAACTATTATGTAGTATTTTTACTTTGGGCAAACCACTTGTACCTTCTGAATGATGGGAGATAAGATCTACCTTACCAGATTGCAGTGAGGATTAAATGAGATGATGCCGGCAAATGAGGATGACAAAAGGGAATTATAATTGTTTTATAAATTGTAAAATTGTGCAACCAATATTGTGTCACCATCATTATTCTTAGTAATAATTTGTGTTTAGTTTACGCATATGTGCAAGTTTTGATGTGTTGTTCAATGTAAGTATTGTTGAGTGGTTCTCAGCATTTCTGGGAATATTGAAAACACAAGGCAAGAGTTCTTAGCCAAGTTATAGTAAGGTGAAATTAAATGATGTTAAAGCTGAAACTCCAGTACTTTGGCCACCTCATGCAAAGAGTTGACTCATTGGAAAAGACTCTGATGCTGGGAGGGATTGGGGGCAAGAGGAGAAGGGGACGACAGAGGATGAGATGGCTGGATGGCATCACCGACTCAATGGATATGAGTTTGAGTGAACTCTGGGAGTTGGTGATGGACAGGGAGGCCTGGCGTGCTGCGATTCATGGGGTCGCAAAGATTCAGACATGAATGAGTGACTGATCTGATCTGATCTGATTATATGTGTATTTGGAGAAGGCAATGGCACCCCACTCCAGTACTCTTGCCTGGAAAATCCCATGGATGGAGGAGCCTGGAGGGCTGCAGTCCATGGGGTCGCTGAGGGTCGGACACAACTAAGCGACTTCACTTTCACTTTCATGCATTGGAGAAGGAAATGGCAACCCACTCCAGTGTTCTTGCCTGGAGAATCCCAGGGACGGGGGAGCCTTTGGGCTGCCACCTATGGGGTCGCACAGAGTCGGACACGACTGAAGTGACTTAGCATAGCATATGTGTATGTGTCTCAAACATTAAGTAGGTAGATGATGTATAGACATGAAATTGAGTCTGAATGCTGAGAATGAGAAACATTTCTTTCATACTAAATCTTCGAACATTCATGTGAGTTCTTAGGGGTGCCTTTGCTTCCATTTTCAGCCAGTGATCGTTTTCTAGAACTCTATTAAACCTGCTGAGTCACGGGTGCAGACGGAAATTAGTTCCTTTAAGCTGGATCTCTGGAAAAGGTATTTCTCCTCCTGGGTGCACCTCTACCGCACTCTTGCACCAGTGCACGCTGATAAGCTGGCAGTTTCTTAACTTCCCTCCTACCATGGAAACATTGTCGGCAATTATTGCTTATCCAACTTACCCTCTCCCACTGCTGCTGCTGCTGCTGCTAAGTCGCTTCAGTCGTGTCCAACTCCGTGCGACCCCATAGATGGAAGCCCACCAGGCTCCCCTGTCCCCAGGATTCTCCAGGCAAGAGTACTGGAGTGGGGTGCCATTGCCTTCTCCAACCTTCTCCCAGAGACCTTCTCAAATTTTTTCCAGGGAGAGGAAAATTACTCCAGGTTTGCAATTATTTTTCATTTTTGATATCATCTACTGTGATTTGACAGACAGTCACTTTTCCCCAGTGGTCTCCAGTGGTCCTCACTGACCAGTGAGTTTCCGTGGCCCTTTATTGTCATCATGCCACGCAATAAACAGCATCAGCGTACCAAGTTGAACCCATTGCTGGAAGAAGTTAATACAGCTTTCCCAAATACATGGGTTACTCCCCCAAAGTTATATATTTGAAGAGTCTAACTCATGAACTAGGTGATCTATATAAGGAGAAATATCTCCTAAGAGAAATTACCATACCACAGTTTTATTTTTCCCTGAGACACAAAACATGAGAAATAATGTAATTTTATACAATATAATGCAAAGAATAGCCCATTACTCACCAGAAACAGCACATTGCTTAGCAGCTGACACGAATTACTAGGAAACTTCCTGCAACAGCAATCTACATGAGCAATAACTAAAGAATATAGCTCTCTCTTTCTCTTACCAGATGACCAATACACACTATTTCAGCTCCACGGGTGAATTCAGAGTCGTGGACGATCATTTAATACAACCGCTCACTAGTGTTTCTCAGACTGCATGAGCATCACTGAAAGAGGTTGCTAAAAATTCTGATCCCTGTGCTCCAGCCCCAGAGGTGCTGGGCAGGTGGAGATACAGTTAGAGACCATGAGAGTGCATGTTCACTGTGCACTTCAGGGAGCCCCGACGCAGTTGGGCCATAGACCTCGCTTGAAGCAATATTACTTCTACATTGCAGATGAAAAAAATTGCAATTCAGAAATATAGATATACATGCCCAAGGTCAAAGATCTGCTTATCAGCAGAGCCAGGACAAGGAATAATTAATAATGATAATGATAAAGATGATGATGATGATAAGGGGAGGTAGGTGGAGAAGGAGAAGAAGACATTGCTAAGTGTTTTATGAAAAAGGATAAACAAAGCTTCTGCCTTCCATGCAAGAGAAAGTCCCATCCATCCTTTATCTTTTAATTTCTTACATACCTTTCCTCATCATGCAGGCATCTTTAAAATATTTATTGAGCATGTACTATGATTGAGATACCACAAGTAAAATGTTTAAAGACAGAATCTGGTCTCTTCCCTCATGGAGCTTACAGTATATAAGTGTTTATAGAAATAAGGAAGCATAGAGAATAAAAACAATGAAAAAAAAAAAGATTTGGTTAAAGAAAAAAGTCCTTAAAGATCCACTCAATATTTAGGGAATTAGTATAATAAGAATGAGGAGAGACATTTCACATAATCACTTCTCTGCTTATTCCTTTATGCCATAAATATTCACTGAATACTATTATGTGCCAAGCACTATTCTAGGCATTAGGGATGCAGCAGAAAATATGAAAGATGAGGTCCCTGAGTTTTTGAAGGGTGATTTCTAGTGGGTTGAGAAAAAGATAATTATCAAACCACATAACTAAGCAATATAATGGAATATTATATTATATTTAATGTATATTATCATGTTATATTATAATAAGCACATTAAAAAGTGCTCCAAAGAAAATAAATAGGACAATGCAGAAAAGTAAGAGGAGGAAGAGGTAGAAGGTAGTTTCAACATGCTGGCCAAAGAAAACCTCTGAAGCGACATGACATTCCATGTGACACCTCAAAGTCACACAGGAACCAATCATGGTAAAGGAACAACCTGGTAAAGGAACAACCGTGACAGAGCGAATGGTAAGTGTGAAGGCCAAGGGAGTCAGAGGAAGGCAAAGTTGATGTTCCAGCTTCCCTGGTGGCTCAGAGGTTAAAGCGTCTGCCTGGAATGTGGGAGACCTGGGTTTGATCCTTGGATCAGGAAGATCCCCTGGAGAAGGAAATGTCAACCCACTCCAGTACTCTTGCCTGGAGAATCCCATGGAGGGAAGAGCCTGGTAGGCTACAGTCCGTGGGATCGCAAAGAGTCGGACACGACTGAGCAACTTCAATTTTCACTTTTTTCAATTTGACGTTTGATGGGAAAATAGAGAGTCAAAAGGAATGTGGTATGACATGGTGTGTGAGCTGCAGCCAGGAGCCAGGGCCTTTGGGATCATGCAGGCCATAGAAAGGAATCTGAATTTCATTCCAAGGGCAGTGGTCAGCCATTAAGAGCGGAGTTTAGAGGACTCAATTTGTATTAAGAATTTCCACTCACCAGATCAAATGTGAAGAATGAACTGAAGTGGAGGATGAATAGAAGAAAAAAAACAAGTTTAAA
The DNA here is from genome assembly GCF_000754665.1 of Bison bison bison. Taxonomy (NCBI): domain Eukaryota; kingdom Metazoa; phylum Chordata; class Mammalia; order Artiodactyla; family Bovidae; genus Bison; species Bison bison. The sequence goes on along the minus strand of NW_011494744.1, from coordinate 4,213,431 downwards.
AACTGTTTTCTTGTAGTTCAAGGATGTTTTATGCTTAAAGGCTTGAAGACCTTTTATGCTTGAAGGCCATTCACTGGAAACAAGGAAGAGAGATAAAGGTGTATACCAGGAACATCGATTTTCATTTTAAGTAGGTTTGACTGTGTGCACACGTCTTCTTGGCCTACACAATTCAGCACAGACAGCCTAGCAACCAAGACCATCCACCTCACGGCACTGGCAAAGTATAGGATTTATCCTGCCTTCCTGCCTACCAACCAGAGTGAACCATCTAATTTCCAGCTATTCTTTCTGCATCCAGCACCACGTTTATCCTCTTTTTATTCCCTTTTATCTCAGTCTGTTCTTGCCAAAGCTCTCTTTATCTAACTTGAGGGCTTGCAAATGTTTCCTCCTTTGGAGATCCTTTTCTCTCATTCAGATGCAATTTCTTTCTCCTTGGCAAATGCATTCCAGTTCACAGTTATGCCCGATATGATTGCTCTTTATTTTTATATCTCTCTACCCCTAGTATATTGTAAGTTACTTGAGGAAGAAATAGAGTCTTGCTTGCTTTTTATTACCCATGATGCTCTGTACCGAGCCTCAGAAGGGCGCACAAGGAGTTCTATAACCTGAACTCAAGAGCCTCATTTCTCATCTCATCTACTACCTGAATTCATGTTGTTCTAGTTGCAGTTCTATGGGAAAAACTATGCCATGGCATCATGGCATCATACAATACAGCTTGTTCTGGAGAAGTACATGTCCTGGTATCTTTCTCAAGTAGTGTGCTCAAAGACGCCTTTATTCTGCCCATTAAACATCCAGTATAGAAAAAGCAAGAGAGTTCCAGAAAAACATCTATTTCTGCTTTATTGACTATGCCAAAGCCTTTGACTGTGTGGATCACAATACACTGTGGAAAATTCTGAAAGAGATGGGAATACCAGACCACCTGATCTGCCTCTTGAGAAATTTGTATGCAGGTCAGGAAGCAACAGTTAGAACTGGACATGGAACAACAGACTGGTTCCAAATAGGAAAAGGAGTTCATCAAGGCTGTATATTTAACTTATATATTTATTTAACTTATTTATTTATTTAATTTATTTAACTTATATGCAGAGTACATCATGAGAACTGCTGGACTGGAAGAAACACAAGCTGGAATCCAGATTGCCGGGAGAAATATCAGTAACCTCAGATATGCAGATGACACCACCCTTACGGCAGAAAGTGAAGAGGAACTCAAAAGCCTCTTGATGAAAGTGAAAGTGGAGAGTGAAAAACTTGGCTTCAAGCTCAACATTCAGAAAACAAAGATCATGGCATCCGGTCCCAACAGTTCATGGGAAATAGATGGGGAAACAGTGGAAACAGTGTCAGACTTTATTTTTCTGGGCTCCAAAATCACTACAGATGGTGACTGCAGCCGTGAAATTAAAAGCTCTTACTCCTTGGAAGGAAAGTTATGACCAACCTAGATAGCATGTTCAAAAGCAGAAACATTACTTTGCCAACAAAGGTTCGTCTAGTCAAGGCTATGGTTTTTCCTGTGGTCATGTATGGATGTGAGAGTTGGACTGTGAAGAAGGCTGAGCGCCGAAGAATTGATGTTTTTGAACTGTGGTGTTGGAGACGATTCTTGAGAGTCCCTTGGACTGCAAGGAGATCCAACCAGTCCATTCTGAAGGAGATCAACCCTGGGATTTCTTTGGAAGGAATGATGCTAAAGCTGAAACTCCAGTACTTTGGCCACCTCATGCGAAGGGTTGATTCATTGGAAAAGACTCCGATGCTGGGAGGGATTGGGGGCAAGAGGAGAAGGGGACGACAGAGGATGAGATGGCTGGATGGCGTCACTGACTTGATGGACGTGAGTCTCAGTAAACTCCGGGAGTTGGTGATGACAGGGAGGCCTGGTGTGCTGCGATTCATGGGGTCGCAAAGAGTCGGACACGACTGAGCGACTGATCTGATCTGATCTGATCTGATGGTTGCCCTGCTTAGTGCTTAGTCGCTTCAGTCGTGTCCAACTCTGTGTGACCCCACGGACTGCAGTCCACCAGGCTCCTCTGTCCATGGGATTTTCCAGGCAAGAGTACTGGAGTGGGGTGCCATTGCCCTAAATACAGTTAATTCCAGGTTGAAAATAATTTTACCTAGAAGTTTAAATTTTCCAGCATTCCTGGTAAGAAATCTGATCATAAATTTATTTCTGATTATTTGTAAATGATCTGTACATTTGTATTCTCTGGGACCTTTCCAGGTCTTCTCTTTAAATGCAGAGTTCTGGAATTTGACAATCATGAGCTTCAGTGAAAGTTTTCAGGGATTAAGCTGAGCCTTCAGTGGATATTTTCCTTCTAGAAATGTAGGTTCTGAGTATGACATCAGAAAACAGGGATCTAACATAAGAGGGAAAAGAAAAGGAGAAAGGTGAAAGATATTTCTAGAATGATGATAGCAGGGAATTCTGGGATGAACTGTGCAGCAGGCTTAAAAAACAAGTATTTCAGATTGAGTAGAAAAAATTCTGTAATTAATTTCTGTAGAGAAAAAATAAAAATATTATAAAAAATTACAATCCTAGAATTTCAAAAGGAGCACTTAGAAATTGAGAATATGTGAGAGCAGGAGTACACACATATGTGCACACTACATATAAGTTGGAAGATACGGCTAAGACAATCTCAGAGATCTCTCTCAGAAAGCAGGTCATAGCAAGAGAAGAAAAATAATATTTTTTTAAAAGAAAGTGAGAGGATCAACTCTAATGGAAACAACTGGGAAGTTCAAATACCAGGAAAAGAATATAGAAAAAATGGTGGATAAAACAATACCAAAGAAATCAACTCACAAAGAAATTCCCAGAACCTACACAGATCAGGTGGGACCCATCAGAGAAAACCCAGAGTTCACCACTCTGATCCATATAGAAAATGCATAGATTTCCTTTGGAGGCTTACTAAGACACAGTACTTTTTATTGTCAGGAAGGTGTAGAATATATGTATAATCTCCATGCGTAGTGGAATGGATAAGGTTACAATATCCAGTTGGAAAGAACCACAGGACTCCACAAGATTGAGGGAACAGAAGTACCTGTTCCACCACAGTGGGGATTGTTTAGTGGGCCAGAGAATAAATATTTTAATCATCTTCTATTCCACAAGTTCTTGTTTCACTTTAAGGTGAAACTAAAATTTGAATCCAATTCCCAATGATGGGCTCTATTATGAAAAGATAGATGATCAAAATGGTGGAGAAGAAACAAGAGCGGTTGGACAGAAGCGACATGGGATGAGGAGCACGCACTCTCTTTTGACCCAATCAGCTGGCATTTCAAAGTCTGTCCAGGAAACAATTTGAGAAAACATCAGGCAAGTAACTAACTATGTTATTCTTGGGCTTTAAAAACATCATGCATGCTTTGAAACTCTTAGGGGAAGCATCTTTTACCTCTTCTCTCAATAAAATTTGAAAAACCATCAGTTTCCTAAGGGCTGGTGAATGTGTCAGTGCCAAGCCAGGAACCCAGGTTCGGACCCTGGATAGCCTCATTCTTTCCACTACAAGGGTTAGTCATTTACCCATTAGGTCCCTTTTTACCTTCTCCATTGTACTTACCTGGACTACGCTAAGGAAATTATTAGCCTTTTTCTTCTCAACTTTAGGTAAATAAGACATTTTTCTCTCAGCTTGTGTGAGCGGGTATGTGTGTGCGTGTGTGTGTGTGTCTCCCAATGGACTTGAATGGAAAAAAGCCTTCCTGAAACTGCCAAAGGGGTCAGAAGAAAATGAAATAGAAAAATATTTCCCTTATGTGGAAAGTGTTTCTGAGGCTGAATAAATAGTAACATTTAATAGAGAGAAATAAAGGAATGCTCCAGTCATGGGGAGAAATCTCATGGGGGGGTCCTTTATAATATTCATATTTATATTCAACATCATGTAACTAGATAAGGAAACAGAACATACATATTACTGAAACCTCAAATTTCTCACACATTTTGTTATAATTTTCTGAATTTCTTTAAATATGTGAATGTACTAATTCTTCAGGAACATGAATAACTCAGTAAGAACAAAGTATAATCTGTCTGGGTTAAACACACACACACTAATTTTTCTCTACATAATATCCTTGAAAATACTCTAAGTATCTGGCCAAAGTCATTTAAATTCTAGGATAGTCTTCTAACTAGTCATTAAAAAATAAGTTAAGCATACTTCAGCTATATAAACATTTTCTCAGCACTGCTCATGCCTCAGAAGTCCTCAGGCATGTCTTACAGAAAATTCATTTTAATTTCAATTTCTAAGGAATTACAGAAAACTTTCTTTGAGGCTTTCAAAAATATGGCATTTGGTTGTACAAAGTATACCCCCACCCATGAAAAAGGAACACGCCTGAACTTTGAGTTTCCTATGAAATGAAATGTGTCTGACTCATAGAGAACTTTTAATCAATATAATTTTCTTCATTAAAATTTCCCAGTCCTTTGGATGGCAGGCCAATGTTCGTTAGAGACTTGGAGCCTCCTCCCAATCACTAGGATAAGGGAATATATTCTCTTTTCAACAATGCTCCAGACATGTTTTGATGAGCATTGGGTTTAGAGGTCTTCTGGGGGATATTTTAGTATAAATATTTGGAAAGCAGCTCAAATAACTTTCCAATATCTGGAAAGTTCCTTCCAATACATGTAAGAGTTATGTCTTTTCTAGGCCACTTGGTCTATACTCATGAGTGCTTTAATCTTCTAGAAGGTGGGACTGACATGAGGCCATTTGTGCAGTATAGGAAAATCAACTTACCTTCTCTCTGCACACTCTTTGTCTATATCCCTGTTCCGGAGATCATGACAGGAAAGACCAGTATCCTGGGCTGGTTTGGGCTGTGCAGAATCTTGCCTCCGATCCTGCCTGCCCCCTTGAATTATATAATCAGTATTCCCCAGGAGACAAACCCAAATCAGGTCACACACAGACCAATCTGGCCAATATGTCATGATATTACTAACTGATGGTGAAATAATAGCTTATATTAATGCCAGAGCATTCTCAGAATCTCTAAAAGAATCTATTCTATTTCAGTTCAGTTCAGCTCAATCACTCAGTCGTGTCTGACTCTTTGCGACCCCATGAATCGCAGCACGCCAGGCCTCCCTGTCCATCACCAACTCCCAGAGTTCACTCAGACTCACGTCCATCGAGTCGGTGATGCCATCCAGCCATCTTATCCTCTGTCATCCCCTTTTCTTCCTGCCCCCAATCCCTCCCGGCATCAGAGTCTTTTCCAATGAGTCAACTCTTCTCATGAGGTGGCCAAAGTACTGGAGTTTCAGCTTTAGCATCATTCCTTCCAAAGAACACCCAGGGCTGATATCCTTTAGAATGGACTGGTTGGATCTCCTTGCAGTCCAAGGGCCTCTATTCATCACAATGAAGACCAACTAGACAACAATGAATATAAAATAATAGCACATATGTTACCATTCCTCCTGTCCTGTGTCCATGGTAGACAGTTGCAATTGATGGACTATACTTAACTAATTCATAGACAGAGCCTCAAAATCCTTTGCAGCACCCTACTCCAGACAGCCAGTACTAATTTATACATTCGTGGTAAAGAAGCCACCTGCCAATGCAGGAAACATAAGAGATGTGGATTCAATCCCTGGGTCATGAAGATCCCCTGTAGGAGGGCATGGCAACTCACTCCAGTATTCTTGCCTGGAGAATCCCAAGGACAGAAGAGCCTGGAACTGTAGTCCATAGGGTTGCAAAGAGTCAGACCCAACTAAATCGACTTAACACACATGCACATGTTTAAATTACCCTAACATGATGATTAGAGACCTAAACCAACAAATACGTATTATCTCTCAATTTCTGTGCATCAGAAATACAGGCTTAGCTTAGCCGGGTGCCTCTGGGTCAAGATCAAAGGTCCACTTTGTTAGGATCTCATCCTAAGCTAACTCATATGGCTACAAGCAGACCACCTTATGTCTTTTGTTGGTTAAAGGCATTCAGTCCTTATGACATGATCCTCTCCGTAGGAGAGCTCACAACATGATTCTTGAAATTTCCTCAGAACTAGCAAAGAAAGGGAAAGAGTATGAAGGAGGTGGAGAGAGAAATCCACAGCCTCACTGTAACCAAATCTCAGAAGTGACGTTCTATCACTGTTGCTATCTTTTATTTGTTGGATCTGCATCGCTAGGTCCAGTCCTCATTCTGGGGGAGGAGCTTACACCAGGACATGAAAACCAAGAGGTGGGGATTGCTGGGAGCTATCTTAGAGAGGGTCTCCCACACTGTCTAGCAATCTGTCAGGACAGACACACAGCATGGGTTTCACTCTGTAAATTACTGTTAAATAATTTCAACTGAAGGCATAAAAATTTGAATTTGGTAAGTGATCAAAAATCTAAAATAGCAGTCTTTCTTGAAGTTATTAGTTTAAATAGATTATTTTAAGTTTCTTTAGCTTCTCTTAGAACTGAACTACATAATTCTGGAAAATAGCTAGCTTCTTTAGAGTTCAAAAAAATCAAATACCTGTGATGAGTTAGCCTCTTGCAGATTTAAAAATATAATAAAAATGTAATAAATAGCCACTTTTAAAGTTTGTAAAACCTAGGAGAGTATAAGAAAAATACATTTATCTATGATTCAACCTTTCAGGAACAACTACTTTCAATGGTTTAGCCTATTGAAAAATTTTAATATGTGTATTTTCTACATTTAAAATGTTCACATTTGGTTGAGAATATTTTAGCATTTACCAAAGGGGAAATAATGCTGGAAATATTACTCTGTGCAGTGAATGTCAAGATGGTTTATTTACTTGCAGGCATATGGACACAGACTTGAAGGAAATAGTTGTAAAAACCACTTGGGTCATAGCACAGTGTGAGCCTGTGATAACTTTTTTATTCTTTGTAAAACCTCTGCAACTGCCACAATAATGGTTTAGCAATAAATAAAACCCCAAGAGAGGAAGGCAGAGTATATTTTCTCTTCTTAACTGGATTGAAGAATTATGAGAGTAGTTATGAGCCTTCTTGAAGGAAGAAGAGACAACAAATCAACAATTTTTCTTTTGAGTTTAGCCTATTACCTTTGTTTAGTATATTCTTTTTTTCCCATTCTGTTTACTGTGTTTTACTAAAATCAATATTCCCATTATTAATTCTGATCCATCTAGGAGAATCTTGTCCCCTTAACAGTGTTTTAGATCTGAGAGAACAAGCATAGTCTAAGAAGACCATTTTGTTCCTATAAAATATCTTTGAACCATACCTTAATGGTAATGTTAAAATTAAAATATGTACTCTTTAGGTCAATGGGAGGATTGAGTGGGGTTGTTGCTGTTTGGTCACTAAGTCATGTCCGACTCTTTTGCAACCCCATGGACTGCAGTCTGCCAGGCTCCTCTGTCCATGGGATTTCCCAGGCAAGAATATTGGAGTAGGTTGCCATTTCCCTCTCCAGTAGATCTTCCCGACCCAGGGACTGAATGGGATATGTGTTACTAAAGGGCAGGTACATATCAAGCACTCAGTAATGGTAACAGTTTGGAAAGGAGGGCCTGGGTCAATCAACTTCTCTAAGCTGGACTTTTCTTAAAAGTTAATGTTTGGGGAAATCAAACCAGTCAATCCTAAAGGAAGTCAGTCCTGAATATTCATTGGAAGGACTGATGCTCAAGCTGAAACTCCAATGCTTTGGCCACCTGATGTGAAGAACTGACTCATTGGAAAAGACCCTGATGCTGCGAAAGAAGGCAGGAGGAGAAGGGGATGACAGAGAATGAGATGGTTGAATGGTATCACCGACTCAATGGACATGAGTTTGAGCAAGCTCTGGGAGTTTGAGATGGACAGGGAAATCTGGTGTGCTGTAGGCCATGGGGTAGCAAAGAGTCAGACACAACTGAGTGACTGAACCGTCTGAATGTCTGGGGACTTCCCCAGTGGTCCAGTGGTTGAGAATCCACCTTGTAGTGTAGGGGATGTGAGTTTGATCCCTGGTTGGGAAACTAGGATCCCACATGCTGAGGAGAAATGACCTGCATCCCACAACCGCTGGGCTGGTGCCACAACTGGAGAGTCCATGGGCCACAGCGAAAGATCCTACATGAGAAAGATTGTGCATAAGGCAAGGAAGGTAAACATGCAGCAAGATACATATATATATATAAAGTTACTGTGTATAATGATGGGGAAGAGAAGATTCTGCAGAAGCTCTGAATTCCAGGGCACTGTGTAAAGAGTGTTGGAAAGAAGATCCACACTTTAGGTCACGATGAATGAAAAGAGGAAAAGACTCTTTTTCCTGAGTTTTTATTTTGGTCCATTTTTACTCCTTTAAAGGTTCACCCCACTCCAGTACTCTTGCCTGGAAAATCCCATGGACGGAGGAGCCTAGTAGGCTGCAGTCCATGGGGTCGCTAGGAGTCAGACATGACTGAGCAACTTCACTTTCACTTTTCACTTTCATGCACTGGAGAAGGAAATGGCAACCCACTCCAGTGTTCTTGCCTGGAGAATCCCAGGGACGGGGGAGCCTGGTGGGCTGCTGTCTATGGGGTCGCACAGAGTCGGACACGACTGAAGCGACTTAGCAGCAGCAGCAGCAGAATATTTTAAAAGATTCAGAAATATAGTAAATTCGGCTGCAATCATCTGAACTCTGACCAACCTAGGAAATTCCTTCAAATGCCCCTTTTTCTTCCTGACGTGCCTCCTCCATCTTGGTTCCCTTTCTGACTCAATCTTAAATCTGTTATTGTGGCAAAGAAAGCTATCAGTTAATCATTGATAGAGCTGTTTCTAAGGAAATACTGTGCTGCCAGTGGTTGTATTGCCCAGGCCACTTGCATGCAGGTAGAACTCTGTAACTCATCCTTTCCAAATGGAATTCAGGGGAAGTGGTTTGTGTTGCCCAAAGTTGGGAGAGGTATCTTTCCCCAGGTTCTAGATGAAAGAACTGCCAGCTCAGTCAGTCGCTTCAGTCATGTCCAGCTCTTTGTGACTCTATGGACTCTAGCCCACCGTGTTCTGTCCATGGGATTTCACAGGCAAGAATACTGCAGTGGGTTGCTATGCCCTCCTCCAGGGGATCTTCCCGATACAGGGATCAAAACTGCATCTCTTGCATCTCAGACAGATTCTTTACCCACTGAGCCACCTGGGAAGCCTGGATGAAAGAGAAGGGAAAGCTGAAGCAGAAAACAGAACTAGTCTGGTTTCCTGAATGATTACATGGAAGGCCACCTGCCAAACATGGACATCGGGCTGTTACGAGAGCAAAATAAACTGTATATTATATGTCTGTTATAGTAGCTAAGTAAGTAATAGTTACCCAGCTCCAAAATGAATACCTTGGTACTGACAAGGGAACTATCTAGAACTCCATCTGAGCCAATTACCATTTAACTGGACATATCCAATCTGTGGGTGCTTAAAATTGTACCCAGTTGCCTAGCCAAGGTCCCTATCTATGTAACAAACCCACCCACTCTTCTAGACCTCACACACATGAGAAGAGAGAGGAGATGTGTTTGCAGACAGTCAGCTTCAGCCCCTTGAAATTTCATTGTCTTGTCGTCAAGTCCAATCAAAGAAACACCGCCTAACAGTTTTCTAATGGATTTTGATAAGGCACAATTTAATCGATAAAAGTTATAGGGAATCTTTCTGTGGTATCAAATGGCAGGAGACATACTTTAGCAGCTAAGTGAGAGAAAAAACATGGACAGGAAGTCCAAATTAACTACCAAGCACCACTGAGTTCCAGTATCTGCTATCAAGAACCTAGCATCACTATCCACTGACTTCAATGAAAAGGCATTATCTGAATTTCTGGATTACAGTTGAGCCCCAAATAACAATTGTGTTGTACAACTAATAAAGTCTGCTGCAGAGAATGGTGGGTCTCAAGCGTCTCCTAAACAGAAGGCATTTGTCAATTCCACTCTATCCAGGAGTTCCACTCTCCGGCAGCTCACACATATGAATGCTAAGACAGTCCATTTGAAGAGCATTTGGACCGCTGTGTTATTACATCTGATATAACGGGGCCAGCAAAATTGACCCTTGCCGCTCTAGTGATATAAGACCTTTTTTGGTGACTAACCCACAACTAAAAGGGAGTTTTCTACCACAAACAACTTCCAAAGGCATATGTACCAAAAATGAGTCAAAAGACCTTTAATTCAGAACATACAGAAAATACAAAGTAAATGACAGCTAGTTAGGTTAATAATTGTAGGAAATTTGCTGTGTTCATCTTTTAATTTTATTGTATATTGATAAAGATTAAAGCCCATTATGCTTTTGGCTTAATATCAGTTTGGAGAAATAGTAAAATGTCTTCTGTCATTTCTGATAGCAAATGTAGTTTATAGAACATTAAGCCATATTTACCTAACTGAAATAGGCACTGGTTCTTATTGTACCTCTTAAAGAACTGTCTACTACTTCTGTTCTAAGTGCCAGGTCACCAAAGTATAGCGAAATTGTTTTTAGATGCTGGTGAATCACTGTGGAAGATCAAATCCTGCATCATTAGAATAGCAATAGGGAAAGGTTGCTAGCAGAATTGAGACAATGCCAAAACATATTGTCTCTCTCTCTCTGTTTCTCTTCTCTCTTTTTTCCCCTCTCCCATCACCCCTCTTTTTCTCTATTTCTCCCTCGCCAATCAAGGATCGAATCTGTGCCTGTTGTGATGGCAGTGCATAGTCTTTTCACAGTCTTAACCAGAGGACTGTCAGGAAAGTCCCCTCCCCCTTCTTTTCAGGAAGGTTCATAATAAACGGAATTTTTGCAGAAGAGAGTGGTAATTCTGATGGAGACAATAAAGTCATAAAGTCCATGTTACTCCTACTTCTAAGTAAGCCACAAATAATCAACTCAAAGTATATCTAATTATAGGTTATCCACTCAGTTAAGTCATGAGGACTGCATATGCCCCAATGAAAATGATAAGTAACTTAATTATTGTGGGACATCTATAGCACAAAACACATTCACCTGGAAAATTGAAGCAATAAAGGAGATCCAACCAGTCCATTCTAAAGGAGATTGGTCCTGGGTGTTCTTTGGAAGAATGATGCTAAAGCTGAAACTCCAGTACTTTGGCCACCTCATGCGAAGAGTTGACTCATTGGAAAAGACTCTGATGCTGGGAGGGATTGGGGGCAGGAGGAGAAGGGGACGACAGAGGATGAGATGGCTGGATGGCATCACTGACTTGATGGATGTGAGTTTGAGTGAACTCCAGGAGTTGGTGATGGACAGGGAGGCCTGGCGTGCTGTGGTTCACGGGGTCACAAAGAGTCGGACACGACTGAGCGACTGAACTGAACTGAACTGAACTAAAGGGATATTTTGTCACTTTGAAGAACATGTATACTATCTCAATTGTCTAGCTCAATCTACACATAAGAAATACAGCCCTAAATGATGTTTGCTCAGGATGTGATTTGTACCATGGTATTGGTTGACCTGGCTCAATTTATCTGTTGGCTGAACTGAAGGCTCTGAACTTTATCAAGTTTAATGAAAGAACTTTAGTGATGTCTGATCTATTTGTTACCTCAAGCTACATAAACTCACCCTTTTCACCAACAACATTTTCAATTATTTACTATCTCCAAGTATTGATGAAGTTCTATATTCTAAAATGTTAATAACTAAACAAGCCTAGTAGATAGAAAAGGAAGAAGAGAACAAAAAAAGTTAATTATAATGTTGTGAACATCTCTGTAACCAATATTGGGGAGTAGCTTCACACACACGATTGTATTTAATCTTTACAGTACAGAAGGAAAGACTGATGAAGATGAAGAGACTGAGATTTCAGGCGGGTAAATAATCTGCCCCCAAATAAACAATTCATGGGCTTCCCTGGTGGCTCAGAAACAACCAATGACAGTACTAGGGCTGGGATTCTAATTATGTCTGTTTCATTCTGAAGTCCTTGTCCATACAACTCCATCCTCCTGTCTCTTTCTCTGTGTCACCTACTTTCCTTGTTGATTAAGTTGTAGACTTAAACTTGTTAGCATAAGGTCAAGGGAAACAGATCTGACTGCATTCCTACAAAGCATAGTGCAATCTCCCCCAGTGCAAATTGCTACAATTCACAACACAGTAACAAAAACTTATGCATAAAATCATCATCATGATGTCAAGGTTTCCACTTAGCCCATCTGTCAAGCTGAATACATCCCAGAAAATAAAGACAACAACAACTCTTGGGAAAGAATTCTCCAAATATTGAGTAGTGTATTATAAATCAAAGAAATAAGACATAACAAAAAGAAAAACAACTTTAAGATATTTTTGGTGCTTTCTGAAGGCTTCTAAATGTTGCTTAGATATATAGGATGACTACTTTGATTGGTGAAAAGTCTAGTTAGAAGATCACCTACCTGGGATTTTTGTGAAACAAGAAGGAAAAATATCAGAATCAAATTGATCTAAACTGTAGCTTTCAGTTCTAAGTAATCAGTAGGCTGTTCAGACTTCAAGATGTAGGTCAGGAATTGGCAAACTTTTTCCATAAAGTGTCAGATAATAAGTACTTTAGTCTTTGCAGGCCACATGATCTCTGCTATAACTGCTTCACTCGCCCGCTAAATTGCTTCAGTCGTGTCCACCTCTGTGTGACCCCATAGACGGCAGCCCACCAGGCTCTGCCATCCCTGGGATTCTCCAGGCAAGAACACTGGAGTGGGTTGCCATTTCCTTCTCTAATGCATGAAAGTGGAAAGTGAAAAGTTAAAGTGAAGTCACTCAGTTGTGTCCGACCCTCAGCGACCCCATGGACTGCAGCCTACCAGGCTCCTCTGTCCATGGGATTTTCCAGGCAAGAGTACTGGAGTGGGGTGCCATCGCCTTCTCCAGCTGTAACTGCTTAGCTCTGCCATTATCGCATACGAACAGAAAATACAAAAATCAGAGTGGATGTGCTCCAGTATATGTATGTATGTGTGTGTGAATATATATAATAATATATATTATGTATGTGTGTGTATATATATATATATATATATTTACAAAATATATGTAGTGGGCCAGATTTTTCCCATAGCTTGTAATTTGCCAACCTCTAGCTTAGGCTTGGAGAAGGCAATGGCACCCCACTCCAGAGTCGGACATGACTGAAGTGACTTAGCAGCAGCAGCTTAGGCTATTCGTTCTGCCTAGGGTGGGATGGAAAGAGATTGCCTCAGAGTCAATGTCTGTCACAATAAGCTCTTGATGGGGAGAGAAGGAGACAGAAGGTAGGAGGAAGACCATGGCGATGTAGTGATGCTGAAGCCAGCAGCGAAGTGGATGTGTTAGAGAAGCTGGAGGGGACTCTATGGGTATGGCCTGGACTGGAGACAGAAGGCAGTGACCCATTAGTTTCAGGAATTCATTCTCATTAGCAAAATTAAAGGCTGAAGTAGAGCAAGGGGTCTGAGAATGTCTTCAAATGAAGTCTTTTGAAGTTCCTATATGTAAAAAAAAATTAACCTACTGACACTCTTGTTATATCCAGACTGAGGGAGTCTCACCTCACAAGAGTGATCCTGAGTCAACTGAAATGTCCAAATCTGTGCCCAAGAAAATCAGAGGTTCAAGGGTGGGTTGCAAGCATCAATGGTAGACAAAGATGAAGGCTCTAATTCTGACATTCTATGATTGTGTGATTTAATTTATTTTTGCCCCTGCTGTTAGATAGATAAATAGCTATGTGTGTGTGTGTGTGTCTACATGAGACTACTAATATTCCCATTTGAAGATGTCATTATCTATTGAGGGCATCACTGCAGTAAACGTGTGTCAAGTGCTAGATTTCCACAAGAACCCCAGAGTTGGTTTAACCTGACATTGCTGTTTCTCTCTGTACAAGAAATGGATGGCTCGTATTTGCTCATTTGTTTAATTTACCTACAACTTTTAAATAACACAATCCAATAGTCCTGATCTTCATGTCAGTGATGACTGGCTGGATCTTGTCTTCCTCTGTCCAGGCTTCCATAACAAAATAGATTGGGTGGCTTAAACAAGAGGAGTTTGTATTCTCAGAGTTCTGGAAGCTGGAAGTCCAGAATCAGGTACAAGCACTGTCGTTTCCTGGTGAGGATTCTCCTCCTAACTCTAAGGTAGCTGCTTTCTCACTATGTGCTCACAGGGCAGGAGGAGGAGGGAAGGAGATAGAGAGAGCAACCTCTCTGGTGACCATTCTCCTAAGGCTCCTAATCCTATATGAGGACTCTTCTCTCATGACCTGATTTTGATCATGACCTGAACAAAACCTAAATATCTTCCAAAAGCTCATCTACAAATACTGTCACCTTGGGATTAGGGCCTGAATATATGGATGGAGGGATAACATTGAATATATTATTTCATTCAATAGTAAATCTCATAGGCTATGAAGAGAAGGACCTCAGAGAAAAACAAAACAGATAATTTTTAACAACTGGAAGAGAATAATGTTTTCTTTCCTTCCAAGATCCCTTTCAGTTCAGTCACTCAGTCGTGTCCGACTCTTTGCGACCCCATGAATCACAGCACACCAGGCCTCCCTGTCCATCACCAACTCCCAGAGTTCACCCAGACCCACGTCCATCGAGTCAGTGATGCCATCCAGCCATCTCATCCTCTGTCATCCTCTTCTCCTCCTGTCCCCAATCCCTCCCAGCATGAGAGTCTTTTCCAACGAGTCAACTCTTCGCATGAGGTGGCCAAAGTATTGGAGTTTCAGCTTTAGCATCATTCCTTCCAAAGAAATCCCAGGGCTGATCTCCTTCAGAATGGACTAGTTGGATCTCCTTGCAGTCCAAGGGACTCTCAAGAGTCTTCTCCAACACCACAGTTCAAAAGCATCAATTCTTCAGCGCTCAGCCTTCTTCACAGTCCAACTCTCACATCCATATGATCCCTTTAGAAACCAGCAAACAAAAATCATTTTTGTTTATCTCTATTTAATCTCATGTTAAATCAATTTTGCCATTTTTGTTATTTTTAACTTCTTCATTTAACTCTATCCTTCTCGTCAGACTTTTTTTCATGATGAATTGTTTTTAGGTAACAGAGTTTGGAGGGCTAAAATAAAAATTAGATGAAAATGCTTGACATGGGTATATTAATAGAAAGTATTATCTCCTTTTTTTTCTTTTGACTGATTAAATATAGGAAGAACTAGTGAAGCATTTTTACTCCACACTCTACAGATCTGAGCTCTGGCTCTAATGGCCTGCCTTAGCAACGAGTATTTTGATGACAAAGGCGTTCACAGAACTTGCCCTTCTACAGTCACTGGAAATTGAGTTACTGCCATGAGATTGGCAAACAGACTGACTGCAGGTTTTATATGAGAAAAACACTACCTGGGTTGTAATTGAGTGTGGATTTCATCAGAGGTGGAAACTGTCCTGCTGATAAGTTTTTATCTTTGGTGACTACTTTGCTCCAGTTTCTAGCACAAAGCCAGACACCAAAAAGACATTCAGTGTGGGCATTCCCATTGTTTCATTGCCAGGAAGCATCCTTTGAGCTGAGACTTAGGACCACTCAGGAAGATAATACACTGAAATGCTGAAAGAAGGTGTTAGAGCAATTATCTTTTGGGAGCAGGAGAAGTTTGTTCCTCCGAGCATAGTTCTAGTTGTTTAGCAGAAAGAAATGTCAGGCATTTTTAACTACATTTTGTCATAGACAGCTGTGACACTTTATGCAGTAGTTCCTTTTATTTTTGCACTCCTTTAACACCAACAATAAAGAAAGTTTACTTTTTCCTCTTTTATAAGCTCACAATACATGATGCACAGTCATTGCAATTATTCCCAGAGGTGGCATAGTCTTGCATTTATCTCTTTTAATCACTCATCGGAGGATACCATGTTTCCTATTAGCAGTAGTGAACTTGATGTCATTATGCATAATTTCTTCCAGATGAGCAGTAGCACTTAACTTTCTGGTTCAAAATACTGATTTATGCTTAAAACAAGCCCAGTTTCTAGAGTGATTTCCCAGAGCAGAGAATTCAAGTCTAATTAAACACAATGTTTCCCCATCAATGTTTTCTCTGCATCCAAAGCATTCCTTAAGAGGTAGTCAGGCATCAAGCGGGGAAATAATTTTTAGGTCTGGGGTGGACATTAATAGAGAGCGTTGCTTACTGATGCATGACAACATTCGTGAGCAAACTAAAAATAATTTACAGAATGGTTAATTTTTTAAAAATGCTGCATTGCAGGGCTTTATGCTCACTCTGCCTCATTGCACTCTCATAATCCTTATTGAGGTTTTCCTCCTATGTAAAACACAGAAATAGGAATTTAAAAGAAAGGCTGGAATTAACTGCTACAATTTACCAAGTGCTTACTTTGTGTCAATGTGTTAAACATATTACATAGTATTACAGATAATGAAATCCCTTATGCAAAAGCCTGATAGTCCTGTGTATTCCAGAATTCAGAATTGTTTAGATATTTAAAGATAATAAAGGGGAACAGGGAATTCCCTAGCTATCCAGTGGTTAAGACTCCGTGCTTTCTCTGCCGAGGGCCCCAGTTTGATCCCTGTGGCATGCCTCCCCTCACAAAAAAAAAAGGAAAAGAGAGAGAGATAATAAGGTACATGTATCCCATGTTTTGCAAGCAAGTGAGAGCTGGTATAACATTTTGGAGGCAAATAAAATATTTGCTGTGAAATACAAGAGTCATCCTATTAAGCGGGACTAAAAACACACCCACTAAAAAAGGTATTACATCAGTAATCATCAATATGCTTGTCATATATTTGCAAAATACTTTTTTCAAGGTTTTTGGATTTTGTACATGTGAATTAGTTATTGTAGATGTTTGGGCAAGTTGTTTAAAGAGAGATTAAATAATTTGGGGAGGGAGGAGGGAGGAGGGTTCAGGATGGGGAACACAGGTATACCTGTGGCGGATTCATTTCAATATTTGGCAAAACTAATACAATATTGTAAAGTTTAAAAATAAAATAAAATTAAAAAAAATAAATAAATAATCTGCTCAAAGTTACTACAGCTAGAAATCAGCTAGACTAAGATTCAAACCCAGGACTGTCTGCCTCCAAAGTCTATGTTCTAGCAGATGAAGAGAATAAGACGGTCAAACATCCTAGGGTATGATCTTAAAGCAGAGCAAAATAGAGGTGCAGCAGAGGGAGGAGCATGATAGGAAAAAAAAAGACAGTATGTTGAATAATGAAAGAGGAAGCCATAACACGAGCCATCCAAAGTTAACAGAGAGATGATGAAGTGCCATCAGAACGAGAAGGGTGGGGGACTTCCCTGGTGGTCCAGGCGTTAGGAGTTTGCCTTCCAATGCACGTGTGGGTTCATATCGCATGCCTTGGGGCCATAAAACCAAAACATAAAACAGAAGCAGTATCATAACAAATGCAATAGACTTAAAAAAAAAAAGAAAGGACAAGAAAGGTGATAGGCTGAGTGAGAAGAGGAAAACGATGTGCTGGGTCTCCATGCGCTTGTCTGGAAAAGGTGATGCTGAGTGTACAGATGGGAAACTGAGGCTGTGTAGATGACAAGAATCTGCTCATTGGATCAAAACTGTCTCCAATTTCCACAGCTTCTGGATATTTAGCAAATGATATTTAAATGATGCCTAAAACAGTGAAAGTGAAGGTGTTAGTTGCTCAGTCATGTCTGACTCTTGCGACCCATTGGCTGTAGCCCTCCGGGCTCCTCTGTCCATGGGATTTTCCAGGCAAGAATACTAGAGTGGATTGCCATTCCCTCCTCCAGGGGATCTTCCAAACCAGGGATCGAACCCAGGTCTCCTGCATTGCAGGCAGATTCTTTACCGTCTGAGCCACCAGGGAAGCCCACCATGTGGCAAACACTAGGGATAAAGTGATGGAGATAATGGGCATGCGTCTGCATTCCTGGTCCCAAAACTTATTAGCTGTGCAACCTTAGCAAAGTTGCTTAACCACTTTGTACTATACTCAGTTCAACTGTAAAATAAAGATACTCATATCTACCGCATAAATAGTAAATATTAAGAATTAAATGTTTAAGGACATGAAAAGAACTTAGCACACTGCCTGGTGCAAAGCAAGTGATATAACCTTAGCCAATATTATTACATGAATTTTATCCTTTGGGACAACTGGTTACTCCAATCAAAGAAAAACTCCCACATTCTGGGAGTATCTGCAAACAGCAAACCAGAGAACAAAGCACCAACTTCTGGTCAAATATAATTGCTGTCCAATAAGCAACCCTGGTGAGTCTGCTCTATTTTCAGCTCCAAGTCTACTTGTTGTGCTATCTTGAGTGAGTCATTTAATAGCATCTGCTTCCCCTTCTGTGAATTGACTTCTGCTCTTTAACTCAAGGGTGTTGCAGGCAGTTCAGGGATAAATGAAGGAGAAATCATTGTTCCAGCTAATACACTGCTTTAAAACATTTCTTTATAGAAAATTCTCTTGAACTTGAAGACTAGGAAAGACACATTCCGAAAGAAAGCAAGCGTCCCTTGCATATTTATACCTGCATGAGTAGAATCTGTATGAGCAACCACCAAGTAAGTAAAAGGAACCTGAACAAATATTGCTTTGCTCAGTCTCCCAGTAATATTCCCATTCAAAAGTATGGTGCTCGTTTGAGTACAACTATCATTTTCTCTCAAGTCAGAAAATTGAGAATTGCTAAAAGAAATTATCTATTTCAGCTGCTTTTACAATATAGATGGATAATCCAAAGGATGGTCATTTGTTCCCGGCAAGTATCATTAATAAAATGTCTTGTGGGCAGTTACTTTCATTGAAAACCATGTGTGGTTCTCTGCCTACCTGCCTATCTATACAAGGTGGTTCTGCAAAAGAAGAGAGTCAGGATCTGATGACTTGGGTCCACAACTGGGAAAGCTGCTCCTAGGTGATAATTAACTGAAAGTACAGTGCTTTGTTATATTTTCTATAAATAAAATGTGGAGAATCCATGTTTAAACTGCAAGTGGAAAACCACCACCTTTATTACAAGAAATAAATCTGGAAAAGCTTGAATCTTATAACTATAGCACCCTATTCTCTATGGGATACATTTCCTAAAATTTAAGGGCAGTAGCCAAGGGGCATAAAACATTATCTTTTGTCTGGAATGGAAAACTAAAATAAGGAGACAGCAGCTTATAGAATAGACCTAACTCCTCTCCCCCAAATACAGATACACTCAGTCTGGATTTTCTCATCTTCCAATCATTCTCCAGTCACACTCAAGCACTTACAGATCCCCAGCCCTGCTGTGAAGTCTCTTCAGTCTGTACAGCTTATTCCCTTTCCCATGCCTTCCTCTAATCTTCTGATTAACTCATAGTTCATGGTTCACTTTGTCACTCTGAGAGAGCTTCCCCGACCTGTCTTAGATAAGTGCCCCTCCATTGTGCTCACTTAGCACATGTCCCGCAGATTGATGAAGGTTTCGCTCCTTCTTTTCCTCTTCCTCTTCCTCTTGACAACAAGCAAATTGGAGACAGAGGCTCTGTTATACTCGTAATTGAATCCTCAGAACCCAGCAGTATAATGCTAGTCATATAACTGCTGCTACTGCTCAGTCATGTCCGACTCTGCAACCCTATGGCCTGTGGCCCGCCAGATTCCTCTGTCCATGGGATTTCCCAGGGAAGAATACTGGAGCAGGTTGCCATTTCCTCCTCCGAGGG
Organism: Bison bison bison; assembly: GCF_000754665.1. NCBI lineage: Eukaryota > Metazoa > Chordata > Mammalia > Artiodactyla > Bovidae > Bison > Bison bison. The sequence continues at coordinate 4,193,715 of NW_011494744.1, read as the reverse complement.
ATCTTCTGGACCCAAGAATCGAACCTACATCTCCTGTATCTCCTGCATTGGCAGGTGGATTCTTTACCACTAAGGCACCTGGGCAAACCCAGTCATATAACAGACACTTGGAAAACATCTATGGAGTGGTGACTGATGGAATGAATGAGGCTACATGGATGAATTTAATCAAGGGATTACTGATTTTTTTTTCTAGTTGACTGTACCATTGCCTAGGTCAACATCACAATACAAATTTATCATATATAGCTCATAAACAGGCTTGTGGGTTTGTAGCCATCTAGAGCTGGCAGCTCTAGATCATCATGAGGTTCCAATTCTAGTTCAGAGTGTAAGTAAAGTTATGGTTATAACCTCTGTCACAGAAAAAATAAATATATCTTGGCAACACATTAGTAGTTTTGCTGATGAGAATGAACAGAGTGAAGAGGGGAAATCTCATTAAACTTGAAAGTATTTTTAGTCAGAGAACATTGGCATTAGATTGTCAGAAAATCAAATGGAAGGAAATTGTGATGAACAGTAAATATGTTAGTGAAAATGGTCAAGTGGAATCATAATTCAAAGAACTGGTTACTATTTCTACCAAATCACAGTCTGGTTGCCCAGCAACTGCTTCATACGGGAGCTGCAGAGATTGATGACATATTAGATCCCAACCTCAACAGTGGACTGACAAGCCACACCATTAAGTCCTGCAATCTGACTTGCACTAGCTTCATCACCTTATTACATTGTGAATGAGTCTTATCTTTCACCTACACAAAAGATGAGGTCTATCAAAAGAGCACACAAATATCTTCGATGCTTTGAGATACCTTGAATGTCTTTAGGATAGCTGAATTCATTATACATACAGATTCAATTATCTGTGCTGTCTCAGACTCTTTCCACTGCACTAGTTATATGCTAGTGATGAAAGGTGATATCCAGGCTAGTCCTTGTAGAAAAAAGGATGCGTGCTGTCTGTGCCAGTTTTGAGTCTCATCTTCCTTCTCATCTCTTACTTTACTGCCCACTCTCAAAAGAAGGAAAACAGCAAACTATAAAGCTAAGGTTAACATTTTTTGTTAATCAACAGGAGAAAAGAACTGTAATAGAAAAGATACAAAAGGATATCAATGAATCCACATACAAAATGAATAAATAAATAAATACAATTAAATGAACATCTATTAAGGATTACTATACCATTCTTATATGTTATAAATGTCAAACATTCTAATATGCATTTGGGTTAATACACTGATTACTCATATGAATTAATTTTATGATACATACTATTAATAGCATTCTCATTTTTTAGGTGAGGAAGCTAAAGCACAGAAAGTTTAAATAACTTAATACAGGTCAAATATCAAGAAAGTATCAGAACCTGGATTCCCAGACTGCCTGCCTTCAAAGACTGAGAATAAATGAAGGAGACTAAGTATAGAAGAAAATACTTGTGTCTCTAGTAATCAAAGAACTACAAATCAGACCAAACAAACAGCAAGCTGTTATTTACCAATTCAGCTATGACTTTAAACAATGATATTCAGTGTAGACAGTGTTTGTACAGCATTTCATGTGAGGAATCGCTACTTTACTCTCAACTTTTTGTTTAGTTGTACTACAGCGAAATGACAAACATTTGGAGGTATAAGAGGGATTTTCCACATTGATCACAATATACATACTTTCAGTGAATCATAGGCATCTTTATAATTATTTTCTTTCATCCTCTGTTGTCTATTTCTTGAAATGTAACTTGATGTCTATTTAATCTACTAAAAAATGGGCTTGTAAAAATATTTGGTGTAGAGAAGGATAAAGTAAAACTGAGACTTTTAAATATCCACTGTAGACAAGGATAAAGCAAAACAGACTTTAAGAAACCACTGATGAGAATACTAATCAGCATATACTTTCTAGGGTGAACCTAGGCATTATGCAGGAGGATTTCAACGCTTGTATCTTTGACCTAATAAAAAAAATCTATTCTAAAGAAATAACCAGAATTTTAGGGAATCACAAACATTAAAGAATATTTGCTAAGGCATTGTTTAGAATTGTAAATAATTGAAAATAATCTCATGTCCAAAATTATGAGGCTATTAAAGAATATCTAAAATCAGAGCATAGAAAAATTCAGTGTAACATAAAGTGAAATCAGCAGAATATAGTTATGCTTATTGAATGACCCCTCTATCATATATTCAAACACAGAGACACGTGTGTATATGAACACAAAAACACATATATAGAACTACTTTGCAAAGAGAGAAAGAAGGGAAGGGATAAAAATATGTCAATAACTGAAATATGTCAATAACTTTCAGTATTTATTTTTAGATAAAAAATAAGAGTTTATCTTTTATTTCTAACTATTTCTAAATTTTTCACAAGGCTTTATGCTTCTTAATGTAAAGGTATTACAGGAGCCTGGCAGGCTACACTTCATGGGGTTGCAAAGAGTCAGACACAACTTTCACATGCACATGTATTAAAAATAATGAAACTCTTTACTATCTTCTAATAATTCTCTTTGAACCTAAATTAGATGACCATAAAACTATGGTCATGAATTATGCTCAATCACTAATGTTATACAATGACTCAATATGTTTACCACTCCAATTTAACATTTTAATTTAAATAAGTATCTTTAGTGCCTTAAAGCAGAGGTGATAATATAAAAATTTCAGTTTTAAAAAATATCCATAGATCAACACTGTGTTTTGTAGCGTACAAAGTCCTTCCTCAGAGAATATAGAACTAGTTTGATCTTAAAGCAACTTTTGAGTAGGCAAATTCTAATATGAAAACAGAAGAAAAGGAGCAAACTTCACTGTTAGATTCCTAGGGCAGCATGATGCCTGTTCTCTCACCTTATCCTTACCCAGCACTGAACTAAGCAGATGCGAAGTTCTACCTGGCCAGGATCACATGGTTGGTCAGCAGTAGGATCAAGGCCTAGATTAGGACCAAGATCTTTGATCCTTAATCTGGTACACTTTCCACTAACTCATCAGAATAATCATGTGGTCATTTTGTGAGGAACACACCTGGAAGAGGATTTCCATTTTCCTGAGCTCCTAGGCTCATGTAGAAAACCAGCATGGAGCATATAGACTTTTGAGTAGACCAAGCCTGAGATTAATTAATAACCAAGTGTTTGCTACATGATTTTTGCAAGTCACTGAATTTTTCTTGGTCTTTTAATCTGTAAAACAAGAATAATGATGCCCAAATCTGTAAGGCTGTTATAAAGATGAACTAAGACAAGGTATGTAATATGTGCATGGTGTCACATGAACCTTGGATACAACACCTCCTGCCTGCTCCTGCCACCCATCTCCTCACCGCCTCGCCCCACTGATGCACACGGGCACAGCCTTGGTTCAAGCCTGCCCATCGTCCTTCCTGATTCAAGAAAACACGAAGTTAAGCACCATCCTACAAAGAAGTAATATAGAACATAATGGGTTTCAGACTTTAAAAAGCCCACTTTCCCTAAATACTTTCTTATAACTCAGTACATTTGCTAAAAAGAGTGTTCAAGCTAATATAGACCATCAAATCTCTTCTGATGCCAAAAATAAGAAGCTACTTGGATAATGCAGCATTCAGTCATATGTTCAGCTTAGAAAATGTTAACTGAGTGAAATGCAATTTTGACTACAGGTGACCAGGGGCTTCTGAAATCTTTCATTTTTGTTATTTTCTTTTTAAACATGGAAAATCTGGATTGAAGATAAGCAATGGGAAATGCACATACATTTTATCTTGTGACTCAGAGGGCTTTTTACTAAGCCTAAAAGCTTTTGGCTAAAGTGCAAAAACACTAGAGACTCATTTTGAATAGCAAGAGAAATTGAAAGGATTTCAACTTGACAGTTCCAATGGCTGGCAGGAGGTACCATTTTTTAATTGATTTTTCAAAAACATTTAAGTCATCAAGCTTGTAGATTTTAACCTTTCCAATTGAGTATTAGCAAACCTTCTTAAGGAATGAGACTTTTGAAAAATCCTGTTATCTAGACTCTTACTTTGGAAGTGGGGAGTCTGGAGACATTGATGGTAATCCTAATGGAATGAAGGTTCCCAAATGAATTTTAGATATAAGGCCAAATTCTTAATCACTTACATGAATATAGCAGAGAATTCAAGGAAAGTCCTCATTAGAATAGCTCCTGCCACAAAAAACTCTTGCCAGCAAGTTTTTAAATGAGGCTTTTTTGGTTTTCTCTTCTTTGCCCACATCTGCTAACCTTGCAGTAGGAATGCTTGAACAAAATGTTCGTTAATTACAAGGAGAGTCCAGAGAATGATCCATATATCTAAGGAACCAATCTTGTAACAGTCAGACTGCCAGTAAATCAGGTACCTGGAGGCAGCTTGAGTGGGTGAAGCCCTTTGGTGCTCCTATCATTGTTTATTCAAAGTAAAAAGATTCTAAATTATAAGATGAAATGCAGTGAAGCCCAACAAAACTCTCATTTTATCCTTCATGATTATTTTCCCTCTCACTGGAGATATCTAATATTCAGTTATGAACAGATATTTTTGCTCATTCTTTTTGAGGTTACAATTGTTCTACTGTTCCATGAGCATAAACTTTCCCTACCAGTTATATCATCAAACACTGAATAAGATAGTTATTTTTTCAAAAATCCTGTAGTACTAAGCTATTTGAGTTTTAGAGAAAAAAATTATAACTTATAAACAATTATTTATTGTCTTACTTACTCTTCTGCGATTTTTGTTCACATCTCCTTTGGAGCATTGAAAAATACTGCTATAAAATCACAATAAACATTTTATATAAAAAACACATAAAATATAAAATACAAAAGTAGAGACTTTATGATGTAGCAGAATTCCTTGTGTATACGTCTGTATTCCCTGAAGGTACAGAAATTGTTTCTTTCCTGCTCGTAGCTTCTTGCCTTGGCACACAGCAGGCACTTAATCAATGTCTGATAAATGACACTGAGGTAGGAGGTAGATGGGCTCCCCCTCCCACTGGGTAAAGCAATAGGAAATTCATTCCCTGTGGACTGAAACACCAAGATAAGAATAGCAAGATAATTAAGAGAGGAGGCTGGGCACTGCCCAGATCACATAATTCTCAATCTCAGTCAGGAGACCTCCCCAACCACACACGTGCAGAAAGGCTCCTAGAAGGTCAAAGGGAAATGATGCTAAGGAATGTTCTACCCATAGGCCTCTTCAGTGGAATCCATCTTGGCTAAGAGATGCATGAGCACATTTGAGAGGATCCTTAGATATACCAAATATGGACTCTGAACCAGACAGATCAAAATGATTGGCCAAAGGGAAACCAGAAGAAATGCCCCATAAAAGTAATGCAAACTGCTCTGAGGGCGTGATTCAGGGGCTCTCCCTCTTAGTCTGCCTGTATATCTATCCACATATACTGTACTATTTTTCCTTCTAAAAAATACTTGCTTCACTACTTTCCATCTTTGCAGGAACTCCTTTCTGCAAAGCTGAAGGCCAGCTTGTCACTGACCACTGGTCTATTGGCTAGGCTTTGGTACTCTCACCACCACAACCTGGCCTCAATTTCTGGTTTGGAACCCAAGCCCCACTCTAAGCCATTGCAGGCTGAGGCCACCCAAGATCAACATGACAGATCCTGATTTACTCCTGTTGGTATTATTGGTCATGTCTCTCATACAATGAGAAGGAAGTTTTAAGAAGTACCATGATTATCCAAGGTCAATCAGTGCCAGCTGCTGCTGCTGCTGCTAAGTCACTTCAGTCGTGTCCAACTCTGTGCGACCCCATAGATGGCAGCCCACCAGGCTCCCCCATCCCTGGGATTCTCCAGGCAAGAACACTGGAGTGGGTTGCCATTTCCCTCTCCAATGCATGAAAGTGAAAAGTGAAAGTGAAGTTGCTCAGTTGTGTCCGACCCTCAGTGACCCCATGGACTGCAGCCTTCCAGGCTCCTCCGTCCATGGGATTTTCCAGGCAAGAGTACTGGAGTGGGGTGCCATTGCCTTCTCCATCAGTGCCAGAGGCAGAAGCAAATCTTAGATGATCTTTCTGCTGTCCTGAGAGAGTGACCTTTCCACAACAGTATCCTGTTTCCAAGCAATCTCCTATCTTAACTTGATAGTGACAGAGTTAAATACCCACAGTGGTTGCAAACAATGTAACAAGTCTCATAGATGTGTCTGTGTTGGAGATAGCTATAAAAGAGCTGCTTCCTGTAAAGTTGGCTGCCCAGCCAGATGAGTTACACTCACTAATGAATATAAACATTTGGTTGTCTAATCAAATATCGCTAATTCCACAGATAAAATAATCACTCTTTTGGGTTCTTAGGAGAAAATTCTCTCCCTTCCCACTTTTGGTCACTCAACAGTTCCTGCAAATCTTGTGCTCTTCAATGAATCTAAGGATTTGAGGTGGAAGGAGGTGCAAAGGAAACCAGGATTTCTTGCAGGCTACTCCTATTTCCTAAAACTCATATCTCCCCTAAAGTAGTAAAGCACAGAGTCATAAATGGGGGGAACAAAATGCCAGGGAGATGACACAAGAATGCAGGAAAAAAATAAAATTTATATCTCAAAACATTATCTAGACATAAATATATATATAAAGTATGTTTACAAATCAGGAAAAAAATATAATACTAAAGCAAGAACATGAATAGAAAATTTACAAAATAAGAAATAATATATGTCCCATCTCTATTTTTAAAATGGTCAACTTTACTAGTAATTGAATATAAATGTGAAGATACAACCAGAGATTATCATACTAAGTGAAGTAAGTCAGAAAACACAAATACCATATGATATCACTTATATGTGAAATCTGAAATATGATACAGATGAACTTATCTGTGAAACAGAAATAGACTCACAGACACAGAAAACAGATATGGTTGCCAAGGGGTGGCAAGGTGGGGGAGAGATGGACTGGGAGTTTAGGGTTAATAGATGCAAACTATTGCATATAAGATGGATAAACAATAAGTTCCTACTGTATGGCTCAGGGAACTACTTCAATATCCTAAGATAAATAATAATGGAAAAGAATATAAAAAGAATCTATGTATATGTATAATGAGTCACTTTGCTATAGAGCAGAAATTAACATAAAACTTTAAATCAACTATACTTCAATAAAACAACAAATTGAAACTTAAAAAAAACAAACTCTTATACTTGTAAAAAATTAAAAAGTTTGATAATGGCCTGTATCGAAGAGAGTAAAAGGGCAATCTTGTTAGCAGACTTCTCAAGGAAATATTAAAAATATTCCATTTCTATGACTTTTTCCATCAAAAATAATCATGCAAATTGACAAGGATGGTTGTATAAAGATGTTCATTAAAACAACCTCAATACTCAATAATAGGAAATTGGTTTTCAGTATGGACCAGACATTGCAATAACATCTAATGCAACTGTCAGACAAGATGCTAGGTTAAAACAGAGGTTGATAAATAGTATTGAATTCTACTCTGTGTGTAGTTCTAAGTCTGAAGCGCCATATAAATGGAATGGTGGCTATTTTTTAAAATACCTTTTAGAGATTTTCTTTTTTAATTTTTAAACTGGGTCATATTTTTGTGATTTTTGAATATGTATTCCTTTTATAATTAGATACACATTAAGCCTTTTGGTCATTGCTAGAAATATAGGAAGGAAAGACAAAATGGAAGGAGGGAGGAGAGGTATCTGGAGTAACATCCCCTAACTTAAAGATTTGGCAGCAAAGAGTGCTAAAGGGGAAAATGTAAGAAGATCAGAATAAAAGACAAAATCCTCTAGCGAACTTTGCCCTTTAATTACCCTGAGTTCATCTCTATGCTGCTGCTGCTGCTAAGTTGCTTCAGTCTATGGCTAAGGTCTATTGGCCAGAGGGTAAAATATTGTATTTTCACTTCAGCCTCAGATATGCTTTTATCGTTCACCTGACTTTCTTCTTCAGTGGTTCCTCCAGAAGCCCAATCTCAGCTCCCCTTATGAATTTAAGTTCGTAATTCCTAGACTTGCATATTATTTCTGTTCATATCATATGCTCAGGATTTATAATTCTCTTACCTCTCAAAATGCATACATCTTGATATCTGTTAAATACCAATTGATGCTAATGAGCTAATATACTAACTATTTCAAAAGAAATCTTTTCTCACAAACACTTTCTTATAAGGGTACATGTTAGGTTCTTGAGAAAAATAAATTGCAAGCATGGTTCTTATACTCAAGTTTGGGAGACTATAAATAAGAACACCTAATTAACACCAGAGTTTTAAAAACTAACAATATGAGCTACATCACAGAGCAATATGTGTTTTAAGACAGCAGTGGTGTCAGATGAGTTGGAGATTTGGAAATCTTAAGACCTGAATTTGAGACCCATATCTGCCACTTCCTTTATCACTTGAAATTTCTTAATTCCTCTGGGTCACAGTTTCTTTTTTATGTTACACTATAATAGTAATAGTTTGTTCACAGGATTTAAAGAGACCAGGTATTTGTAAACATTGCATTCATGAATGAACAACCATCGATGATGCCCTTCAAATTCACATATAGTATTACACTCTATGTGATGGTCTTCCTGGTCGACCTCCATGTTAGGCCAACTCTATTCACTTCTCCCTGCCTTACAGAGATGACCTACATTAAAACCAAGTAGGACCAAGGCACCTGAGTCTTAGAGCGGCCGCACTTCTACAGCTGAACTATCACATCTAGTTAGATGCCATTACCGGGTCCTGGACCCTGGGAAATAACTAGTCACTTCTCTGAGCAATAAAAAATATTGGACTAAATATATATTTCTGTTGAGTGATATGGATAAAGCAAACAGTATGTGAACCTTATTTTTTAAATATTCCCTTTAACCTATGGTCCTCAGTGCCAAGAATTTTTCAGAAGTTGCAGAAAAGGTAAAGAAGCATAATCCCTAATTTATTTCTGCTTCAATCTAAATGAATAATTTTCAGACTGAAAGAAAGAATTTGCAGTTATTTTAAGGGCTTGGGTCCTATCTTCTAATTTCCCACTTAATTTAACTTTGGCTTCAAAAAGAGTCTGAAATCCCAAACATAGAATACTAGAAGAAGCTCTGATTCCTTTGAAAATGGCAAATCTCTCAAATAGTGGTTGTGATAGTCCATCCACTGTTCTCCTGCCTCCATCTTTACTGAGGTATAATTGACAAATAAAAATCATGCATATTTAGGATGCACATGTGATGATTTTATATAAGTACACACTATGAAATGATTACCATAATCAAGCTAATTAATACCTCCATCATCTCACATTTGTGTGTTTGTGTATATGTAGTAAGAGCATTTAAGATCTATTGTCTTATCTAATCAGGTGTATAATACAGTATTGTTAACTATAATCACCATGCTGGACTTTAAATTCCCATAATTTATTCATTTTATAATTCAAAGTTTATACCCTTGAATTTGAGAGAACAGGAGAATGGGGGTGTTGTTACATAGGTTCTTGCATTAGAGACTGGCAAATAACACTTTAAAGAGAAAAAAAGATAAAATGCTGTAAATTATGGATTTTATAAGCATGTAATTGAACCAATAGCAGAATCCTGAAACTGCTTATGTAGTAAGTGATTTATGAGCCTTTAGCATATAATCTTAAGATCACTGGCTTACTAAAATTAAGTCTCATTGTGAATGTGGAAGAGCTTGTAGACTTATTTTACCTGTAAGTCTGTTAGAATGAGCAACAATGTATTGTATTCAACACTTGGCTGATTTCCAAGGCACGTTCACTGAATTTCTTGAAATCTCATAACAGCTCCATAGGCTAGAAATGAGATTGTGTTCCAATTTCAAACAGGAGGAAACAGACAAAAAGTGACGAAGGGTTACAAGGGAGCAAAGCTAGGGACTGGGAGAGCCAGAATGTTGACTTGAACTTGTGATTGCTGATCCAAAGCCCACTGTGACTGTACTTACTCCCAGTGGCCAGATTTACAGATGTGAAGGTGTTAGGAAGAATATTTACTTTGCAGTTTTTTGAGCTATTTGACAATGGAATGATTTGTTTTATAAACAAACAGAGTCCCTTTAAGTTCAATAATCAAACTAATAGTGAGGTGGCTGAGAAACAGGACAAATAATTCTTGTAATGGTAACCACTCAAGTCTCTGCATCTCTAAATTCTAAATTAGAAATTTCTGTAATGCTTCAATCAATCAAGCAGACCAGATTTTTCCTGGACATGTGCTGCAGACTAAAAATTGCTTAATTTCAAACCATTGTTAAATGAATTGGCACTAGAATGACTTCAACCTAAGTAATCACTGACAGTTTCTATTTAAGTGTTAAATCTTTGTTTTCTGGGTTAATTGCTTCTTTTTCTGGTTTTCATCATATTGGAAGTCATAATTTTGAAGACTGGCTATTACATTTCTGCATACTTTATGCAACTAGTCATGATGCAAAGATAGGTTGTGATTTACTTAAAATATCTTTGCCTATTTGACCCTTTTATCACCTCATAATTAAACACATTTTTGATTTAAATCTATTTTCTTACTTTATATGACCCTCTTTTCTAAATGCAAATAAGAAGCAGGTACTTAAAAATCTCCAATATTTTAGAATCTTGTTGGAAATAAAAAAGCAGGTTGAAGTTCCTTCAATGTTATTTTTTCACCCAGTCTTGTATCTCCTTTACTACCACAGTACTCCCTGACAAGCATGTGTACATGTGAATGTGCTTGTGCCTGCATATTGTATACATATGCACACACATGTGTGCACACAGAGCTACACAGTTCCATTCAAAATAATTTGAAAATTTCACCAGGCACACATTTAAGGTCATACAGGATTTAGGTCGGGCATTTAAATTAGGCTAAATCACAAAACAACCATCAGCAAAAAATCAGAATTAGTCCTCAGACCTACAGTCCTGTGAATTTTCTTTGCTTCCCTACCCACCCCCCCTTTACCCCACCTGCTTTTTAACCTCACCCAATACCAATAAAAACTGGCTCTGAATGTTCTCAGCTTCATTTCCCATGTGATAAGAAGCCCACTTGTCTTTCTGAGTTTCAGTGCTTCCCAAGATATTGTTTATTCTCCAGTCTTTCCATATCTAGCCATTCTGTTATCACTAAAATTCACTTTCCCAATCCCCCCATGTCACAGCCTGTGCTTGGTTTGTCCAGTTTGAAGAAAGGAGACAGGAGGATCAAACAGAGAAGACAGTAGTGCTACCAGGTAAACAATGACAGCTTGTCAAATCTTTTATTCCCAAGATAACTCGTTCTTCCAAAAGATTAGATAACTTCTCGGAAATCTTCAGCCTATGTCTTAATCATGGGTTAGTAGTTATCACTGTGGAAAATTTCACTGGGACAAGGTTTGTCACAGGTATTACATTTCAATAATTTTTCATGGCCTAATTTTTCCTAAGAAACCAAGTGAGGGGAAAAGTTGCTCATGTTCAGCTAATATATCTATTTAATAGGCAGTTAAATACTTGCTCCTTGGAAGAAAAGTTATGACCAACTTAGACAGGATATTAAAAAGCAGAGACCTTACTTTGCCAATAAAGGTCCATCTAGTCAAAGCTATGGTTTTTTCCAGTAATCATGTATAGATGTGAGAGTTGGACTATAAAGAAAGCTGAGCACTGAAGAATTGATGCTTTTGAACTGTGGTGTTGGAGAAGGCTCTTGAGAGTCCCTTGGACAGCAAGGAGATCCAACCAGTCCATCCTAAAGATTCTTTGGAATGACCGATGCTGAAGCTGAGACTTCAGTTCTTTGGCTACCTGATGTGAAGAACTGATCATTTGAAAAGACCTTGATGCTGGGAAAGATGGAAGACTATAGGAGAAGGGGATGAAAGAGGATGAGATGGTTGGATGACATCACCAACTCAATGGGCATGAGTCTGAGTAGCCTCCAGGAGTTGGAGATGGACAGGGAGGCCTGGCATGCTACAGTCCATGGGGTCACAAAGGGTTGGACACTACTGAACTGGACTGAATTGAACTGAAATGCAGTAATGTCATTTTAAGTGAGTCAAAAAATATTCATTAAAACTGCTGATTTAGAACCCTTCAGTGGCAATATTAGAGTATTTGCCACCACCACCCCCAAATGCCAGTGTGTGAAAGACAATATTTTGGTGCTACTACAGAGAGGCTTCCACTTTGAGGACATACCTAAAGGGCCCAGATTTAAGTCTGAAACTAAGAATCTGACTTTAATGCAAAGCTGCTCACCTACAAATATGGTCAAAACAGACAGTGTCTTAGGTTATCAAAAGAAGTTACCTATGACCATAAGGTCTACCTGGATAGGATTGCTCTAGGGCCACTAACTCAAGCACTTGAGACTACTATACTTGGTTTTAGAAATTCTTATCTGTTAAAATGAAAATAGACCTGTTTGTATACCATAGTAAGTCAGATTTAGCCATTAATATCTGAGTGAATTAATTTACCAGGTCTTTTCTTAAACAGATAAGAACTTTGTATGAATGAAGTCTATTATAATTCTGTTACAAAGAGTAAAATAGAGAGAGGCACAAAACACTACAAGAGAGGGCCATACATGGCAGGACCCTGTAGAAGTGTACAGAGAAAAACAAAATTAAACAATAGGGATGAGGACTTCTGCTTCCTTAAAGATGGAGTAACATATTTTTTCCTAGTCCTCCAACTAAGTACAGCTAAAACGATTGGCCTTATATGCAAAACAAATATAAGACACTGAGTGGTGAGCCAAAGAGGGCAAACTGGCTAGGAGTTTAAGGAGTGACATATTTTTGAGTTACCTTGGGATTTCTTTTTGACTCCTATATCCCAGACTGGATGCTGGAGAAGCCAGTAATCAGGAGATGCTAGTGAGAATAGACATAAAAGCCCCAAGGAAATAAGAGTTCTGATCCTCTCTAGTCAAAGGACAAGGAAAGGAAGAGTTTATCAAGATATAAAACTTTTAGCCCATAGGTGTTCTAGCCCAGTCAAGCACTATGGGAAAACAACAGCAACAAATAGTAGGTCTCTCATTAGAAACCATGGAGGCCAGAAGTGGCATAGGATTCTACAGATGTTGAAAGAGAAGAACTGTCAATCCAAAATTCCATAACCAGCAAAAATACCCTTCATAAATGAAATGAAAAGATCAAACTATTCTCAGATGAATCGAAAGTAAGAGTTTGTCACCAGCAGATCTATCCTAAAAAGAATGACTAAGAAAATTCTCTAAACAGAAAGAAACAATAAAACTAAGGAATTGTGCAACATCAGGAAAGAATAATGAGTAGAACAAAAATATAGGAAATAATAATAGGCTTTCTTCACTTGGATTTTCTAAATTATGTTTGATGTTTGAAGCAGAATGATATCTCTATGAAGTAGTTTTCAATATATGTATAAGAAATATTTAAGACAAATATTTTATAACTGTGAAGAAAAACCGAATGTAAAGGGGAGCAATATTTTTAAATATCATTCAAACAGGTAGACTATGATAAGCTATGTATGTGTAATTTAGCACCCAGTTGTTGTTTAGTCACTAAATAATGTCCAACTCTTTGCAACACCATGTAGCCTGCCAGGCTCCCATGTCCCTGGGATTTCCCAGGCAAGAATATTGGAGTGAGTTGCCATTTCGTTCTCCAGGGAATCTTGCCAACCCAGGAATTGAACCCACATTCTCCTGCATTGGCAGATTCTGTACCAATGAGCCACTAGGGAAGCCTAAATGAATACCTAGATCTCTACTAAAAAAGTGACACAAAGGCAAAACACTTCAAATAAATGGTAATCTAAATATGTTCAAATAAAACACAGGGAAGAGGACAAAGAGAATAGAAATATAAAAAGGAGAGAGAGCCCACAAAAATGGCATTTCTAAAACATCAATAATTACATTAAAAGTAGTCTAAATATATCAATTAAAAAATAGAAATTGGCAGTTGGTTAAAGAGAACAAATGAAAACATGACAACTATATGTTGTCTATAAGAAATTAATCTTAAATAAATATAAAAATATAGATAGGTTGAAATTTTAAAATATGGAAAGATAAACCATGCAACCATTAACAAAAAAGTAGGGATAGTTTTATTAATATCAGACAAAAGGAAAGAAATTTATCAGGGACAGAGAGGTAAATTATATAATGATGAAAGGGTAAATTCACCTAGAAGACAGTAATCCTAAGTTTGTATGCACCAAACAAGAGACATTAAAAATATGTAAAGTAAAAATGATAGAATTGAAAGAAAAAATAAAGAAATCAATAGTTCTAGTTGGAGACTTCAACATCTTTCTCTCACTAGTGATGGAAAAACTAAACAAAATCACAAGTGTAGAAAAACTCAATAATATCATCAACCTATAAGATCTAATCAACATTTAGAGAATGTTCCATGCAACAACAGCACATTATACAGGAACACCATGAAAAAATATGAAACAGTGTGAGAATTACCAAAATGAAACACAGAGACACAAAGTGAGCAAGTGCTGTTGGAATGTGCCAAAAGATTTGCTCAAAGAAGGATTGCCACAAACCTTTCATTTGCAGAAAATGCAGTATCTGTTCAGTTCAGTTCAGTTGCTCAGTGGTGTCCGACTCTTTGTGACCCCACGGACTGCAGCACACCAGGCCTCCCTGTCCATCACCAACTCCTGGAGTTTACTCAAACTCATGTCCGTTGAGTTGGTGATGCCATCCAACCATCTCATCCTCTGATGTCCCCTTATCCCCCTGCCTTCAATCTTTCCCAGCATCACGGTTTTTCCAATGAGTCAGTTCTTCTCATGAGGTGGCCAATACTGGAGTTTCAGCTTTAGCATCATTCCTTCCAAAGAACACCCAGGGCTGATCTCCTTCAGAATGGACTGGTTGGATCTCCTTGCAGTCCAAGGGACTCTCAAGAGTCTTCTCCAACACAGTTCAAAAGCATCAATTCTTTGGCACTCAGCCTTCTTTATGGTCCAGCTCTCATATCCATACATGACTACTGGAAAAACCATAGCTTTGACTAGATAGACCTTTATTGGCAAAGTAATGTCTCTGCTTTTTAATATGTTGTCTAAGTTGGTCATAACTTTTCTTCCAAGGAGTAAGCATCTTTCAGTTTCCTGGCTGCAGTCACCATCTGCAGTGATTTTGAAAGTGAAAGTGAAGTCACTCAGTCGGGTCCGATTCTTTGCAACCCCATGGACTGTAGCGTACCAGGCTCCTTTGTCCATGGGATTTTCCAGGCAATAGTACTGGAGTGGATGGCCATGTCCTTCTCCAGGGGATTGAAACCAGGGATTGAACCCGGGTCTCCCACATTGTAAACAGACACTTTACCATCTGAGCCACCAGGGAAGTCCTGGTGGCAGTGATTTTGGAGCCCCCCCAAATAAAGTCTGTCACTGTTTCCACTGTTTTCCCATCTATTTGCCATAAGCAAAAAAGCCTTAAGACAATATTCTAAGCTTCCAATTTAAAAAATTAGAAAAAAGAACAAAATATATCAAATACGAGAGAAAGGAATGAAATAACGAGAACAGAAATAAATACAAACAGAAATGGAAAAACAATAGAGAAAACTAATGGGACAGAGAGAAGAGCATCTCTTGGACAACCAAGAGATAAATCAGTCAGTCCTAAAGGAAAATCAACCCTGAATATTCATTGGAAGGACTGATGCTGAAGCTGAGGCTGCAGTACTTCGGCCACCTGATTCGAAGAGCCAACTCATTGGAAAAGACCCTGCTGGGAAAGACTAAGGGCAAGAGGAGAAGGGTGCAACATGGAGACAGATGCACAGTATTATATATCCTACCTGGAGATAGATGCACAGTATTGAGATATAACAAATAGAATTGTTATACATAAAAATATTTAAAATAATCAAATGGGGTTTAGAATAGGAAAGCAAGGCTGATTCAATATTTGAAAATCAGTCAATATAATCATTCAAGTGATGAGGTGATTGGATGGCATCAGTGACTCAATGGACTTGAGTTTGAGCAAACTCAGGGAGATAGTGAAGGACAAGGAAGCCTGCTATGCTGCAGTTTATGGGGTTGCATAGAGTCAAACACAACTTAGTAACTGATCAACCACAACAATGAGGCAGAGGGACGCTGGTTCTTTGAAAAGAAAAACAAAATTGATAAGCCCTAGTAATACTGGCTGCTACTGCTGCTGCTGCTGCTAAGTCACTTCAGTTGTGTAGACTCTGTGCGACCCCATAGACAGCAGCCCACCAGGCTCCACCATCCCTGGGATTCTCCAGGCAAGAACATTGCAGTGGGTTGCCATTTCCTTCTCCAATGCATGAAAGTGAAAAGTGAAAGTGAAGTCAGTCAGTCGTGTCCGACTCTTAGAGACCCCATGGACTGTAGCCTACCAGGCTCCTCCATCCATGAGATTTTCCAGGCAAGAGTACTGGAGTGGGGTGCCATTGCCTTCTCCAGTAATAGTGGCAAAGGGAAAAAAAAAAGAGTAAAGAAGCAAACTATTAGGGGGGAGGAGCTAAGATGGCAGAGGTACCTTTAAGAACCCAATCTTCAGTACCCATTTTTCACTAGAGAGCGAGATTACTGGCTTGACTGCTCTCTCTCCCTTTGGACTCTCCTTTTTCTCCACCAGGTCGTCTGTGTCTCCTCCCTAACCCCTCTCTACTCTACCCAACTCTGTGAGTTTCTGTGTGTTCCAAACGGTGGAGAACACTTAGGGAACTGATTACTGGCTGGATCTATATCCCTCCTTTTCATTCCCCCCTTTTATCCTCCTGGCCACCTCTGTCTCCTTCCTCCTTCTTCTCTTCTCTGTATAACTCCATGAACATCTCTGAGTGGTCCAGTTGTGGAGTGCACATAAGGAAGTGATTACTGGCTAGCCCACTCTCTCCTCTATTGATCCCACCTCATCTCATTCGGGTCACCTCTAACTCCCTCCTCCCTCTTCTCTTCTCCATGTAACTCTGTGAACCTCTCTGCGTGACCCTCATGGTAGAGAAACTTTTCATCTTTAACGTAGATGTTTTATCAATGGTGCTGTATAGAAGGAGAAGTTTTGAAACTACTGTAAAAAATAAGACCAATAACTGGAAGCAGGAGGCTTAAGTCCAAACCGTGACTCCAGGGAACTCCTGACTCCAAGGAACATTAATTGACAGGAGCTCATCAAACGCCTCCATACCAACACTGAAACCAAGCACCACACAAGGGCCAACAAGTTCCAGGGCAAGACATACCAAGCAAATTCTCCAGCAACAAAGGAACACAGCCCTGAGCTCCAAGATACAGGCTGCCCAAAGTCACTGCAAAACCATAGACATCTCATAACTCATTACTGGACACTTCATTGCACTCCAGAGAGAAGAAATACAGCTCCACCCACCAGAACACCGACACAAGCTTCCCTAACCAAGAAACCTTGACCAGCCACCTGTACAAACCCACACACAGCGAGGAAAGGCCACAATAAAGAGAACTCCACAAACTGCCAGAATACAGAAAGGACACAGCAATTTAAACAAGATGAAGAGACAGAGGAATACCCAGCAGATAAAGGAACAGGATAAATGCCCACCAAACCAAACAAAAGAGGAAGAGATAGGGAATCTACCTGATAAAGAATTCCGAATAATGATAGTGAAATTGATCCAAAATCTTGAAATCAAAATGGAATCACAGATAAATAGCCTGGAGACAAGGATTGAGAAGATACAAGAAAGGTTTAACAAGGACCTAGAAGAAATAAAAAAGAGTCAATATATAATGAATAATGCAATAAATGAAATTAAAAACACTCTGGAGGCAACAAATAGTAGAATAACAGAGGCAGAAGATAGGATTAGTGAATTAGAAGATAGAATGG
>NW_011494744.1:4175311-4175750 GCF_000754665.1 Bison bison bison | reverse complement strand
GACAAAGATACCCACAAAAAAAGAAAACTACAGGCCAATATCACTGATGAACATAGATGCAAAAAATCTTTAACAAAATTCTAGCAATCAGAATCCAACAACACATTAAAAAAAATCATACACCATGACCAAGTGGGCTTTATCCCAGGGATGCAAGGATTCTTCAATATCCGCAAATCAATCAATGTTATACACCACATTAACAAATTGAAAAATAAAAACCATATGATTATCTCAATAGATGCAGAGAAGGCCTTTGACAAAATTCAACATCCATTTATGATAAAAACTCTCCAGAAAGCAGGAATAGAAGGAACATACCTCAACATAATAAAAGCTATATATGACAAACCCACAGCAAACATTATCCTCAATGGTGAAAAATTGAAAGCATTTCCTCTAAAGTCAGGAACAAGACAAGGGCGCCCACTTTCACCAT
>NW_011494744.1:4173914-4175211 GCF_000754665.1 Bison bison bison | reverse complement strand
TGAATTAGAAGATAGAATGGCAGAAATAAATGAATCAGAGAGGATAAAAGAAAAACGAATTAAAAGAAATGAGGACAATCTCAGAGACCTCCAGGACAATATTAAATGCTACAACATTCTAATCATAGGGGTCTCAGAAGAAGAAGACAAAAAGAAAGACCATGAGAAAATACTTGAGGAGATAATAGTTGAAAACTTCCCTAAAATGGGGAAGGAAATAATCACCCAAGTCCAAGAAACCCAGAGAGTCCCAAACAGGATAAACCCAAGGCAAAACACCCCAAGACACATATTAATCAAATTAACAAAGATCAAACACAAAGAACAAATATTAAAAGCAGCAAGGGAAAAACAACAAATTACACACAAGGGAATTCCCATAAGGATAACAGCTGATCTTTCAATAAAAACTCTTCAAGCCAGGAGGGAATGGCAAGACATGCTTAAAATAATGAAAGAAAATAACCTACAGCTCAGATTATTGTACCCAGCAAGGATCTCATTCAAATATGAAGGAGAAATCAAAAGCTTTTCAGACAAGCAAAAGCTGAGAGAATTCTGCACCACCAAACCAGATCTCCAACAAATACTAAAGGATATTCTCTAGACAGGAAACACAAAACGGTGTATAAATTTGAACCCAAAACAATAAGGTAAATGGCAACGGGATCATACTTATCAGTAATTACCTTAAATGTAAATGGGTTGAATGCCCCAACCAAAAGACAAAGACTGGCTGAATGGATACAAAAACAAGACCCCTACATATATTGTCTACAAGAAACCCACCTCAAAACAGGGGACACATACAGACTGAAAGTGAAGGGCTGGAAAAAGATTTTCCATGCAAATAGGGACCGAAAGAAAGCAGGAGTAGCAATACTTAGATAAAATAGACTTTAAAGCAAAGGCTGTGAAAAGAGACAAAGATGGTCACTACATAATGGTCAAAGGATCAATCCAAGAAGAAGATATAACAATTATAAATATATATGCACCCAACACGGGAGCACTGCAGTATGTAAGACAAATGTTAACAAGTATGAAAGGAGAAATTAACAATAACACAATAATAGTGGGAGATTTTAATACCCCACTCACACCTATGGATAGATCAACTAAACAGAAAATTAACAAGGAAACACAAACTTTAAATGATACAATAGACCAATTAGACCTAATTGATATCTATAGGACATTTCATCCCAAAACAATGAATTTCACCTTTTTCTCAAGCGCACATGGAACCTTCTCCAGGATAGATCACATCCTGGGCCATAAATCTAGCCTTGGTAAA
>NW_011494744.1:4172712-4173001 GCF_000754665.1 Bison bison bison | reverse complement strand
GAGAAAGAAGAATGGAACTGGAGGAATCAACCTACCTGACTTCAGGCTCTATTACAAAGCCACAGTTATCAAGACAGTATGGTACTGGCACAACGACAGAAATATTGATCAATGGAACAAAATAGAAAGCCCAGAGATAAATCCATGCACATATGGACACCTTATCTTTGACAAAGGAGGCAAGAATATACAATGGATTAAAGACAATCTCTTTAACAAGTGGTGCTGGGAAATCTGGTCAACCACTTGTAAAAGAATGAAACTAGAACACTTTCTAACACCATACACA
>NW_011494744.1:4171455-4171951 GCF_000754665.1 Bison bison bison | reverse complement strand
CAATTACCAGAAAAATAAAATAGACCAAAATACAGAAAATAGGGCCAGGAACTAAATAGACATTTCTCCAAAGAAGACATACAGATGGCTAACAAACACATGAAAAGATGCTCAACATCACTCATAATCAGAGAAATGCAAATCAAAACCACTATGAGGTACCATTTCACGCCAGTCAGAATGGCTGCAATCCAAACGTCTACAAGCAATAAATGCTGGAGAGGGTGTGGAGAAAAGGGAACCCTCTTACACTGTTGGTGGGAATGCAAACTAGTACAGCCACTATGGAGAACAGTGTGGAGATTCCTTAAAAAACTGGAAATAGTTTGATCCAGCAATCCCACTGCTGGGCATACACACTGAGGAAACCAGAAGGGAAAGAGACACGTGTACCCCAATGTTCATCGCAACACTGTTTATAATAGCCAGGACATGGAAGCAACCTAGATGCCCATCAGCAGATGAATGGATAAGAAAGCAGTGGTACATATACACC
>NW_011494744.1:4169763-4171282 GCF_000754665.1 Bison bison bison | reverse complement strand
AGGGTTCAGGATGGGGAACACAGGTATACCTGTGGCAGATTCATTTCAATATTTGGCAAAACTAATACAATATTGTAAAGTTTAAAAATAAAATAAAAAAATTAAAAAAAAAAGAAGCAAACTATTAGTTTCAGGAGTGAAACAGGCTATATCACTACAGACTCTATAGACAACACAAGGATAATAAGGGAATACCAAGAATAACTCTACAGAGATAAATTTGACAACTGGATGAAATGTACCAATTTCTGAAAGAGTATAAACTGTTCACAACTGTGAAACTGGTATAAAATATATAACACTAAAAATATGTTACATAGATTATCTGAATTTGTAATTTAAAATTCCTCTAAAAAAGAAATCTCCAGAGCCAGATGGTTTGGCTGAAGAATCTGATCACATGTTTAAAGAGCAATTAACACATATTCTATGAAATTTTTCCAGAAAATTAGATAAAGGGGGACACTTTCTAACTTGTTCCATGAAATAGGCCTTCCTTTCGCATTAAACAAGACTGCTGCTGCTGCTGCTGCTGCTAAGTCGCTTCAGTCGTGTCCGACTCTGTGCGACCCCATAGACGGCAGCCCACCAGGCTCCCCCGTCCCTGGGATTCTCCAGGCAAGAACACTGGAGTGGGTTGCCATTTCCTTCTCCAATGCATGAAAGTGAAAAGTGAAAGTGAAGTTGCTCAGTCGTGTCTGACTCTTGGAGACCCCGTGGACTGCAGCCCACCAGGCTCCTCCGTTTATGGGATTTTCCAGGCAAGAGTACTGGAGTGGGGTGCCAGTGCCTTCTCCAATTAAACAAGACAAAAAACAACAAAAAAGAAAACTACAGAGTTATATCCTACATGGAGATAGATGCACAGTATTGAGATATAACAAATAGAATTCAGTTATACATAAAAATATTTAAAATAATCAAATGGGGTTTAGAATAGTAAAGCAAGGCTGATTCAATATTTGAAAATCAGTCAATATAATCCATCACATCAACAAACTAAAGAATTAAAATCGCATGACCACATTGATAAAGTATTTGATAACATTCAGCACCTAGTCATGATAAAAACTATAAAAACTCTCAGAAATCCAGGAATAGCAGGGAATAAGCTCAACTTGATAAATAACAGAAAAAGTTTCAGGTTATTATTTTTGCTTCTTCTGATACACCTGCTATAAAGTACAGGGTCTAGTGGTACCCTCCTTAGACTTCAGCTGCCAGTCACAAGTCCAGGATGTCACCTGTACTTCTGCATGATTGGCTATAAATTAGAAGTTTGACGAATTTGCTAGAATGGCTTATAGATCCCAAAGAAGCATTTTACATACTACATCACTGGTTTACTATAAAGGGATGTAACTTAGGAAGAGCCAGATGGAAGTTACATAGGGGAAATGTGCACAGCTTCCATGCTCCCTCCCAGTGTACAATTTCTACTCTCCACATGTTCACCAACCTGGAAGCTCTCCAGAGCCTGTCCTCCAGTTTTATGGAAGCTTCACTACATTGTCATGAT
>NW_011494744.1:4168731-4169663 GCF_000754665.1 Bison bison bison | reverse complement strand
GGCTCTGGATCCAGCAGGGTTGTTGGATGGAGTTCCTGCATCTCCCAAGTTAGTACCTTTGCTCTCAATGTGTCAGTTTCTCCAAAGATATAGCTCAGTATTTTTCCCCGATATTAGAAGGTTGGCTGGTAGTATTGTGGGAGTCAAATGAGGCCTAGGTTTTGGGACAGAGTAGTTCACCTTTTGGGCTTCCCAGATGGTACTAGTGGTAAAGAACCTGCTTGCCAAGGCAGGAGACACAAGAGACGCAGTTTCGATCCCTGGGTCAGGAAGATCCCCTGATGGAGAGTGTGGAAACCCAGTCCAGTATTTTTGCCTGGAGAATCCCATGGACAGAGGAGCCTGGTAGGTTACAGTCCATAGTGTCTCAAAGAGTCAGACATAACTGAAGTGACTTAGAACACACACACACAGCTCACCTTTCAGTATGGTTTTCGCTTAATCCCCCTGTTTTCATATGATGTCTTACCTATCCCTCCACCCCTAGTTGTACCTGCTATTCACAACAACAGAGTGTGTAGCATTTTCACAGAGTAACCACCACCCACCCTCCGCCCCAACCAATGGAGAAGGGGAGGCTAATTGCCTCAGAGAAGAGGGAGAACTTTTAGAAAAGTCTCTTTTAAGTTTTAAATTAAGATGTCCCCTGGTGAGATGATTGATTTGGGAACTAAATCCAAAATTAAGCTCTCTACTCTGCTATTGGCAGCCAGGTACACAGTGGGAAAGGCAGGGCAACTCTGGGGTCATGGCCATGCTGGCAGAGCTCGGGCCTCTGACCCCCACTGGACCTGAAATCCCACACAAGCCCTGCACACCTCGCTGGAGACAGAGCTGACTCAAGGTGAGGCAACAAGAACTGGAGAGCTACTGACTAGGGCTAGGGAGAAGACCCCACACCTTCAGCCACATAGCACCTCTGGGAGCCCCTC
>NW_011494744.1:4159878-4168542 GCF_000754665.1 Bison bison bison | reverse complement strand
TATATGGATTGGGGAGGTGGTGGTCCTTCCAGAGGGAGAACTTTTAAAGAAATGGATAGACTACTAGAACTATATCACCTACTAAGACTAAATCATGAAGAAATAGACAATCTTAACAGACCAGTAGCAATCAAGGAGTTTGAATCAGTAATCAAAAATCTCCCAGCAAAGAGAGATTGAACAAATGATTTTATGGTGAATTCTACCAAACATTTAAAGAATTAATGTCAATCCTTCTCAAACTCTTTCAAAGGTGAAGAAAAGAAAATGATTCCAAACTCGTTTTACAAGGTCACCATTACCCTGGAAGCAAAGCCAGAAAAAGACAGACCAAGGAAAGAAAACTGCAGGTCACAATCCTTGATGAACAGACACAAAAATCCTCAACAAAATATTAGCAAACTGAATTCAATCGCATATTAGCATGATCATAAGAAAACATGCACTTTACATAAGGATTTAGAAACCACCAACCCTGAAGATAATTTTCAGTTTTTTAAGTTTATAAAGCCAAGCAAACTGTAAATTCTACTTCTTGAATATATTAACTGAAGAATTTTTAAATGTTCTTTGTAGGCAGGTTACAGTAAAGAGTACTCAACAGATGCTGAGACATAAATTAGAAAAATAAAAAGATTCAGACCTTTTAATAGAGTGAGAAAACATTTTACAGCTTTTCACAGATGAGGCCCAGAGTTCTGACTCATTGTACAGCTGGTTATTGGCTGAGCTGAAGATAAAGCTTTGCTTCTTAGTTCTTATTCTAGACTTCTTTCGATTCTACCACTTTGAGTCTACAAAAATAAAGTAACAAAAGATCATATAGCAAATTGAATCTAACAGCACATTAAAAAGATCATACACCATAATCAAGTGGGATTTATCCAAGAGATTCAAAGTATCTTCAATATACGAAAATCAATCATACGTAGCGTATGTGATAATGTACATAATGTAGTGTATGTACACTACATTAACAAACGAAAGAATAAGAACCATATGATCATCTCAGTAGGTACAGAAAAAGCTTTTGACAAAATTCAGCACCCATTCATGATAAAAACTCTCCAGAAAATGGGAACGGAGGGAGCCTTGCTCAATATAATATATAATAAAGGCCATATATGATAAACCCGCAGAAAACACCATTCTCAATGTTGAAAAACTGAAAAAATTTCCTCTAAGATCAGGAACAAGACAAGGATGTCCACTCTTGCCAGTTTTATTCAACATAGTTTTGGAAGTCCTAGCTATGGCAATCAGAGAAGAAAAAAGGGCATTCAAGCTGAAAAAGAAGTAAAACTGTCACTGTTTTCAGATGGCAGATTTACTATACATAGAAATTTACGTATTTACTATACATAAATTTGCAGATTTACTATACATAGAAAATCCTAAAGATGTTACCAGAAAACTACTAGAGCTCATCAATGAATTTGGTAAATTTGCAGGATCTGAAATTAATACACAGAAATATCTTGGATTTCTATATACTAAGAACAAAAGATCAGAAAGAGAAATTAAGGAAACAATTCCATTTACCATTGCATTAAAAAGAATAAAATACCTAGGAATAAACATACCTAAGGAAGTAAAAGAGCTGTACTCACAAAATTATAAAGATACTGATGAAAGAAATTTTAAAAATGACACAGAGAGATATACCATATTATTGGACTGGGAGAATCAATGTTGTGAAAATTATTATACCACCCAAAGCGATCTACGGCTTCAATGCACTCCCTACCAAATTACAAATGGCTTTTTTTTTTTAACAGAATTAGAACAAAAAATTACAGTTTATATGGAAGCACAAAAGATCCCAAATAGCCAATGAAATCTTGAGAAAGAAAAACAAAGCTTAAGAAATCATGTTTCCTGACTTCAGACTATACTACACACCTAGTCATCAAAATAGCACGGTACTGGCACAAAAACAGAAATATAGATAAATGAACAGGATAGAAAGCCCAGAGATAAACCCAACACCTATGGTCACCCAACATACAACAAAGGAGACAGGAATATACAATGGAGAAGAGTCTCTTCAATAAGTGTGCGAGGAAAACTGGACAGTTACATGTAAAAGAATGAAATTAGACCACTCCCTAGCACCATACACAAAACGAATCTCAAAATGGATTTAAGACCTAAATGTAAGGCCAGAAACTTTAACTGTTAGAGGAAAGCAGAGGCAGAACAGTAACATAAATTGCAGTAAGAACTTTTTCCATCCATCTCCTAGAGTAATGGAAATAAAAATAAACAAATATCTGATATCACTTATATGTGAAATCTTAAAAAAAAATCGTACAAATGAACTCATTTACAAACCAGAAATAGAGTAATCGATGTAGAAAACAAACTTACAGTCACCAAGAGGGAAAGGAATAAATTGGGATATTGGGATTGACATATGCACACTACTATTTATATACATCTGTGTGAGTGTGTATAAAATGTATATATGTATGTATATATAAAATAGACAACTTATAAGGACCTGCTGTAGAGCACAGGGAGCTCGTCTCAATACTCTGTAATGACCTAAATGTGGAAAGAATAAAAAAGAGTAGATATAGGTATATGCATAACTGGCTCACTTTTCTGTATAGCAGAAAATAACATTGTATATCAACTATACACCAATAATTAAAATAAAAAGAAGCATAGAAATGTGGAATATAGATATGCCCTAGATGTTATATTGGACTTTTCTGGTGGTTCAGACAGTAAAGAATCCACCTGCAGTGCAGGACACCTGAATTTGATCTCTGGGTTGGGAAGATCCCCTGGAGAAAGAAACAGTTACCCACTCCAGTGTTCTTGCCTGTAAATCCCATGGACAGATGAGCCTGGCACACTACAGTCCATGGGGTCGCAAAGAGTCAGGCATGACTGAGCAACTTTCACTCACAGTCTAAGCACACGTCTTGAAAAAGATAACTAGGAAGGAAGACAGGGAAGATGGGAGATGTATATCATGTTAGACAGCAATTCTTTAAAATAACAACAAAAATTAATTGTAGAGGAGGAGAGGACAGTTTTACATACTCTTGACTTGGGGGAAAATAGAAAAATTTAAAACATCTAGTTCATTATTTATTCATTTATTCAGTAAATATGTCTTAGTAGTTACTATGTGGTATTTGCAGGGCTGAGTCCTGGGAACATGATGGTAAACAAAAAAGATATTGCTGTACCCTGCAAGAGCTTACAATCCCAGAAAGGAGACAGATGTTTAGCTCAGCAATAGCAAAATTGCAAGAGCCTTCTTGGAGAAAGTAGAGTGGATGGGAAGAAACTTCCCCAAAGAATAATAAAAGATTTACTCAAGGAAGGCATACTCATCTGAATCAAGGGATGAGTTAAGAGCTACACATTGAAAAGAGTATCCCAGATGAGAAAATCTGTCTTGACTTCTCTTCTTGACAAGAGACTCATCTCTCTTGACTTCTCTACAGACTCAACACAATTGGCGCATCCTCCTGCTCAGACTTAATCGACATCACTGGCCACTCTTTTTCAATTCTCTCTGCAGGTTTAGCCTCTACTCGACATTCAAATGTTGATAAGCCACACAGACCTCTTTTCTATCTACATTCTCTTACCACTTTATCCAGATCATTAGTTTATTTCCAGGCCTGGTCTCATCACTGAGCTACAAACCTATTTCAAAGCTCTGCCTGTTTGTTAGACATTTCAAACATTAACTCTCTTGCCTGGGGTTGCCCTCCACTTTTCTTCCAACTTCTATGTTGAGTATACAAACTCAAGAGGAGCCAAGTTTGGTAAGAAGAGAAAGGAAAAATTATTTAAGCTAAGATACAAGAGTGAATAGTATTTATCTGTGTGTAAAAGGAGACAAACAATACTCCAAGTCAATCATGATCTCTATTTTTATGTTATGTGGTCTCTTAACAACAATTACCCCATAAGGTACAAGTGATTTTTATTTTTCTTTTACTATGTAGCCCAAATTTTTATAGAAAAAAAATATTGAGTAATCAACTAATACTGAGTAATCAAGTAATATTTAACAAGAAATATTTATTAATCTGGATTACTAGGAGGGCTTTTGTGATGCCAGTGAAGGCTCCAGGTTTAGAGATTTGTTTTTAGAGACTGGAATTGGTTTTGTAGGTTTCTTCCTCTCCATCTAGTTTGATGAGTATAGCCAACAAAATTCTGTAGCAATTTGAATGAGTCACTATGAAAGCAAAGAACAACAAAAAGGCTTGCTAACTTTAAATATTTCTAGGTATATGGCCTTGCCCTCCAGCCAAAAGAATCCATTTTTTATCCAAGCCGCATCTTTCACTGACAGCTTTTTTTGCAGATACAAAGTGCAATAATGAAAAGAATGAATAGTTCAACTCTTTGATTTATAATAACAGTTTTCTGATACAGGGGAAATGAAGAATTGAGCAGATTCTATGAAGTGAAAATTCCCAATTACATTGTTCCCTTATATTAATTAAACAGGTGCTAGCTAGTTTTCAGAGTAGCACTTCTGCGACCTTTGTTGTCCAGAATTACTTACAGTTGTTAAGTGCCATCCTCTTCTCAATGAAAGCAGTAATACAAATATTGACTGAGCCTCTATAAGGTACAAAGTACAACTCTACTTGGACTCCCTTGAGGAGTCACTCACTAATCTTAAGGCACCTCATCTGTTCCACCAAATTTTCATTTATTAAGAAAAATAATCTGCTTTGGAGGGCCTCCAATATTTATCAAATAATCTACTGTCAAGATTATTTCAAAATCTTAGTCCAATTTACCACTTCCATCCTAGCTCATCGTTTCCCAAAGAAAAATACTTTTACTGGGAACCATGTACATAAAATAAATGGTCCATATCTTTAGCCTTGTATTTGTGGTCTCCCAGAAACTGGACAATCTCATCCATGGCTTAAACTAATCAAAGTTTGTGACCTTAAAACTTGAAACTTTTGACAAAAGTTTACCTCTTAGCTTCAGAATCTAGTAGTGCATCAATTTCTTTTCTTAGTTCTTTTGTGGGTACCTCAAAGTCAACATGGTAAACACAGAACTTGCTATCCTGAACCAATCATTCTTTCATTTATTTACTCTGCTTCTTTGAATGAGCATGCAGTATCTCAAACCAGAAGCCAAGAAATTATCCTGGAGTCTTTTTTCCTTACCCTTCATATACAGTTCATCAGTAAGTTGTTTGTTGTTCTACCCAATACATCTAAAATCCTTTCTGCCTCTCTATTACCAACTCTGCTGCCCCAGTTCAGGCCCTCATCATATCTCATCTAAACAATTTATAATAGCTTTATAAATAGCTGTTTTCTTCTACATGTCCATCCTTCCATCGGACGTAACACTGTCATGGGAACCTGTGCTCCATACTGTCATGGGATTTATCTAACTCATCAGTCTGATCACCATCACTATCATTTTCAATGATTTCAACAGCTCCTAGTCACTACAGAATATTAAACTCCTTTGCATGACTTACAAGACCCTTTTTGATTAGACTTCCTGCTTCCTCTCCCACCAGTCTTAACCCCTTTCCTATGTGACCCCAAACATTTTATTTTCCAATTCTCAGAAAGTGCCTTTTCTCACTCTTATCTCCAGGTCTGTGTATATTTGGGTTGTTCTTTGCACAGAATCCTGACCCCTTCTTCTCCATTCATGAAATTCTCATTTATAATTTGTCTTAAACTCTAATAATATCTGCCCTAGAAATTTTTCTTGACTCCTGATATTAGAATCTTTCTCTCTACACATTGAATATACTTAAAGTACATAACTGTCCGTTTATAATAATGTTTTTTTCTGTGTCTATCTTCTACAAGGTTATACATTCTTTGAAATTAAGACTTTTGTTTATACAACTTTGCACCTTCATCAGTTAAGAGAGTGTTTGACACAGTCAGATGCAGTATTCTGAAGAAATTGACTTGAATGA
Organism: Bison bison bison; assembly: GCF_000754665.1. NCBI lineage: Eukaryota > Metazoa > Chordata > Mammalia > Artiodactyla > Bovidae > Bison > Bison bison. Next base: position 4,162,595 of record NW_011494744.1, on the reverse strand, counting down.
ATGTATACTTGAAAATATGAGTGAGGTTGATCTGGAAGTTATTTTTACTTCAATAGTTTTCCAACACTATCATTTCTTATTCCAATAGCTTAAGTTGCTTTGGAAATTTAATGTCTAAATCTGGTCTCTTGCCTATGTTCCTTAAGGGCAGTTTTATGACATTTCCTGTAATAAGGGGCAGGGTTATAATAATGGGAAGAACAGATGTGTGAATGCAAAGATGTTTTTCCTTTGATCACCTTTAGAGTCCCTTTCCAGGCTTCCCAGGCCTGCCCAACGCATGAGACGTAAGATTTGAGTCAGGAAGATCCCCTGGAGGAAGGCATGGCAACCGACTCCAGTATTCTTGTCTGGAGGATCCCCATGGATGGGGGAATCTGACAGGGTGTAGTTCATAGGGTCGCAAAGAGTTAGACGTGACTGAAGCGACTTAGCACATAGCACTCATGCACACAGAGTCACTTTCAGTCGGTCATGTGTGTGTCTCTGCCAAGTGCCAAGGCAGATGTGTGTTACTATTGATGAATTATTTCAAACCACTTATCAGGCACACTAATTGATTGGATTTTCTAAACATTAATAGGAAAGTAAGAACTAAGTGAGGAAAATGACATGAACCAAATTTTTATCCTCTTGTGAGGGTAAGAACCAACCCAGGGTTTACAATGCACCTGCTTACAAAATTGCACTGCTCTTTATTCCTCTCTTTACACTGGAGATTTGCCAACTGCAGACCTAATTCAGCCTCAGAAGAGAAGACAGTAGCCAAAGGACTGGGAATAGGGAACGTTCCCAACAAAAAGAGGCTTATAATTCACCTAAACAAAACCAAAAATGCAAATATGAAATGACATAGAATGAAAGGGAAAGTGGCCTGAACCCTTTGTTTCATCAGGCCAGAAGGTCCACAATTTATTTGTTTAAATTCCATTTTTTTTTCCTAAGATGGCACATATAAAACCAACTACTGTTAGTGTTAGAAGAGATCTTAGACACCATGCAGTTGCTGTGCTATGATGAGTCACTCAGTCGTGTTCGACTCTTGGCAACCCCATGGACTGCAGCCCGCCAGGCTCCTCTGTCCATGGGGATTCTCCAGGAAAGACTACTGGAGTGGGTTGCCATGCCCTCCTCCAGGGGATCTTCCCAACCCAGGGATGGAACCCAGGTCTCCAGCTTTGCAGGCCGATTCTTTACTGACTACCCACTCCAGTACTCTTGTCTGGAAAATTCCATGGATGAAGGAGCCCAGTAGGCTACAGTCCATGGGATTGCAAAGAGTCAGACATGACTGAGCAACTTCACTCACTCACTCTTTACCGACTGAGCTACCAGGGAAGCCCAACAATACTGTGGTGGGTAGCTTATCTCTTCTCCAGGGAATTATGATCCCCAGTGCCTTTGGGTTCTGATGTGGCACTTCAGGGACCAAGAGCAAGCTCCAGCTTTCTTGCCATGCTTTAACTCAAACAGCAATCCTCTTCTGTTTCATTTGTTAGTTTAATAATGGAATAACATTGAATGTAAATTGGTGTATCCACTATGGAATACACTATGGAAGTTCCTTAAAAATTAAAAATATAACTATGATATGATCCAGCAATCCCATTCTTGTGCATATACATAGACAAAACTATAATTCAAAAAGATACACGCACCCTAGGGTTCATTGCAGCACTATTCACAATGGCCAGGACAATGAAACAACGAAAATATCCATCAGCAGATGCATGGATAAAGAAGAGGTGGCGTACACACACACACACACACACACACACACACACACACACAGGAATACTATTCAGCCATAAAAAAGAATGAAATGATGCCATTTGCAGCAATATGGATGGACCTAGAGATCATTATACTAAATGAAGTAAGTCAGGTAGAGAAAGACAAATATGAGTTCACTTATACATGAAATCTAAAATATGACACAAATGAATTTATCCATGAAACAGACTCACAGACATAGAGAATAAACTTGTGATTGCCAAAGGGGAGGGGTGTGAGAGAGGAATGGATTGGGAGCCTGGGATTAGTAGATACAGACTATTACACATAGGATGGACAATGAAGTCCTACTATATATCACGTAAATATCATGGGAATTACATTCAGTACTCTAATAAACTATAATGGAAAAGAAAATGAAAAAGAATGTATATATACATATAACTGAATCACTTTGCTGTATAGCAGAAATTAACACAATGTTGGAAATTAACGATACATCAATAAAATAATTTTTTAAAAATTGCAATTCCCACCCAAGATTTTAGTTGATAGGAATAAAAGAATTGTTTAAAAGCTTAAAATACTCTGCTGCTGCTGCTGAGTCACTTCAGTCGTGTCTGACTCTGTGCAACCCCATAGACGCAGCCCACCCGGATGCCCTGTCCCCAGGATTCTCCAGGCAAGAATACTGGAGTGGGTTGCCATTTCCTTCTCCAATGCATGAAAGTGAAAAGTGAAAGTGAAGTCGCTCGGTCGTGTCCGACTCTCAGTGACCCCATGGACTGCAGCCTACCAGGCTCCTCCGTCCATGGGATTTTCCAGGCAAGAGTACTGGAGTGGGGTGCTATTGCCTTCTCTGAGTTAAAATACTCTGATTTACACCAACTCCCTTGATTCATAGATGAGGAAAAATATGGACATATTATCCCTGGACATGAATTTTAGAGCCCAGGTATCTGAATTCTTACACTGTCACTCTC
>NW_011494744.1:4152405-4159778 GCF_000754665.1 Bison bison bison | reverse complement strand
TATATATATATATATATATATATATATATATATTTGTCCTTTCTGGGCATCAGTCCTCATCTGAAAAATGGGTCTTATATTGGTACATGCCTCACAGAGTTGTTTTGAGGAGTAAATGGGTTAACATATAGAATATGTCTGGTACTCTAGCCTTCCTTTTTAACTTTTTCATTTATAAGGATCCTTGTGATTGCATTGGGCTGAAATAATTCAGAATAATTTCTATTTTCATATTCTTAATTTAATCTCACATGCAAAGCCCCTTTTGCCATGTAAGGCGATGTATTCACAGATTCTGGGGATTCTAACATGCACATATTTGGGGGACCATCACTCTGTGCATTGTAGGCAAGTATGCAAAAATATGCATAATATGCAAAATGGCTTTGTAAAAAAGGGAATGATGTGCACTGTATATGCCTTACCTAAAGGCAATCATATTTTTCAAAAATACTAGACTAGGCAAACTAAGTCATCTCAGACCTGACTTGGTATGAGGTGGCTGTTTTGGATCCCTGTCCTATGGCATTTCACTGTTTGGTTAGACCAAGTCTAAATGATATAAGGCAAAGAAAGGTGGTGACTGCCTGAGTCTGTGCCATGTAAGAACCCTAAATAATTCAAGATATTTTTCTCATAATGAAACAAAATGATAAATTGCCATCTAATTCACACAATCTGCTTCAGTATGCTTTAAATACCTGTGGGAAATGACCCAGTTTTGATCGCCCTCCATTGGCTATTTCAAATTAAACTCTTTAGCAGCCAATGACAACAGGCATCATACCAACAGGTGCTTCATCCTCCACTCCTATTTATGTCTCTTTTTCAGCCATTACACCTGGTTGACTTGGAGATCCTCCAGGGACGGCATCTGTTATTACCATTTCCGTGAAATCCAGGCCCACAGTTGTTGATCTGCAAATGTTGATGAAAACTCAACCTGTACTTGTCTCCTAGCTTTGCCACCATATGCCCAATCAAATTACCTTTCACAGATGGCAGTGAAAGAAATGAAGAAATAGTCAATGCAAAAACATCTTCCTTGGCACCACTGGGGAAGTAAAATATAAAACCTTCCTCCTTATCTCCTTTATCAAGTCTGATTGTGATAATTGTTAACATGAAAAGGGGCTTTTTAAAAGGATCCCTAGAGGCTCCTTCTCCTGAGCCCACATCTCAGTTGCTAAAATGAAGATTTGTCTTCAGGCATGAGAAACAAAAGAGTGCCTCTGAGGTGATGATGTTTGAAGGAAAGGTGAGCAAGAAATAACAAGTAGGGAGATGAGAGAGAAAGCAGGGAAAATAGAAGATGAAGTTATCATCTGTCCATGTGTATGACTGAGTGAGTGTATCTGGGAAAACAACAGGGGCTGGTTATTAAAAGTGTGAGATAAAAGAAGGAAAGGCTTGTCTTAGTCCCTTTCTGGTTACTAAGTGAAAGTTACTAACTAGGCTCAAGAGTCTAGAGCCTGTAGAGACATAATTTATTGAACTTTAGTTGACAAGTCATTATTTAACCAATAGATGGAAGGAAATAAGTATTGTCATATGTTATGTTTTAGAAAGGAAGAAAACTCTTAATCATTGAGTCTCACTCCAAGGAATCAGTTCTTTTGCCACTAAAGTTACATCAAAATGGGCACTAACAGCCAGTGGAGAAGATGCTGGTATAAATGAGGGTTAGGCAGTTTTTAAACTTAGTGTACACAGTTCCTACTTTTGTAACAAATTACTGCAAGCTTAGTGGTTTGAAATAACTCAGATGTATTATCCTATATATCTGGAGGTCATAAGTCTGAAATGAGTTTTATGAGTCCAAAATCAAACTATGAATGAAGCGGCATTCCTTCTGGGCATGCTAAAGGACATTCTGTTTTCTTGCATTTCCTTCTAGAGATCACCAGCATTTCTTCACTGTGGCTCCTCCTCCTGTCTTCAGAGTACATTGTTACCCCAACTTCTGCTTCTGGTAGCATATCTCCCTTTGATAACTTAGACCCTCTTGTCTCCAGTAAGATCCTTGTGATTACCTTGGGGGTCCTCTAGACAATGCAGGATAATCTCCCCATCTCAAGATCCTTAATTTAGCCACATCTGCAAAGTCTCTTTTTCCAAGTAAGGTGACATGTTCACAGGTTCTGAGGATTAGGATATAGACATCTTTGGGGGACCATTATTCTGTCTAGAACAGACAGATTTGTCAATAAAGGCTTTATTCCAGAAACTATAAACCCCAAATCTACAGAAGACAGGCAGATAACAAACGAAAGAAATAGATCAAAGAATGGTGAAAGGGGAGATGAGTTAGGGAGTGAATAGAATTCTATGGCTAATTTTTAAAATTCTAATTTAAAAAATTGTTTTAAATTGTATGTAATTACCATGTGGGTGAGACAAAAGAGGTCTCTGGTTCCTGCTTGCTGATTTGCAGCTATTGATTTAAACAAAATATTCTCTGTTCTTCAAGAGCATTTTTTTCTCAAACAAGAGAGACTCCTTCTGTTAAAATAGCTCTGTACAAAGCTACTGTATAATACAAGGAGCTCAGCTTAGTGCTCTGTGACAACCTAGAGGGGTGGAGTGGGGTAGGGAGAGGGAAGGTGGTTCAAGAGGGTGGGGACGTAGGCATACTTATGACTGATTCATGCTGTTGTATGGCAGAAACCAACACAACACTGTGAAGCAATTATCCTTCAATTAAAAATAATTTTAAAAAATAGCCATATGTTTTCCACAGCCTATCCCACACTGACATGAATATATAGAAGGCTGAAATACAAGAATATGCTAAAAAGAAGAATAAGGTTTAGAGCCTGTGTTAGCTGAAGCCCACTGAAGACTAACTGGAAGAAACAGGCTAGGAAGGAAGCTGACAATTGCAGGAAATAAAGGGATAAATAAACAAAGATGGGGACCCTGCTCCCAGCAGGCTCAGCAGCGTTCTATGGCTTGGCGGCAGATGAGAGCCTGCTAAGTAGTCTGCAAGGACTGAGGGCCCATCAGTTTCACAGCAGTATTGTAGCACAATGACATTATAGCACTAGTTCTAAGGATCCAGGCGAAGAGTAGCAATGCTGTGTTTCTGTTGGACTTTATCTTAGGGAGTTTCTGCCAACTCCTGAAGTTTGGTATGTGCTGCATGGGGGTAGGGGAATGAGGTGTGGTACATAACTTTGTACAGATGTACTGAGTATTTGATCACGGTAAGAACTTATTTCATCATCATTTATGGAATTCTGGATTAGCAGACACTCTGAAGTCTGCACCCAAATCAGAATATATGTCCAAGTTTTATAAAGATTTAGATCAAAGATCATCAAGAAATGATCCTGGGAGACACATAGTGTTTAACGGATCTAATAGATGTGTAGCAGGGGGAACAAAAAAAGATGCAGAATTGGTCAAGAAGGACAGCTGGGGCAGCTGATGCATGAGGGGAGCAGCAGAAGTCACTTAGGATTCATATGGGGAGGAGAACGTGCTAAAGAGAAGAAGGAGGTTTAGAGCCTGTGTTAGCTGAAGCCCACTGAAGACCAACTGGTTTTTTTATTTAAAAACCAAAGTAAGCAAATGAACAAATGCATGAATTTTTGGTTATGAAGAAAAAGGCTCTATGCTTGTGTAGAGGGGAGACATTGAGACAAAGAAAGATAAAGTTACCTGCACACAAAACATAACAGAAATGTGTGTATGTGAAAGAGTAAAAGATAGAGAAGAGGAGAGAGTGGCATGCTGAGATAAAAAGACGCAGAGAGACAGAACAGGACAGAGACAGAGAGACAAAGACAGAAATTGCTTTAGTGAATGATTTGTATTCAGTAAGGGGTAAAATTATAACTTAGCTGTTTCTGTTCTATGCCACTGCCTTCCAACAAGTTCTGTCGATCATTTTCTTGCCTCTGGATGACATCTCAAAAATATAAAATAGCTTTTCCTGTCACTCTCACGAATAAGTAAATAGCCTTAGTATAAAGCACCGCCATTTAGTCTAGCCTAATATCAAAGCCTACTTCCTTGTGTGAGTCATCTTCTTCCCTGCCATTTTGCATCTTGGATGGACTGAGGCTTGGAGAGCTGCAGTGGGGAGGGTAGCTGGACCAACTTTTGCACTTGGCTTTGTTCTCATTCTTCTCCCTACGAGGTAGGCTCTGGTTTTTCCAGAGCTCCAGGGGAAAGGGATGAGGATGAAAAGATTTACTTACTGGTGTGGTTGCCCCTGGGTTTCCCTGGTAGCTCAGCTGATAAAGAATCTGCTTGCAATGTGAGAGACCTGGGTTTGACCCTTGGTTAGGAAGATCCCCTGGTGGAAGGCATGGCAACCCACTCCAGTATTCTTTCCTGGAGAATCCCCATGGATAGAAGAGCCTGGAGGCCTACAATTCAAGAGGTCCCAGAGTCAGACACAACTGAATGACTAAGCACAGCACAGTGGTTGCCCCTGACACTGGTGGAGAGTGAGGGAGAACTGCCCTCCTCCCTTTCCTCTCTCTCTCATGCAACTTTCCTCAGTAGGACTCATGTGAAATCTTCAGAAACCTCCATTCCTGTCCACTTCTCACCTGCTGTTCCCTTGTCACAGAAGATTCCACCTCTGCCACCTTCAGCTGGTTGTTCATGACTTTCCACCCAGCCTAGCATCCAGAGGTTTATCTCACAAATATCCTCCATCGCAGGGTCCCCATACTCACCAGGAGATCCTTTTGAGCAGGATCTTTCAAGATGAGCCATGTTCAGCTCCTACATCAATTTATATCTGGTCCATGTCTAGGCGAGCAGACCATTTTGAATGCAGACCTGTGTCTTTGCTACTATGAAGAATTCCCTTTAAGCTTCTTCCTTTATAGTATTTAGGTATAAATCTCGTTGCTGAATATCATCAGGTACAGGTCAAGCTCTCCAGGTGGTTTCCTAAAACATTCCTCAGGTGATATGAAGCCAGAGTTAAACCCCCTTCTACTCTTCTCTTCCAGACCCTCCAAGGACTTTAAATACCTGAGATAACCCAGCAGGAGCTATTCATCTACTAGCACAAACCTTGCATATTTCAAGAACAGTGGGGGAGTTCTGAGAATCAGACTTGGCATTGTCCCTGCTCTTTTGAGCCTCTATAATTTTAGTGTTTTATTCCCTGACCTCTCACTTCCATTGCCTCCAAGTTCACTAATTCAGATCGCATACCTCCAGTCTCACTTTGAGGATGAGCAAGGGTGTATTACAATCAGACAAAAGCAGAGGACAGAAAAACAGCTGGTGTTCCCAGGATGTCAGAAGTCTCTAGTGGGGTCTTGCTTATGGGCCAACAGGCAGTGTACAGAGATGAGTTTGGTCCTTGTTCTGCTTTACTATGTGAGGACCAGCTTTGCTAGACTGGGTTTCTCCCTTTTGGCCAAGGTTTATACCTTCTGATATTTCAGGGCCTTGCAGGTTCATGCGTTAAAGCCACAGGAGAATAGCTCATATCACTCAGGCTCACCCTAGACTGATCTGTAAATTAGAAAATCAGTTTGCTAATTTGCAGTGCTTCAGATTTGGCTACCATTTGTTTTGAGCATGCTATGTGTCAAATGATGAGCTGGAGGCCTTCTTACCCATGATCCCATTTAATCCTCCTGTCAGTGGTCAGTAGACGTTCCCAGAGGGAAGCCAATTTAGAAAAATGAAAAAACTTTGAAGAGTATCTCGGAAATATGGTATCAAAGGCAAAAAGAACTAGATGACCTGTGGAGGGAACCTGGTAATAGGAGGGTGCTCTGGAATCCCTTCTCTTATATACACCTGCTTAGGGAGCCAGTCTCAGTCAGGAAACTCGAACTCTGTCCCATTGGTGGTGATGGACCCCCACTGAACAATGCTTTCTCCAATTCTGTTCAGCATTTTATGCTGACACTTTTTACCTCCCTACAACATCTTATTCCCTAACTTACAATCAGAGTGCCTCTGCAGAAGGAATCTAGGCACAGACACACAAGTTACATAGTAGAATGTCCCCTATCTCCTAAATGGATGCAAAATCTTTCTTGAGTCTGACTTATTTCACTTTACACAATGGCAAACTTAACAACATGCCTCTAGAATAAATCCCTGGAGATTTCCACTCCTGTGCTGAGAGTTAGAGGGTCCTTGGTGTCCTCTTTGTGGCTCTAGGCATGGGATGAAGGAGGGGCATAGACAGAAGAGACTCAAACTTTTAATGTTGTAATCATGTAAAGAGACTGTCCCTTATAAACTTATGCACATACGTTTGGTGTTTCAAAGTAGTTATTTAAGCATTTATGCAGTGCTATGCACTTGGTACAAGGAAATGAAAAAGTCACTACTCTCAAAGAACTTATTGTCCACTGGGGAACACAAACTCATAAAGAAATAATTTCAATGCAGTGAGCTAAAGGTTAATTGAAGTATAAACATGGAACCACTAGAGAATCAAGGTTTAGAAAATTGTATGTACATGGTCAGGGAAGGTCTCACAGCTAAGGTGACATTTGAGCAGTTGTAAGTGAAGAACAGAAATTCACTGGGCAGAAAGAGGAGCAGTGGAAGCAGATTTGAGAAGGATGTTTAGGTGAGGGCATTTCAAGCAGAAAGAAAAGAAATATACAACAGCCTAGTAGTTTTGAGAAATGATAGGCTATACGTGGTATGCCTAGAGCAATTTATATGAGTGGAAATAAGGATGAAAGTTCAGTTCAGTTCAGTTCAGTCGCTCAGTTGTGTCTGACTCTTTGCGACCCCATGAATTGCAGCACGCCAGGCCTCCCTGTCCATCATAAATTCCTGGAGTTTACTCAGACTCATGTCCATCGAGTCAGTGATGCCATCCAGCCATCTCATCCTCTGTTGTCCCCTTATCCTCCTGCTCCCAATCCCTCCCAGCATGAGAGTCTTTTCCAATGAGTCAACTCTTCACATGAGGTGGCCAAAGGACTGGAGTTTCAGCTTTAGCATCATTCCTTCCAAAGAAATCCCAGGGCTGATCTCCTTCAGAATGGACTGGTTGGATCTCCTTGCAGTCCAAGGGACTCTCAAGAGTCTTCTCCAACACCACAGTTCAAAAGCATCAATTCTTCAGCGCTCAGCTTTCTTCACAGTCCAACTCTCTCATCGATACATGACCACTGGAAAAACCATAGCCTTGACTAGATGGACCTTTGTTGGCAAAGTAATATCTCTGCTTTTCAATATGCTATCTAGGTTGGTCATAACTTTCCTTCCAAGGAGTAAGCGTCTTTTGATTTCATGGCTGCAGTCACCATCTGCAGTGATTTTGGAGCCCCAAAATATAAAGTCTGACACTGTTTCCACTGTTTCCCCATCTATTTCCCACGAAGTGATGAAAGTTAGGCAAAGTCAAATCAAAACTGACTCCTTTT
>NW_011494744.1:4151747-4152305 GCF_000754665.1 Bison bison bison | reverse complement strand
GGAGCCAGTCTCAGTCAGGAAACTCGAACTCTGTCCCATTGGTGGTGATGGACCCCCACTGAACAATGCTTTCTCCAATTCTGTTCAGCATTTTATGCTGACACTTTTTACCTCCCTACAACATCTTATTCCCTAACTTACAATCAGAGTGCCTCTGCAGAAGGAATCTAGGCACAGACACACAAGTTACATAGTAGAATGTCCCCTATCTCCTAAATGGATGCAAAATCTTTCTTGAGTCTGACTTATTTCACTTTACACAATGGCAAACTTAACAACATGCCTCTAGAATAAACCCCTGGAGATTTCCACTCCTGTGCTGAGAGTTAGAGAGTCCTTGGTGTCCTCTTTGTGGCTCTAGGCATGGGATGAAGGAGGGGCATAGACAGAAGAAACTCAAACTTTTGGATTGCAGCCAGCCATTCTGACTGGCATGAAATGGTATCTCATAGTGGTTTTGATTTGCATTTCTCTGATAATGAGTGATGTTGAGCATCTTTTCATGTGTTTGTTAGCCATCTGTATGTCTTCTTTGGAGAAATGTCTATTTAGTTCTTT
>NW_011494744.1:4150216-4151647 GCF_000754665.1 Bison bison bison | reverse complement strand
ACTTTCCTTCCAAGGAGTAAGTGTCTTTTGATTTCATGGCTGCAGTCACCATCTGCAGTGATTTTGGAGCCCCCAAAAATAAAGTCTGATACTGTCTCCACTGTTTCCCCATCTATTTCCCACGAAGTGATGAAAGTTAGGCAAAGTTGAATCAAAACTGACTCCTATTGTTACTATTTTAAGTCTGAATTGCATTCAGTAGCCACTAGGTGAAAAATTTAAGTAATGTAATGTCAAGAACATATTTATGTTTTTCAGTTCAGTTGCTCAGTTGTGTCTGACTCTTTGCAACCCCATGGACTGCAGCACTCCAGGCTTCCCTAAGAGAGGTTTAACAGTATGATTTATGGAAGTTACTTTGTTCTGTAATTCTTATGGAAGATTAATATATGAATGATGATATTTGTTTTAGGGAAGTATATTATTCTATCCCAGTGTTTTAAATTTTATAATAATATTGTAAATAATTATTTTGCAGTACAGTGTATTTTCTCCCTTTTTTCTAGTCTTTCTTGATTTGTCAAAAAATTAATATATAGTCTATAGCTCTGATGTGGTGGGAATAGGACTGAATCTGGAGTCAGTAAACTTGGCTCTGAGACTACTCTACCTCTTTCTATTATTATTTGGCCATATCACAAAGCTTGTGGGATTTTAGTTCCCCAATCAAGGATCAAACCCAGACCCTCAATAGTGAGAGCACAGAGTTCTAACCACTGGACTGCCCAGGAATTCCCTCTTTTTCTTTCTAGCTTTGTAACCTCACACATTTAACTTCTCTGAGACTCAATTTCCTCATTAGTGAAATAAAGATATTGATACCCACCTTCTGGTTTCTTGCAAGGATTAAATTACAAACAAGTGAGACAGCCCTTAGACCTAAAATGTCCCCTAGGACTCATCCCTAGGGATTTCAATTTATGAAATCTAAGATACATTTAGATGATATTTAACAGACACTGCTGATCCTATACTGGCAAACTTATTTTTCTGCCTTTTCTGGATGAGAGCATTGAGTTTCAGAGAATGGAAACTAGTGATGGAGATAAAACTAAAGTCTGGACTCCAAAATTTCACACTTTTATAATTCAGAAACAATCCTATGGAATGGACTCATTTAAAATAAAAACTTATATGAAAGTGGAAATGGAAAGAGACTGACTTCCTATTTAAGTAAGAGAAACTCTGATGATTAGAAGATAATATGTATTCTAACCTTCCCTTCTGAATGAAAAAAATTAGATCTCTTCCTTACTCACCACAAACTATACTATAAGCTGATAACCAGTTTTGGTGTCATCCACTGATAAAGATGGGTTTTCTGGATTAAAGAAAAGTCTTGACTGAAGAAAAGTTATGAACAACCTAGATAGCATATTGAAAAGCAGAGACATTACTTTGCCAACAAAGGTCTATCTAGTCAAGGCTATG
>NW_011494744.1:4149887-4150116 GCF_000754665.1 Bison bison bison | reverse complement strand
AGGTGTTGCAAGAGGGCATCAGAGGGCAGACACACTGAAACCATAATCACAGAAAACTAGTCAATCTTATCACACCAGGACCACACCTTGTCTAACTCAATGAAACTAAGCCATGCCCTGTGGGGCCACCCAAGACGGGCGGCCATGGTGGAGAGATCTGACACAATGTGGTCCACTGGAGAAGGGAATGGCAAACCACTTCAGTATTCTTGCCTTGAGAACCCCATGA
>NW_011494744.1:4147290-4149787 GCF_000754665.1 Bison bison bison | reverse complement strand
CTGAAGGAGATCAGTCCTGGGATTTCTTTCGGAAGGAATGATGCTAAAGCTGAAACTCCAGTACTTTGGCCACCTCATGCGAAGAGTTGACCCATTGGAAAAGACTCTGATGCTGGGAGGGATTGAGGGCAGGAGGAGAAGGGGACAACACAGGATGAGATGGCTGGATGGCATCACTGACTCGATGGATATGAGTCTAAGTGAACTCCAGGAGTTTATGATGGACAGGGAGGCCTGGCGTGCTGAGATTCATGGGATCGCAAAGAGTCGGACACGACTGAGTGACTGAACTGAACTGAACTAAAAAAAAAAAAATTGTCATAGGTATTTTTGCTTTAGTTTTCAGTAGCAATACTCTAAATAAATCTGTCCATATATATAGGAAAACAAAGGAGAAAAACTTTTTGAAAAAGTGAACAGAGTCTCACATATTAAAAACAGCCTGTGTTTTTTAATTGATTAACATTCCAAGATTAAACTGAATAGAATAAGTGAGTCTAAATAAAACCATTCAGGTGGAAATGGGGAACTTTCTTTGTTAGAACTATAATAAAAATACAAAGTAAGAAGTCCTGTTTCAGAGGAAATGGTAGGTTAGATAATCAAACTGATCCCCTTGCTGAAGAAAAACAAAAAATACTGAATAAAATGTACCTTTTAAAAAACTCATAGAGAGAACAGAACAGTAGAGAAGGTAGCAAGATATTAACAGTTAAAATACTAAGAAAAGGCATGAAATCCTAAATCTAAGTGAAGCACTCAAGCTGCTTTTGTTCCCATAGCATCTACCAAACTTGGCACAATTAAACTCCAGATTCAACAGTGTTATACAGTCAAAAAGAAAGAAGTTAAACCTCAAGCTTCCCCATGTTTGACAGGCCAGTAGGAGACCCTTTTAATATTAAGATGGAACCTCAGAAAAGTAACCTCTCAGATAAAGATGAACCAGAGTTAAAATGTGTGCCTGATTCATGAAAAGATACTCAATATCACTAATTATTAGAGAAATGGAAATCAAAACTACATCAAGGTATCACTTCATACCAGTCAGAAGGACCATCATTAAAACGTCTACAAATAACAGGTGCTGGAGAGTACGTGGAGACAAGAGAAACCTCCTTCACTGCTGGTGGGAATGTAAACTCGTGCAGTCGCTATGGAAAACAATATGGAGGGTCCTCAATAAACTAAAAGTAGAGATGCCCTTTGATCCAGTAATCTCACTCCTGGGCATATATCCTGATAAAATTCTAATTAAAAAATATGCATGCACCTCTATGTTTGTAGCAGTACTATTCACAATAGCCAAAACATAGAAACAAACCAAACATCTATCAACAGATGAACTGATAAAGAAGATGTGATATGCATACACACACATAAGGGAATACTACTCAGCCATAAAAATAAATGAAATAATGCCTCTTGTAGCAATATGAATGGACCTAGAGACTACCATCGGAGAAGGCAATGGCACCCCACTCCAGTACTTTTGCCTGGAAAACCCCATGGATGGAGGAGCCTGGTAGGCTGCAGTCCATGGGGTCGCTAGAGTCAGACACGACTGAGCGACTTCACTTTCACTTTTCACTTTCATGCATTGGAGAAGGAAATGGCAACCCACTCCAGTGTTCTTGCCTGGAGAATCCCAGGGACGGGGGAGCCTGGTGGGCTGCCATCTATGGGGTCGCACAGAGTCGGACACAACTGAAGAGACTCAGCAGCAGCAGCAGCAGAGACTACCATACTAAGTGAAGTAAGTCAAAAAGAGTAAGATAAATACCATATACATCACTTATATGTGGCATCTAATATACAACGCAAATGAACTTATCTACAAAACAGAAACAGACTCACAGACACTGAGAACAGACTTGTGGTTTCCAAGCCGAAAGTGGAGTAGGAGAGGGATGGACTGAGAGTTGGGGATTAGCAGATGCAAACTATTTTATATAGAAAGAATAAACAACAAGGTCCTACTGTGTAGCATAGGGAGCTACATTCAATATTCTGTTATAAACCATAATGGAAAAGACTATGAATAGAATATACATATACATATATATAGAGAGAGAGCGTGGGCAGCTGCGATGGCGCACAGAGCGCGGTGGAGAGGAGCTACCCCACGTCTGAGGTCAGGGGCAGAGGCCAGGAGGACCCCATGCCCGAGGGGCGGTGGCTGAGAGGCGTTACCCCACATCCAAGGTCAGGGGCCACGGCTGGGGGAGCTACCCCATGTCCAAGGAGCCGTGGTTGCGCGGGTGCCAGAGGGCCTAGAGGAGCTATTCCATGTTCAAGGCTGGGAGGGGCGGCAGTTAGGAGATATCCCTCATCCAAGGTAAGGAGCAGAGGCTGCGCTCTGCTGGAGCAGCCATGAAGAGATATCCCATGTCCAAGGTAAGAGAAACCCAAGTAAGATGGTAGGTGTTGCAAGAGGGCATCAGAGGGCAGACACACTGAAACCATAATCACAGAAAACTAGTCAATCTTATCACAC
>NW_011494744.1:4138019-4146777 GCF_000754665.1 Bison bison bison | reverse complement strand
ATGAAGCAAGGCAAAGACTAATAGAGTTTTGCCAAGAAAATGCACTGGTCATAGCAAACACCCTCTTCCAACAACACAAAAGAAGACTACACATGGACATCACCAGATGGTCAACACGGAAATCAGATTGATTATATTCTTTGTAGCCAAAGATGGAGAAGCTCTATACAGTCAACAAAAACAAGACCAGGAGCTGACTGTGGGACCAGGAGCTGACTGGCTCAGATCATGAACTCCTTATTGCCAAATTCAGACTTAGACACTAGACAATTCAGCTATGACCTAAATCAAATCCCTTATGATTATACAGTGGAAGGGAGAAGTAGATTTAAGGGACTAGATCTGGTAGATAGAGTGCCTGATGAACTATGGACGCAGGTTCGTGACATTGTACAGGAGACAGGGATCAAGACCATCCCCATGGAAAAGAAATGCAAAAAAGCAAAATGGCTGTCTGGGGAGGCCTTACAAATAGCTGTGAAAAGAAGAGAAGCGAAAAGCAAAGGAGAAAAGGAAAGATATAAGCATCTGAATGCAGAGTTCCAAAGAATAGCAAGGAGAGATAAGAAAGCTTTCCTCAGCGATCAATGCAAAGAAATAGAGGAAAACAACAGAATGGGAAAGACTAGAGATCTCTTCAAGAAATTTAGAGATACCAAGGGAGCATTTCATGCAAAGATGGGGTCGATAAAGGACAGAAATTGTATGGACCTAACAGAAGCAGAAGACATTAAGAAGAGGTGGCAAGAATACACAGAAAAACTGTACAAAAAAGATCTTCATGACCCAGATAATCACGATGGTGTGATCACTCACCTAGAGCCAGACATCCTGGAATGTGAAGTCAAGTGGGCCTTAGAAAGCATCACTACGAACAAAGCTAGTGGAGGTGATGGAATTCCAGTTGAGCTATTTCAAATCCTGAAAGATGATGCTGTGAAAGTGCTGCACTCAATATGCCAGCAAATTTGGAAAACTCAGCAGTGGCCACAGGCCTGGAAAAGGTCAGTTTTCATTCCAATCCCAAAGAAAGGCAATGCCAAAGAATGCTCAAACTACCACACAATTGCACTCATCCCACACGCTAGTAAAGTAATGCTCAAAATTCTCCAAGCCAGGCTTCAGCAATATGTGAACTGTGAACTTCCAGATGTTCAAGCTGGTTTTAGAAAAGGCAGAGGAACCAGAGATCAAATTGCCAACATCTGCTGGATCATGGAAAAAGCAAGAGAGTTCCAGAAAAACATCTATTTCTGCTTTATTGACTATGCCTAAGACTTTGACTGTGTGGATCACAATAAACTGTGGAAAATTCTTCAAGAGATGGGAATACCAGACCATCTGACCTGCCTCTTGAGAAATCTGTATGCAGGTCAGGAAGCAACAGTTAGAACTGGACATGGAACAACAGACTGGTTCCAAATAGGGAAAGGAGTACGTCAAGGATGTATATTGTCACCCTGCTTATTTGACTTCTATGCAGAGTACATCATAAGAAACGCTGGACTGGAAGAAACACAAGCTGGAATCAAGATTGCCAGGAGAAATTTCAATAACCTCAGATATGCAGATGACACCACCCTTATGGCAGAAAGTGAAGAAAAACTACAGAGCCTCTTGATGAAAGAGAAGAGTGAAAAAGTTGGCTTAAAGCTCAACATTCAGAAAACGAAGATCATGGCATCTGGTCCCACCACTTCACGGGAAATAGATGGGGAAACAGTGGAAACAGTGTCAGACTTTATTTTGGGGGGCTCCAAAATCACTGCAGATGGTGACTGCAGCCATGAAATTAAAAGACGCTTACTCTTTGGAAGAAAAGTTATGACCAACCTAGATAGCATATTGAAAAGCAGACCTTTGCCAACAAAGGTCCATCTAGTCAAGGCTATGGTTTTTCCTGTGGCCATGTATGGATGTGAGAGTTGAACTGTGAAGAAGGCTGAGCGCCAAAGAAATGTTTTTGAACTGTGGTGTTGGAGAAGACTCTTGAGAGTCCCTTGGACTGCAAAGAGATCCAACCAGTCCATTCTGAAGGAGATCAGCCCTGGGATTTCTTCAGAAGAAATGATGCTAAAGCTGAAACTCCAGTACTTTGGCTGCCTCATGCAAAGTGTTGACTCCCTGGAAAAAACTCTGATGCTGGGAGGAATTGGGGGCAGGAGGAGAAGGGGATGGCAGAAGATGAGATGGCTTGATGGCATCACTGACTCGATGGACATGAGTCTGAGTGAAGTCTGGGAGTTGGTGATGTACAGACAGGCCTGGCGTGCTGCGATTCATGGGGTCGCAAAGAGTCGGACACGACTGAGCAACTGAACTGAAGTGATATACATATATAACTAAATCACTTTGCTGTACAGCAGTAATTAACACAATATTTTAAATCAGCTATACTTTAGTAAAAGGTTTAAAAATATATGCCCTATTTCCTCCCACCCATTTCCAAAAGGAATTCCAAATAAAGACATACTGCAGAGAAAGAGAAAAAACTATAATCTAAAACAAACAAAAACACTAGAAGAGAAAAAAAAAAAAATACAAAAAACATAGGCCTATGGTTAGAGACAGTTATTTTCTGAAAATTGAGCTGAATGTCAACTCCACTTTATCTCTGTAATTTGAAGTCTATGGCCTTTCCCATTATAAAGGTTGGCATATACCAGACATTCTATATCTGCAGATTCACATCTATAAATCCTAAAACTTAGTCATAAAGCAAGAGTCCTCAAAACTTGATTCCAGAGTAGTATTGTCCCCAGAGAACTTCCAGAAGTGAAAACACATCCTCTCTGGAGGAAAGAATCTTCCTACTAAGCCACTGAGTACCATTACAAATAAATATTTTCAATAACTAAGAGTAAATGGAGAAATGAATTACAAATGACCATGAGGAAACCTTTTGGGGGTCATAGAAATATTGATCTCTTGATTGCAATGATGACATATGCATATATTTATGTGTCAAAATTCATCAACTTTGCATCTTAACCTATGAAGTTTATTATATGTCAGTTCTCTATTTCTCTTTTAGCTGCTAAGTCATGTCCGACTCTTGCAAGCCCATGGACTGTAGCCTGCCAGGCTCTTCTGTCCATGGGATTCTCCATGCAAGAATACTGGAGTGGGTTGCCATTTCCTTCCATAACTCAGTAAAGATTAAAAAGCAACCACAGCAAAAACCCAAAAATAGATATAAAAGACAAAGGGGTTGCAGAGGACAGGTGACAGAATTATTTGGTAACAGTAAGCTACCCATCACTGGAAAGATTTTATTTTTTTTTTTAAGTATGAATGAAAATCTTTTAGGCATTTTAGAGACAGTTATATGCAAAAGCGGAGAAGGCAATGGCACCTTACTCCAGTACTCTTGCCTGGAAAATCCCATGGACGGAGGAGCCTGGTAGGCTGCAGTCCATGGGGTCGCTAGGAGTTGGACACGACTGAGCGACTTCACTTTCACTTTTCACTTTCATGCACTGGAGAAGGAAATGGCAACCCACTCCAGTGTTCTTGCCTGGAGAATCCCAGGGACTGGGGAGCCTGGTGGGCTGCCGTCTATGGGGTCACACAGAGTCGAACACGACTGAAGTGACTTAGCATATATTCAAAAGACTAAACTGCATGTCATCTCAGGTTTTAACCTCTGTGATTTGGAATCTATGACAATTATCATAGAAGATAATAAGCATTCTAACTTCTTCCCATCTGAGTGAAAAAAATATATATATCATAGAGGTTGACACATCCCAGACATTCTGTATCCCAGATAAGAGTTATGCCCATGAATAAACATTTTTTAAAACATTAGCTATTTTATGATTCTGCTATACTTTCTGCTCATATAATTCCACATGACTTTTCCAGTCCTCTTTCAAAGTAAGTGAAAGAAAGTGAAGTGTTAGTAGTTCAGTCATGTCCAACTCTTTAAGTCAATTATTTCAGTAAACTTAGCTGTTTTTTTAAATGCTTACTTCTCTTATAAAACAGGTAAAATGTGATACTTGTGAATCAGTGGATCAATAAACTTGAAAGACCATGTGTATAGTCAACTGCAGTTCATTTATTTATGTTCTCTTTTTAATTAAAGCAATGTTTTACTTCAGAAATAGCATCCTGTGAAATAGTGCTTCTTTTGAATTTATACCTTTTGGTATAATGATAATTATAATTCAGTGTAGAAAACATTAAATTCAGTAGTTACAATTTATAAATAATCTTCAATTGTTCCTATTATCAATATTTTAGAAACAATATTTGGTTCAGGTGCTCAGTTGCATCTGACTCTGCAAACCCATGGACTGCAGCATGCCAGGCCTCCCTGTCCATCACTGACTCCTGGAGCTTGCTCAAACTCATGTCCATCGAGTTGATGATGCTATCCAACCACCTCACCCTCTGTCGTCCCCTTCTCCTGCCCTCAATCTTTCCCAGCATCAGGGGCCTTTCCAATGAGCCAGTTCCTTACATCAGGTGGCCAAAGTATTGGAGTTTCAGCATCAGCGTCAGTCCTTCCAGTGAATATTCAGGACTGATTTTCTTTAAGATTGACTGGTTTTATCTCCTTGCACTCCAAGGAACTCTCAAGAGTCTTTTCCAACACAATTCAAAAATATCCATTCTTCGGCACTCAGCTTTCTTTATGGTCCAACTCTCACACCCATAGAGTTCAGTTCAAATACTCAGTCATGTCCAACTCTCAGCAACCCCATGGACTGCAGCACGCCAGGCTTCCCTGTCCATCACCAACTCCCTGAACTTGCTGAAAGTCATGTCCATTGAATCAGTGATGCCCTCCAACCATCTCAGCCTCTGTCATCACCTTGATCTCCCACCTTCAATCTTTCCCAGCATTAGGGTCTTTTCCAAAGAGTCAGTTCTTTACATCAGGTGGCCAAAATATTGGAGTTTCAGCTTCAACATCAGTCCTTCCAATGAGTATTCAGGACTGATTTCCTTTAGGATTAACTTGTTGAATCTCCTTACAGTCCAAGGGAACCTCAAGAGTCTTCTCCAACACCACAGTTCAAAAGCATCAATTCTTCAGCACTCAGCTTTCTTCATGGTCCAAATCTCACATCCATACATGACTACTGGAAAAACTATAGCTTGAACTAGACAGATCTTTGTTGGCAAAGTAATGTCTCTGCTTTTGAATATGCTGTATAGGTTGGTCATAGCTTTCTTTCCAAGGAGCAAGTGTCTTTTAATTTCATGGCTATAATCACCATCTCCAGTGATTTTGGAAACCAAGAAAAGAAAGTCTGTCACTGTTTCCATTGTTCCCCCATCTATTTGCTGTGAAGTGATGGGACCAGATGCCATGATCTTAATTTTCTGAATGTTGAATTTTAAGCCAGTTTTTTTCACTCTCTTCTTCGATTTTCAACAAGAGGCTCTTTAGTTCCTCTTTCCTTTTGGCCTTAAGGGTGGTGTCATCTGTGTATCTGAAGTTATTGATATTTCTCCTGGCAATCTTGATTTCAGCTTGTGCTTCATCCAGCCTGGCATTTTGCATGAAGCAAGGTGACAATATACAGCCTTGATGCCCTCCTTTCCCAAGTTGGAACCAGTTCATAGTTCCATGTCTGGTTCTAACTGTTGCTTCTTGACCTGCAAACAGGTTTCTCAGGAGGCATAAGGTGGTCTGGTATTTCTATCTCTTTAAGAATTTTCCACAGTTTGTTGTGATCCACACAATCAAAGACTTTAGCGTAGTCAATGAAGCAGAAGTAGATGTTTTTCTGAAATTCTCTTGCTTTTTCTATGATCCAACGGATGTTGGCAATTTGATCTCTGGTTCCTCTGCATTTTCTAAATCCAGATTAAACATCTGGAAGTTCTCAGTTAATGTATTGTCGAAGCCTAGCTTGGAGAATTTTGAGCGTTGCTTTGCTAGTGTGTGAGATGAATGCAATTGTGTGATAGCTTGAGCGTTCTTTGGCATTGCCTTTCTTTAGGATTGGAATGAAAACTGACCTTTTCCAGTCCTGTGGCCACTGCGGAGTTTTCCAAATTTGCTGGCATATCGAGTGCAGCACTTTCACAGTATTTGAAATGGCTTTTAGGATTTGAAATAGCTCAGCTGGAATTCCATCGCCTCCACTACGTTTGTTTATAGTGATGCTTCCTAAGGCCCTTGACTTGGCACTCCACGATGTCTGGCTGTAGGTGAGTGATCACACCATTGTGGTCATCTGGGCATGAAGATCTTTTTTGTATAGTTCTGTGTATTCTTGCCACCTCTTCTTAATATCTTCTGCTTCTGTTAGGTCCACACAATCTCTGTCCTTTACTGAGCCCATCTTTGCATGAAATATTCCCTTGGTGTCTCTAATTTTTCCTGAAGAGATCTCTGGTCTTTCCCATTCTAGTGTTATCTTCTATTTATCTGTGTTGTTCACTTAGGAAGGCTTTCTTATCTCTCCATGCTATTCTTTGGAACTCTGCATTCAGATGGATATGTCTTTCCTTTTCTCCTTTAACGTTCACTTCTCTTTTTTTCTCAACTCTTTGTAAAGCCTCCTCAGACAACCAGAAATAATGATAGGCTTTGTTTAAATTTTTGATCTTGTAGTAGTGACGTGTTACACTGTAAGTTTTAAAAAGAAATCATATTGCAGTGTTCTTAAAACACATACATATGCCCAGATTATACAGTTCATGCCTTTTCACAATGGCAGAAAAGTTAATAAATATATCATAAATTTGAATACAAAAATAACTCCAATGCCTTATTCTCTCTTTTATCACATTTTGGAATTCCAAATAAACATTTTAAAACTTTCCACTCTGTCTTCCAAGCCTCTTAAACCTCTTTTCCATATTCTCCATCTTTTTGTCTCTATATGTGACATGTCCAGTGTCTTCTTCTCATCTATCTTTCAGTTTACTAATTGTTTCTCAGATTTTGTCTAATATACTGCTACACTTATTCTTTGAGTTTTAATTTTGCTAGTGTAATTGTAACTTATAGAGCTTTTCATTGGTTGTTTAAAATTAATTAAGTCATTTTTTATTGTTTCCTTTACCCTTTGGTACTGTCTAACATCAAAATACAAGTTGGTACATTTCCTCGAGTTGGTTTATCTTTCTGAATTTTCACTGTTCTTTCCATTTTAACCAAGTAATCCTTTGCTATTTCATCAACCTTTGGATGATTTTAATTATACTTTCAAAAAACATTTTCTCCAGAAATTTTTCTTTATAATTGTGTGTGATATGTACATGTGCAAAGGTGGAAGGGAGGGAACTAGGCTGAAAACCTGGTCCATCACTATAGGAAATTGCAGTCTGAAAATTGTTGGAACAATTTAAAAAATATAAAAGCACACAATTTTGTATTAGTTGAACTATTTGGGCTATAGGTCAGATCACCTGTGTGATTTGTTATCTGATCTGGCATGAAACTCTTGTAAATATCAAGTATTTAGAACAACCATTTTCAATCTATTTTTTGTCAAGCCTACAACATTTGACCATTTTCAGATGGAGAATAATTGTGCAAAAGAAATTTCCAAGCAAATTTATTCCCTGTTTTAGACCATCTATAAATCTTATCCCCATAGTAACACAAGTACTTCTCAAGATTTCTTCATTTACACTTCATAATTTGCCTAGTCATGAATTTTAAAACCAATACTTTAGGTGTTTATTTTGCAATTAAATCAAAAGCTTTATTGTTCACTTCTGTCTTTTCAGAGAATTCTTAGAACTTACTGATGAGTAGAGAAGTAAAAAGTTGTTACAGACTAGTTATTGATAAGAAAATAAAATAGAGGGCTTTTGGAATGTCAGCGATACAATGCACAAATAAGCATGTTTCTAAATTGAACTGTTAACTTTTATAAAATGATGGCAAATCTTTAATAGTAGTAAAAAACAATATAATTGTTTTTAGCTTTTTATTTCATATTGGCATATAGCCAATTAACAATGCTTTGATAGTTTCAGCTGGACAGCAAAGGGACCTAGCCATATATATATGTGTATCCATTCTCCCCCAAACTCTTCTCCCATTCAGCCTGCCACAAAACATTAAGCAGAGTTCTCCATGCTATAGAGTAGTCCCTAAAACAGCATAGTTTTTAACCTCTTCTTCTTGTGTCAAACTAAAGAGTTGAAACTAAATCAGTCCTACCTAGCTAATATTCACTTTATATAACAAATACTGGCAATGATTAAAATTGAATATTTAAAAAATAATCACATACACTTATAAATATAGGGATGATTATTTTTTAACAAATCAGTAAGTCATATCACTTAACATCACAATGAATTTCTTGTTTTCATTTCCTACTAGTTCGAGAATTAATTCTTAGGTTGATAAGGAGTCTAGGGCACTCAAGGAGGAGAAGGGACTAATGTTTTTTCCTACATTGCTTTGTCTTAGTCATATAAGATGTTTTTTTCTTAAACTATGAGTTGTTATTAAAACAATCTTTAAGACTAACTTTCTTTAGCCCAGAGCTAATGATTGCACAACAAAACAACTCATCTTGCTCCAGGGTATGTTTTTACTTAAGCCTGTCCTAATGATTCTATTAGATTTCCCTTGTGGCTCAGCTGGTAAAGAATAGGCCTGTAATGCAGGAGACTTGGGTTCAATCCCAGGGTTTGGAAGATCCCCAGAAATGGTATGGACCTAACAGAAGCAGAAGATATTAAGAAGAGGTGGCAAGAATACACAGAAAAACTGTACAAAAAAGATCTTCATGACCCAGATAATCATGATGGTGTGATCACTCACCTAGAG
>NW_011494744.1:4136682-4137919 GCF_000754665.1 Bison bison bison | reverse complement strand
AAAAGAAATGCCAAAAAAAGCAAAATGGCTGTCTGGGGAGGCCTTACAAATAGCTGTGAAAGGAAGAGAAGTGAAAAGCAAAGGAGAAAAGGAAAGATATAAACATCTGAATGCAGAGTTCCAAAGAATAGCAAGAAGAGATAAGAAAGCCTTCTTCAGCGATCAATGCAAAGAAATAGAGGAAGACAACAGAATGGGAAAGACTAGGGATCTCTTCAAGAAAATGAGAGATACCAAGGGAACATTTGATGCAAAGATGCGCTTGATAAAGGACAGAAATGGTATGGACCTAACAGAAGCAGAAGATATTAAGAAGAGGTAGGCAAGAATACAACAGAAGAACTAGTACAAAAAAGATCTTCATGACCCAGATAATCATGATGGTGTAATCACTCACCTAGAGCCAGACTTCCTGGAATGTGAAGTCAAGTGGGCCTTAGAAAGCATCACTACGAACAAAGCTAGTGGAGGTGATGGAATTCCAGTTCAGCTATTTCAAATCCTGAAAGATGATGCTGTGCAAGTGCTGTACTCAATATGCCAGCAAATTTGGAAAACTCAGCAGTGGGCACAGGACTGGAAAAGGTCAGTTTTCATTCCAATCCCAAAGAAAGGCAATGCCAAAGAATGCTCAAACGACCACACAATGGCACTCATCTCACACGCTAGTAAAGTAATGCTCAAAATTCTCCAAGCCAGGCTTCAGCAATACGTGAACCGTGAACTTCCAGATGTTCAAGCTGGTTTTAGAAAAGGCAGAGGAACCACAGATCAAATTGCCAACATCCGCTTGATTATAGAAAAAGCAAGAGAGTTCCATAAAAACATATATTTCTGCTTTACTGACTATGCCAAAGCCTTTGACTGTGTGGATCACAATAAACTGGAAAATTCTGCAAGAGATGAGAATACCAAACCACCTGACCTGCCTCTTGAGAAACCTATATGCAGGTCAGGAAGCAACAGTTAGAACTGGACATGGAACAGCAGACTGGTTCCAAATAGGAAAAGGAGTACGTCAAGGCTGTATATTGTCACCCCGCTTATTTAACTCATATGCAGAGTACATCATGAGAAACGCTGGGCTGGAAGAAGCACAAGCTGGAATCTAGATTGCTGGGAGAAATATCAATAACCTCAGCTATGCAGATGTCACCACCTTTATGGCAGAAAGTGAAAGAGGAGAGTGAAAAAGTTGGCTTAAAGCTCAACATTCAGAAAACTAAGATCATGGCAT
>NW_011494744.1:4127832-4136582 GCF_000754665.1 Bison bison bison | reverse complement strand
CAGTGTCAGACTTTATTTTGGGGGGCTCCAAAATAACTGCAGATGGTGATTGCAGCCATGAAATTAAAAGGCACTTGCTCCTTGGAAGAAAAGCTATGACAAACCTAGACAGCACATTAAAAAACAGAGACATTACTTTGCCAACAAAGGTCCATCTAGTCAAGGCTATGATTTTTCCAGTAGTCATGTATGGATGTGAGAGTTGGACTGTAAAGAAAGCTGAGTACCGGAGAATTGATGCTTTTCTACTGTGGTGTTGGAGAAGACTCTTGAGAGTCCCTTGAGATCCAACCAGTCCATCCTAAGGTAGATCAGTCCTGGGTATTCAGTGGAAGGACTGATGCTAAAGCTGAAACTCCAATACTTTGGCCACTTGATGCAAAGAATCGACTCATTTGAAAAGACCCTGATGCTGGGAAAGATTGAGGGCAGGAGGAGAAGGGGACGACAGAGGATGAGATGGCTGGATGGCATCACCAACTCAATGGACGTGAGTTTGGGTGAACTCTGGGAGTTGGTGATGGACAGGGAGGCCTGGTGTGCTGCAGTCATGGGGTCGCAAGAAGTCAGACATGACTGAGTGACTGAACTGACTGACTGATGATTATGTAACAACAGTGTATCATGATCAACATGTTTCTCTTTCTTAACAAGAACCTTTTAATTAGTCTTATTATCTTAAGATGTAAGTCTTTTCTTACATCTTAAGATACTAAGTAGAGTGAGTCTGATAAGACCTTTCTATTGTTAATTCTCATCTATCTAATTTAAGATGTATGTTGTGGGAGTGGGTCTTGTAGAAGTATATAATGCCTTGATAAGACTAGCAAGTGGGACACTCTCCATCCCCCTTCTGATTTCTATGTCAGAAGTTTTCTCTGTCCTTTTTTACTGTAATAAAACTTATGCCATACAAAAGCTCTGAGTAATCCAAGCCTGGTCCCTAGTCCCGAAGCTAAATCTTCTTTGGAGATCACGAATTTGACATTATTCACCATAAACTGTCACTAGTCCCTACTATATCGTCTCTTCAATTCAGGACTTAAAAAATTAGCAAATGGCCTAACTCAAATTGTCAAATAATTCTCTCTTGTTCCCTTTGTAGTATGCGTTTTTATTTACCCCAGAGTTTTCAAATGGGCCAAAGGAAATTGAAAGTGATACAAAGTATTATTTAAAATTTTATATAATATAATATTATATATATATATATATACACACACACACACACACACGCTAATGGTAAAAAACCTACCTGCCAATGCAGGAGACATAAGAAATGCAGGTTTGATCTCTGGGTCAGGAAGATCCCATGGAGAAGGAAATGGCAACCCACTCTAGTATTCTTGCCTGGAGAATCCCATGGACAGAGGAGCCTGGTGGGCTACAGTCCATAGGGTTGCAAAAGAGTCAGACATGACTGAAGTGACTTAGCATGATAGTATATGTATGTTTGTGTGTGTGTGTATGTATAATCTCACTTCCTACAGAACTTCAAGCATATTTTTCACAACTGTGGGACATAGAGCATCCCAGAAGAGTTTGAAAAAAGATCTAGAACTCACCACTATATACATTGTCAAAAGTTGGAAAGATCTGGGTTCAAATCCTAATTAACTGTAGGACTTTGGGCAAGCTACTGAAACCCTATGCATCAGGGTTTGGTCAAGAAAACAGAAACTGCTCAAGGTATTTCAAATAGAAAGAGATGTCATACGGAGATTGAAGAGTTACAAAACCATCAGGATGAACAGTGAAACAAGGGTCAGGGAAACCATTGGCAGTGTTCAAAGATTCAGGAAGACTAGGAATCATAGAAAACTGCTAATTCACAGGCTGACATGAGGATTGTTGGTGTTTAGTCATTAAGTCATATCTGACTCTTTTCATGACCCCATGAACTATAACCCACCAGGCTCCTTTGTCCATGGGGTTTCCCAGGCAAGAATACCATTTACTTCTCCAGGGGATGTTCCTGACCCGGGAATTGAACCCAAGTCACCTGCATTCCAGGTGAGTTCTTTACCACTGAGCCACCTGCGAAGCTCTAAGCACACACCAAGCCTCAAATCTGACACATCAGGAGCCTATGGGCTTGAGCCTCTGCATCAGGAGAACAGCGGCCTCTTCTATTCTTACAAGCACTCTTTGGCAGAACGGAACATGGTGCCTTGCTGTTAGGAACTGTGGAGAATATAGTACCAGGCTTTCAGCCTCTACAACACAGGGAAGACAAGAGCAAGGGCAGGGGATGTTGCTAAACTACCAACAGAAATTCTAGCTCATTCCCTATATCTCACCGTCTTCAGATGTAAAAGTACTATCAAGAATAAGTCAAAATAGTAGATGGAGCACCTGCTGAAATAATCTTTTGTATATCAAATATCCTAAAGTGAGAAAAAATATACATATGTGTAAATACACATATTATTCAGATATAGCTATGGATGATATAGACATAGATAAAGCATAATGGGACAGGAAAACAAATTGTGAAGAATCCTTAAAAGATAGAAAGCATATGGGATCAAATTGATAACAGCTGTGATAAGCATAGCTCAAACAAATTGAGGATATTATCTCTATAAAGACTAAAAACAGAATCTAAATTGGATGAAAGAAAAAAGCAGAGAAGTAGTCCAGAAAATCATTAGGGCAAATCAATTAAAAAACTGAATTTAGAAAATTAAAAACAAGTCCTTTTGCACTTGCAGTAAGTGACAGACCCAAGTTTGGGACAAGTTTTATTCATTTATATTACTGGCACAAGGCTATTTTTTCATTACCACTTGAAAAATAATGTTTGTGTAATTTAATTAATTTTGATATAAATATTGCTGCATTGTTATCCAAGTTGTTTAATTTAGTATCTAGTAATAGATTGCTTAAAAATAACCTTTCTGACTTTCTTTAAAATACATTTTTTGGCCTTAAATGGTGATCATACAATTAAACAAAAACATCTTTTACCCACTTGAAAGCTTTAAGAGCTATTTCAGGGGGAAAGTTTAACAATTCAACTGAAAGGGGGTGTATATATTTACTGTTCTGTGTCCCTTCTAAGTGGGCCACTCTTTTTAAAATTTGGTAACCAGGCCATCAATCCATTCTCACCCATTTTCTAGCTCTTTCCTTTTTATTAATGAAGAAACTGACAACCAGTGTTAGTTTTTGACATGTGAATGGGCAGATGACCTCATCTCACCATCAAGAATATTTGAGTGCTTTCAAAATGCCAGGCAATGCTGAGGTTTTAAAATACAAAATCTTACTTAATCTACAAAATAATAAAGTGGATCCTGTTGTTATATTACATTCACAGACTAGAAAACTGAGATTAGGGAACATTAAGTTATGTAATGTCACATTGTTAACAGTGTCAAATTAGGATTTGACCATTATTGAGTTTTGAAAGCTCATAGCTTATTTGCTGTGCCAGTGTTTCTAGGGCATCTGCAATTTTCTGAATCTTTGTCTCCCTCCAAAATTCAGATGCTGGAATTCTAACTCCCAAAGGTGATGATATTAATAAGTGGTGCCTTGAGGAGATGATTTAAGTCATGAAGGTGGAACCCTCATAAATGGAATTAGTGCCTTACAAAAGAGGCTCCGAAGAGCTCCCTACCTCTTTGGTCATGCAATGATACAATGAGAAGTCTGAAAGTTGAAGTTGGAAGATGGTCCCCCACCCGACCATTCTGGCACTCTGAAATCAGACTCCCAGTCTACAGAACACTGAGGAATTAATTCCTATTGTGTATAAATCACCCACTCTGCAGTATTTTCTTATAGCAGGCTGAAATGACTGCAGCAGCCTCCATGTTCTTCTGGCATCCATGTTCTGTCTTTTTCTAGGCTTTTTCTAGGCAAGTCTAGTCTTTTTTTTTTTTTTTCCTTCATTTTGGTGAAAGTATATCCTGTAACTTAGCTGGATGAGCACCTTCTAGCTGACTACTGGCAGATGATTAAAGACCCATATTTGCTTTAGTATTTACAAATAAGTGCACACCAAGTAAAGGCCAAATGAATTTGGAACATGCTCGTGGATGAAGAGCTTCCAACAGTTTGCAGAGAAAACCTGGACAAGCTGAGTCATCTCAAGACAAATGTTGGTAGAGGCATGTCAGTTGTGAAGAAATCTGCCCAGTAGCTATGTCTCATGAAATTTACTTTCCACCTTCACACATCTATAACTCTGATGGGTTTCCAGGCCATTCAGGGTTCATACAGGAAACATATGGTACAATCAAGGGGATAATGGAAGAGAATTGAATGAAGATACTATTTACAAAGACACAGCCAAGGTTAAGGGGAATTCATGACAGATGGAGTGGTGTTGCCAGAGTAAGTAATGAGAAATTTTGAGGGGTTCAGAAAGGAACTATTACTTCAACCTGGAGAGAGAGCGAGCAGTGACTTAAAAAAAAATTATTAAAATACAGTTGATTTGACCTTTATTGTTGGGATACAACCAGGGCTTGGGAACCCAGCTCAAAAGGTACCAGAAGAATTAATATCCCATCCTCACTCTTATCTCTATATAGTACTATCTCCTACTGGTAATCTCCAACCCCTGACCTAACCAGAAGTCAAAGGACAAATAGCCCTTGATGCAATCCATACAGATCAGCCTCCCTGAGCAGCAGTCCCTGCAGAATGAAGTTGGTGGGGCAAGGAGATACCCAGCATCATTACATTATCCAATGATGTATTGCTTTGTCCTGATAATAACATCAAGATTGATGTTTCCTGGAAAGTATATTTATTAATATCCATAATGTTGAGTGAGAACAAGATTCTAAGGGCACATCTTTCTTTTCTCAGTTGAAAGAAGGTAAGATTAAGTAAGAAATTTGGTAGAGTCATTTTAAGAAAGAGTTCGAGACTTTATGTCTCACTTAAGTTGAAAAAAAATCTCATTCACTTGCATTTCAGCTTTTTTTACATGGAAAGTTAAGGGGCTGAATTAAAATTAGGAAATAGCCAGCAAATAAAGTGTATCTTCCTGGTGAGTTTTTTTTTAAAGACTGAAAATTGCTATTGGATGACAAAAGACTTCAAATGACTTCAACTGGCTGTAATGATGAATCCAACTTAACAAAAGTCTTTTTTTTTTTTTTTTTAATTAAGTTGTTCAAACAGAACATAAGGAAAATCTACCTAAAAATAATTCTTTAGTAAAAGATCTGGTGGCTTTGATAAATACAAAATCTGTTACAAGCTAAAAAAAAGTGACAATTGATAGGAAATGCAATGAAATCTTAGGTCAAAGGAAGATAAAGAAACTTCCGGACAAGGGAATTAATAATTCCATGTGGTTTTGCCTAGATTAAATACTGCCTGGAATGTTGAACTCCATTTAGAGGGGTATTGGTAAAATGGTTGTTGTGACAAAGGATCTCAAATCTAGGTTACAAAAACAGTTTAGAGACACTATGGGTACCAACCCTGTAGAAAATGTAAGGAACGTTTGCTATGGCAGACATCTGAAGATAAATGAAGAAGGAGTAGACTAGTTTCATGTGTCTCCAGATGCAAAACTAGGAACAGTAGGAGCTAAAGTGGCAGGTGAAAAGATTGGGACTCAACACAAAGAGGTACTTAACGAAAGACTAGAGGTGACCAGATGGAGAGCTTTGTCCCTTGAAAAGAGAATGAAAAGGAGAGTGGATCTCAAGGATGTTGAAGGATTCTTACAATGAAGATATGGTTGGGTTGAATGATCAGAGGTTCTGTGATCTGTAATTTGATTTTTAAAAAAAGAGTATTTTGAAACTGACACCCAATGGAAATGGCTAGCATGGGATGAGGAAGAAATTATGAAATTTTAGGTTTAAAGAAAGGAAGAGAACATTAACCTTGAGTGTCTCCAGTGGGGCATAAATAGAAAGAAATGGGGAACAGATGGAAAATGCCACACACACAGAGAAAACAAGAAAACATACATACCCTAAAGAACAGGGAAAGAAGGAAGATGTATATTGTATTTTTTGGAGCTTATTTTTCTGAAAATGAACTCAAAAGCATTATTTATAAAATTCACTTGCATTATCACTTATCTTTTATACTTTCTGATATCAGAACTCCATAGAGAATGTGACACTTTTCCTACAGTTTTGATGCTAATATATGTGAAATAGCATTCAGAAGTAGACAGCAGAAATAAATTCTTTTGTCAATGTCTCAGAAACATTGCATGACTGTTCTGAGAATTGTCAAAGACTTAACTGTGGCAGTTAGAAAGTATGATTTTGAGCAGAATGTTTCAGTTGTTCAGTATCTTTATCTTGCAAAATGTGGAACAGCTGTTGTATTATAAAACTTACTAAATAAGTGAAGCATTGCTCTTCCTCAGCATTTTTTGTGCCACTTTAAATTACAATGAATTCAGTCGCTGTTCACCAAGAGTGAATTATCTTTTTTATACATATGATGGGCAACACTGATGTAGAATCCAATAACTGTTAACTTTCAAGAAAAATAAAAAGTATAGAATTTGACTCAAATCAGTCCCTAGAGTAGGGATTTTAAAGTATATCGTAAAATAATGGGCTTTCAAGTTGGGTCTTTGTTGTGCTTCCATCTGTGAGGAAAACATGACCTAAGGGTTAGCTTCTCTTTCCTGACCCTCAAAGTGAAAGTATCTCAACCATTAGAACACTGAAAGATAAGCGAGAAGACAAGCCTTTGGGCTTCTGTGATAAGATTCTTTATCCATCCTTAAAATCCTATAAAGAAATGAGTAGGACAAATAAAAGGGAGAAAGACACAAGGTCCCACACCTCCTCAGCAACCAAAAGTCAGCTGAAAATATAAGCTATTTCTTTCCATACTGTTAGAATCCAGTTATCCCAGGCTGAGGAGAAAAAAAAAAAAACCAACTCTTAAGAGTTAAAGACCAAAGCGGAGGTCACTGAGGTCAAGTAACATGAAGTAGGTACATAAATAAGTATCTTCATAGATAGATCTGTGTGCAAAGATGAACCAGACATAGTCTCTCCCCTTGGTGGGGTTGGGGTGGAGGTTCAGGGCAGAAAACACGAACTCTCGTGCAAAGGTTTCAGCAGAGGTCTACACATAGGACATGAAACTCAGTGAAATGAGAATTCATGAAGGAAGACCAAAATAAGCAGGGCTCACTCAGCCTTGAATGACGAACAGAATTGCATCCAATAGAATAGTGGAAAGCGATGGAAGAGATTGCAAAAGCCAGGCGTAAAAGCTTACAATGTCTGCTAAACCAGCCCCTTGATCAGCACTCCTGGAAGCCTCCTGGTCTCCCCTACCATGTCTCATCACCTAATATCCCTGCATGGATGTTCTAGCAACACTGACTGAGTTTGAATACATTTATTTACAGAGGTGGTACCAGAAAGTTCTTTAGACCAGTTGAGTTAGCAGGAACCTGTTTCATCACTGAATGTTTAGTCATGGGGAGACAGAAGAATACTAGGATCTGAGTCACCACAGATGCTGTTAATGTGTGTCTTAGGAATCCAGGCACAGAAAGAAGGCCACAGTCCTGCTGGGAATGCAGTAGGAGCAAATAATTAAATAAGCCAAAAAGATTCTAAGTGGGAGAATTCAAAGTGGCAGAATAAAGAGCTGCATTGAAACAGCAAATAAAAAAGACAAATATTTCATCTGCATCGTTCCATCCAAACTTCTCGGGCTTTAGCCAACTGCCTCTGAATGCACTCATTTCATCAAACAGGATATGTAAAGCCTTAGCAATCAATCAAAGAAGTTGGCTCTGACAAGCCTCTGGCTTGCAAGGCCAGATCTTAAATTGAAATGTTTTGTTCCTTCAAACTCATTGAGCTCCTAAGACTGCTGCCTACTGGAGATAGTTTAGAAGTACAACTACTTACAGCTATCTTAGATCTAACCCAAAGGTTAGTACAGATGTGGTTTTTATTCATTTCCTAATAGAGTCTTCAAATACAGTGTCTCAGATCATTTAGGGAGACAAAGCTACTGATCTATCACCAGGAGATCATGGGATTTAAGGTGATTTCCCCCACACAGTTGTATTTATTGTAATTATTGTATAGATTAAGTCATCCTTATCACCAGGACCTTGATGTAGATTTCACCAGGTTAGTGGAGCATAGCTGTTTCCGCAAGTGAATGACCTGCAATCATGATTGATCACTGACTGCATGCAACATTCCAGGCATTGTAATAAGTCCTTTACATGCATCATATCATTCTATCATCCCAGTACCCTTATGATGTCTTGACAATGTTCTATAGGGAAGGAAACTGAGACTTCGAGAGGTTAAGAACCCATAATATCCCACAGTTGCTAAGCTGGAGCTTACATGGAGCTTACATTCTAACAGGGCAAGACAGACAACTATTGCGCAACATGAAATATCAGATGGCAATAGATGTTAAGGAGCTAAAAAGAGGCATTTTTGGTTTTTACAGGGCTGTCACTCAATATAAGACCTGTGTATTGGGGTGCCTCTGTCTTTGAATTACGGTTTTCTTAGGGTATATGCCTGGTTAGTAGTGGGATTTCTGGGTCATATGGTAGTTCTATTTTTAGTTTTTTTAAGGAACCTCCATACCATTCACCACAGTGGTTGTATCAATCTACATTCCAACAGTGCAAAAGGGTTCCCTTTTCTCCACACCCTCTCCAGAATTTAGGGAATGGACTTGTGGACACAGGGAAGAGGGGAGGGATGAATGGGAGATTGGGACTGACATACGTATACCACAATGTGTAAAACAGAGAGCTA
>NW_011494744.1:4127518-4127732 GCF_000754665.1 Bison bison bison | reverse complement strand
ACATATAGCTGATTCACTTCTTTGGCCACAGAAACTAACATAACTCTGCAAGATAACAGAGTAGTAGACAATGGCACCCCACTCCAGTACTCCTGCCTGGAAAATCCCATGGATGGAGGAGCCTGGTGGGCTGCAGTCCATTGGGTCGCTGAGGGTGGGACACGACTGAGCGACTTCACTTGCACTTTTCACTTTCATGCATTGGAGAAGGAAA
>NW_011494744.1:4107027-4127418 GCF_000754665.1 Bison bison bison | reverse complement strand
ACAGGGAGAAGGAAATGGCAACCCACTTCAGTGTTCTTGCCTGGAGAATCCCAGGGACGGGATGGAGAAGCCTGGTGGGCTGCTGTCCATGGGGTCGCACAGAGTCGGACACGACTGAAGTGACTTAGCAGTAGCAGTAGCAGTAGGAGGCTATTGTAATTTATGAAATGATGGTAGCACAGACTCAGGTGGCAAATTAAGAAAGAATAAAAATAAAAGACATGATAAGTAAAGGGACAAGCTTTCTAGATATCTAGGGAATTGTCACTATAGGAAAAAGAAAACAAATGCAAAGACTCACAGAGGGAAATGGCTGATGTGTTGAGATACAGTGGAGAACCCAATGCAGAAGCTAGAGCAGAGAGTAGAAGAGGGGCTAGAAAGGGAGCTGAGAGTTGAAACAGGGCCCAGATAATGCGGGACCTTGTAAATCACAGAAACCAATTGGAAATCAATCCTGAATATTCATTGGAAAGACTGAAGCTGAAGCTCCAATACTTTGGCCACTTGATGTGAAGAACTGACTCATTAGAAAAGACCCTGTTGCTGGGAAAGATTGAAGATAGGAAGAGAAGGGGATGACAGAGGGTGAGACAGTTGGAAGACATCACTGACTTGATGAACTTGAGCAGGCTCTGGGAGTTGGTGATGGACAGGGAAGCCTCGCATGCTACAGTCCATGGGGTTACAAAGAGTATTCAGAGCGACTGAACTGAATAACTAGGGAAGCCATCAGAGGTTTCTAAGCAAAGAAATAATATAGTCTGGCTTTGGTTCTTATGTTAGAGATAGATTTCAAAGAGGAAACAGAGTAGTTAAGAGCCTAATTTATGAAATTATGGTAATACTGACTCAGATGGCCATAGCAGAAGTGTGAGAGTAGGTCACATTCTGAATATATTGTGAAGGCAGAGGTGAAAAGATTAAATGGCAGTTCAGAGGTAAAGTGAAATGAGACAAGGGAGGTAAAGTTGACTTTAAGGTTGGACTGTACAACTTAGAGGGTGAATTTTCCATTTCCTGGCTTGAGGAAATGGGTGGGAGAATTGGAAATAGAAATTTGATTCTGGACATGAGCCTCTCTAAGTGGAGAAGGATCAATTAAGCAGAGGCATATAGGAGTCTGGAATTTAGGTAAATGTACAGATTGAAGATACATACATTTTGGGATCATCTGTGTATAGATAATGTATAAGGTCATGTAGCAGGATGAGATCACTTTGAGAGTGACTACAGATTAAGAAAACAGACCTAAGAACTGAGTCCTAAGATTGCACTAAGGTGTTCATGACTATGTCCATCTTTTCTGTATAATTCCCCACTCCCCAAAGTGTACTTGTAACTTCTCCTTGCTCACTGGAAAAACTATATAGAATAGTTCCCAATTATAATTTGCCTGTGAGAATCAGTTGTGGAGACTGAATAGAGGCAGTCCATGAGTTCAGAGAACTGAGTTGACTGCTAGAAGACAAGAGTAAAGGTATTTTAAAAAGAGGAAATGCACCACTGTATCAGATGCTGCTGATAAACCGAGTAAGAAGATGATTAGGAAAATCTGATTGGGACATGTCCAGAGACAATGGGAAGAGAAGGACAAGAGAGTCAAAATGACTGCACCAGATTTTATTTCCACTGAAAGAGAAAAAAACGAAAGTGTTAGTTGCTCAATCATGTCCAGTTCTTTGTGACCCCATGGACTGTACCCAGCTCCCAGTCTCCTCTGTCCGTGGAACTCTCCAGGCAAGAATACTGAAGTGGGTAGCATTCCCTTCTCCAGGGGATTTTCCCAACCCAGGTATCCTGCATTACCAGCAGATTCTTTACTGTCTGAGCCACCAGGGAAGCCCACTAGCAGCCTTTTAATGATGCCTTACCACTCAAAAGAAGAAACCTTCACTGGAATGCATCCCTGGATATGGTTCCAGGGATGTAGAAACATCTACATATGAAACATCTACAGATGAAAAACATCTACATATGCCTGAATTCTGACTTATCTACACCCCCTCCACCTAGAGCACAAGCTTCAACTTTAAATAATGTCCTGCTTTCCTCTTATTCTTTGGCCATTAATTACTTGAACCCAATTACTCCCTAACAGTAATCAAATCCCTCTGAGTCATTTATCTTACAAGAGTTGACCCTTCTGTGTATGTCAATTAATTCTATGTGTAACAGTAAAAAACTGCTTCATTATGAGATGATGTATATTTCAATGTTACCCACTGAACCTCTCGGTCTTGTCTGGTTAGACAGTTATATTAACCAAACCACATTCATTTGTTGAAAATGAGAGCATATTTCTTTCTAGATTTTCATGGCCAGTTAACAATTCTTGATGAATGTATTTCTGTCAAGGCACAATTCAAAAGCCTAATTGAATGCCTAATACCATTTTGGTCTGTTAGACAGGTGATTCTTTTACTAGCAGTGAAATCTCTCCATAATGTCAAGTAGAATACACTGATTCTTTTTTTAAACAGTTTTATTCTTCACCTCCCTCAAAATGTTCATGCCTGTTGGGAATAGTAGAGAATTAATAGCCAGGGCTACATCTCAATTATTAAGCACTGATGTTTTGTAAAAGAGAAAACTGAGGCTCAAATTACATAGAAACTTGACAATGATAGGCAAGACTGTAGTTCTGGAGGCAAACTAAGTTAGGAGGTATGGAGGTAGAGTTCTAAGTGTGTGACTTGGATCAATTTACTTCTTATCCATTAAATGGGTACATAGAATCAGCTCAGAACTACTACGAAAAAAAAAAGTGCAAAGCTCTTCATTTGGGGATTAGAACACAATAAGTACTCACTAAATGTTATTTATTCTTAAGTAGCCAACCTAAGAGCAGAATCTGTTCACCAGACTTTTTCATTGTTGATTTTTCTTCTGGGCCAAGACAACTTTCAAACATGACACAGTAATAGAATTTGTGCTGTGGCAACCAAACCATGACAGGGGGTGAAAATGGAAATCAGAATGTGGGGCAGTCTGTGCTTGAGCCAAAGATGATTTCATTTCAGCTGGAGGAACTTTCCTTTCACTCCAGGTCATTTCTTCTCCAGCAGACCTGATCAGACCTCCACAAGGCAGATGTCCTAATGAGTTGGGTGTCTCTGCCAGGAGCACAGCTGCTGGAAAGAAAGGTGCTGAGCCTGTCAGCACTGACTGCAATGTTTCTCTTGGGTATAGAAGACAACATGAACACATCAGCAGTGAGACAAAGTGAAGGGCAAGGTGAAGGGTGAGAGCTTAAACGACTCATAACTTTCTTAATGGGGCCACTGGCCTCACCCTCTGGCCACTTTGCAAGCAAACCTTCCTTTGGGACTTCTTCCCTGCAGAGATCCTCAGGCTTACTTCTGCAGAGCTTTGAACTGCCCTGGACTAAATTTAATTCACACAAAGCACATCCTTTGGGGTGGCATGCCAACCAGACTTGTAAGACTTTACTGTAAATGCTTATTTTAGCCTAGTTTTATTTATTTTTAGCTACTTCATCTCTCACTTTTTATATGGAAAGGAAGAAGAACCTGAACAAGGGAAGTGGTTTACAGGCGATTTCTTGACATAAATATAGAAGACATATTCCCTTTTATTCTCCAGTTATCACTGCAGGGTAATTCCTATTTGGGAACACACAGATGTTCCAGACTTAACTTTGATAAATCTTACACTGAGCTGGAAAAAGCAGAGAGACATATTCCCAAAACTTTTTCCTTGAAAAGCATGGAATCCTGCCCTAGTAGAGAGACATCACTGAGACATCTTACAGCATAAAAGCTATTTTGATTCTTTTCCCCACTTGTTCTTTATATTTTTAGAATAGTTTTAGATTTACAGAAAAATTGAGAAGATAATACAAATATTTCTTATACATCCCATCCCAGTTTCCTGTTAGTGACCATCTTACAGTAGCAAGATTATGATGATTAATGAGTCAATACTGATACCTTATTATTAACAAAAGTTCATCCTTCTTTCATATTTCCTTAGCTTTTACATAATGTCCTTTTTATGTTGCAGGATCTCATCCAGGACACTACATTACATCTAATTGTCATGTTCCATAGGCTCTTCTCAGATGTGATAATTTCTCCTTGCCTTGACAGTATTAAGGAATATTGGTCAGGGGTTTTGTAGAATGACCCTTATTGGATTTGTCCCGTGTTTTTACCATGACTTGACTGGGCTTATGAATTCAGAGACAGATCACAGCGGTAAGTGCCATTTTTATCATATCACATCAATGGTATAAACTCTCAACACAATTTATCACTACTGATGTTGACTCTGATCACTTGGTTGAGTTAGTGTTTTCTCCTCTGTAATGTTATTCTTTATTGCCTTTAGAAGTCACGATGTGCGGCTCACACTTGAGGAGTGTGGAGTTTCATTCCCTCTCTTTGAAGGCAGAGTATCTATATAAATTACTTGGAATTCTGCTATATGGGAAATTTTTTGATGAATTAGCTTACTTATTTCAGTATGGATCTTTAGAAATTTATTTTATACTTTCGATTATAGTGTAATATTTATTTCCTTTGATTAAATGTTTCCTGGCCTTGGCCACTGGGAGCTCTTTCAGTTGTCACCTATAATCCTTTGACCTACCGCCATCAATAAGGGGCTTTGTTTCATGGGTACTTCCTGCCTTTGTGGCTATGCTGATGTCTCCAATGCTAATCCATTACCACAAGAATCATTCTTGTGGTAATCCTTCTCCCCTTGCTCATCTGTAAACTTCTACTCCAATAATGAGAAACCTGGTTCCTACCATTTACTACCCTTATCAGTAAAGAACCTACCTACCAATGCAGTAGACACAAGAGACTCAGATTCGATCCCTGGATCGGGAAGATCTCCTGAGGGAGGAAATCGCAACCCACCCCAGTATTCATGCCTGGAAACTCCCATGGACAGAGGACCTTGGCGGGCTACAGTCTGTGGGGTTGTAAAGACTCAAACACACCTGAAATGACTTAGCATGCACGCATGTGGCCAGTGTAACAAATTACCATAAATCTGGTGGTTTAAAACGGAAGAAATTTATTCTCTCATGGAAGAAATTTTTAAAATTTTATTCTGGAGGCCCAAAGTCCAAAATCAGTTTCCCTGAGCCAAAGTCAAGGTATTGACTTGACTTCATTCCCTTTGGAGACTCAAGGGGAAAAGCTCCTCCTTGTCATTTTCAGCTTCAGTGCCTGTCAGCATGCTTTCACATCACTCCACCTCTCCTCCATTTTCACATCATTTGTTCTACTTCTATGGAATCTCCCTCTGCCTCTCTCTCACAAGGATCCTTTTGAGATGGCATTTTAGGGTCTACCTGGATAATTCAGGATAATTGATAATCTGTTGCAGGATCTTTAACTTAATCACATCTGCAAAGAGTTCTTCCAAATAACATTTACAGGTTCCAAGGACTAAGACCTGGTATCTTTGGCAGTTACTGTTCAGCCTACTATACTATTCTTTACCTACTTTTCCATTCCAGGATAGACATGTCAAAAATAAAGCTAGAGAGTAAATGTGGAAAGGACAGATTTATTCAGTATTAACTACTGCACCCGGTGGCTTAGCAGGTAAAGAATCTGCCTGCAGTGGAGAAAACACAGGTGATTTGGGTTCGATCCCTGGGCCAGGAAAATCCCCTGGAGAAGGAAATGGCAACCCACTCCAGTATTCCTACCTGAGAAATACCATGGACAGAGAAGCCTGGCAGCCTACAGTCCCAAGGGTCACAAAGAATCAGACATGACTGAGCAACTAAGCAAGCAGCACAACTACTGCAATGGGGAAGAGACTCCAGCCTGAAATGAATTCAAAATGCAATTTCCATAGAGGTTACCGGTCATGGTAACAGGAGAATAAGAGACTATGGTGGTGGGGGGTGGGGAGGAAGGGGGAGACAAGTGGGGCTCCAGCAGAGCCAGGAGAGTGGAAATTTACAGAAAGCAGAAAGACAGATTTGTCAATGTGATTAGACTATCTGGGTTTGCTAACTGACATTTGCTGAAGTCAGGCTCCTACCTTCCCACAGAGACTGGGAGACAGGGGCCCTATCTTCAGGTGTTAATAGAACAAACAGTAAATTCTTTTAGCAGTCTTGACCTTTCCAAAGCAGACGGGCATGTAAAGGGGGGCTGGAGTCTTCACCTGGGGATGCTGCCTCGAGCTGTGAGAAAGTATGCTAGCATTTGTTCAAGTCTCTTAGTGTGTGCCAGAGGAGCATTTGCGCTGTGTGTCTGCAGTTTTTATAGGTCAAGGTTGAGAGCCAGGCAAGAAGAGGGCAGGGGAGCCAGACTTAAGTTTTATCAAGGAGATCGTCTTTGTCATATTTATAAAAAGCCTTCACAAATGTTAACCTGTACTGCCACGGGAGACAACTCAATCAACTAGAGGACAGTTCTAACATACAGTTAATTTACCTTCAGTCTTACAGGCTCTATCATTTCCAAAGCTACTAGGATCGGCCCTTTTTTCCCTCTCACCATCTTTCTTGTAGTTGCTTCATGTATTTACAGCACTTAATTTATCCTGTCTCCATCTCCATTCCTTTCTGGGATTTTCTACCTCCTAAATGATTTGTTTATTTGAATATATTAAGGCCCATTCTTTTTGCTATAAAGTTTATGAGTTTTGACACTTGTCTACCATTATGCGATTGTCAAATGATACATCACAGTAAAAAAAGTGCCCTCTAGGACTTCCCTGGTGGTCCAGTGGTTAAGAATCCACCTACCAATTCAGGAGACACGGGTTCAGTCCCTGCTCCAGGAAAATTCCTCATGCTTCGGAGAAACTAAGCCCATGTACCACAACTACTGGGCCTCCATGTTCCTCAACAAGAAAAGCCCACGCACCCCAACTAGAGAGCAGCCTTGGCTTGCGACCACTGGAGAAAGCCTCTGTGCAGCAACAAAGACCCAGTGCAGCCAAAAATAATTTCCTTAAATGCCCTGTGATTCCTCTATTTTACTCTCTCTTCCTCCTGCTAATTCTCAGATAACCACTGACAGCTTTGGCTTTTCCATAATGTCATATATTTGGAACCATACAGAATGTAGCATTTTCAGACTTTTTCACTTAGGGATATGGATTTAAGGTCCATCCATGTCTTTTTGAAACATGATAGCTCATGTTTTTTATCACTGAATAATATTCTACTGTGCAGGTGTACTACAATTTGTTTGCACTTCTATGGAAGGACATCTTGATTGCTTCAATTTTTGATGACTGTGAATAAAGCTGCTATAAACATTTATGTGCAGGTTTTTGAATGGACATAATTTTTCAAACCAGGAGCATGATTTTACTGGATTGTTTAGTAAGAACATGTTTAATTTTATATGAAATTGCCAAATGTCAGTGTGCCATTTTGCATTCTTAACAGCATTAAATGACAATTCCTCTTCCTTTGCATTTTCATTAGCAATTGGTACCATCAGGGTTTTGTTTTGGTTTTTGTGCTTTAGTCCTTTTAATAAATGTGCAGTGGTATCTCATTATTGTTATAATTTGAAATTCTCAATAATAAATGTAGTCAATGAAGCATCTTTTCATATGCTGTCTCTCTTTTTTTTTTTTTTTTGGCTATACAGTAGGTCCTTGTTGGTTATCCATTTTAAATATATCATTGTGTACATGTCAATCCCAAACTCCTTAACTATCCCACCTTTCCCCTCTGGTAACCATAAGTTCATTCTCTAAGTCTGTGAGTCTGTTTCTATTTTGTAAATAAATTCATTTGTATCATTTTTTTAGATTCTGCATATAAGTGATATCATATGATATTCTCTCTGACTTACTTCACTCTGTATGAAAATCTCTAGGTCCATCCATGTTGTTGAAAATGGCATTATTTCTTTTTAATGACTGGATAATTTCCCATTGTATATGTGTATCACATCTTCTAGAATCAACATTATCAAAATGACTATATCACCCAAGACAATATACAGATCCAATGCAATCCCTATCAAATTACCAATGGCATTTTTCACAAATCTAAAACAAAAAAAAAAATCTTAAAATTTATATTGAAACATAAAAGACCCCAAATAGCCAAAACAATCTTGAAAAAGAAAAATTGAGCTGGAGGAATCCAGACTCTCTGACTTCAGACTAGACTACAAAGCTATAGTCATCAAAACAGTATGGTACTGGCACAAAAATAGGAATACAGACCAATGGAACAGGATAGAAAACCCAGAAATCAACCCACATACATCTAATCAATTAATCTATGACAAAGGCAGCAATACTATACAAAGGAGAAATGACATTCTCTTCAACAGATGGTGCTGGGAAAACTGAACAGCTACATGTAAAAAATGAAATTAGAACATTTTTTAACATCATATACAAAAATAAACTCAAAATGGATTAAAGACCTAAATGTGAGACCAGACACTATAAAACTCTTATAGGGAAATATAGGCAAAACACAGTCTCTGACATAAATTGCAGCAATATCTTTTTTGATCCATCTCCCACAGTAATTGAAATAAAAACAAACATAAATGAGACCTAATTAAGCTCAAAAGCTATTGCACAGCAAAGGAATCCATAAACAAACAAAAAGACAAACCACAGAATGGGAGAAAATATTTGCAAATGATGTTACTGGCAAGGACTTAGTCTCCAAAATCTACAGACAGCTCATGCAGCTTAATATCATCAAAACAAACAACCCAATCAAAAAATGGGCAGAAGACCTAAATAGACATTTCTCCAAAGAGGATATATAGATGGCCAAGAAGTACAAGAAAAGATGTTCAGTATCACTAATTATTAGACAAGTGCAAATCGAAACTACAGTAATACCTCACTCCAGTCAGAATGGCTATCATCAAAAAACCCACAAACAATAAATACTGGAGAGAGTGTGGAGATAAAGGAACCCTCCTACACTGTTAGTGGGAATGTAAATTCATACAGCCACTGTGGAGAACTGTATGGAGGTTCCTTTAAAAACTAAAAGTAGACCTACCATATGATCCCACAATCCTATTGCTGGACAAATATCCAGAGGAAAACATGATCCAAAAGGATACATGCACCCCAATGTTCATTGCAGCCTGTCTACAATACATGGAAGTATGTCAAGATATAGAAGCAACCTAAATGTCCATTAACCAAGGAATGAATAAAGATATTCATTGGATAAAATGGTTCATATATCCTCTTTGGCTTAAGAGTCTGTGAGATTATTTGCCAATTTTTTTTATTGTTTATTTTTAAGATTTATTTGTTATATTTTGGGTATAAGGCCTTTATCAGATATGCATCTGAAAATATTTTATTCTAATCTGGGTTTGTGTTTCGTTCTCATAACCTTGTCTTTCACAGAGCAAAAGTTTAATTTTAATGAAATCCAACTTTTTTCTTTCATAGACCATGCTTTTGGTATTGTTATCTAAAAAGTCATCACCAAATCCAAAGTCCCCTAGATCTTCTGCTATGTTATTTTCTAGGAGTTTCATATTTTATATTTAGGTCTAAAACCATTTTGAGTTAATTTTTGTGAAAGATGTGAAGTCTGTGTCTAGATTCTTTTTTTTTTTTCCTGCAAGTAGATGTGAAATTGTTCCAGTAATGTTGGTTAAAATGAACATCTTTTCTCTCTTGAATTGTCTTTGTTCCTTTGTCAGAGATCATTTCACTATATTGTGTGAATCTATTTCTGACCTTTCTATTCTGTCCATTGATCTTTATATCTTTTCTTCACCAATACCACACTATCTTAATTACTGTAATTTTACAATAAGTCTTAAAATTCGATAGTGTGAGTGCTCTGATTTCATTTTTCTTTTTAGTATTGTCTTGGCTATTTTAGATCTTTTGCCTGTCCATATAAACTTTTGAATTAGCGTTACAATATCTAAAGAATAACTTTCTAGGGCTTTGATTGGAATTGCATTGAATATATAGTTCTAGCTGGGAAGAAAAGACACCTTAAAACTATTAAGTCTTCCAATCTATGAGCGCAGAGTAACTCATTTATTTAGATTTTCTTTGTTTTCCTTCATCACAGTCTTATAATTTTCTGCATATAGATCTTGCACATATTTTGTTACAATTAAGTATCTTTGTTTTTTACTGCAAATGGTATTTTTAAATTTCAAATCTAATTGTTCATTGCTGATATATAGGGAATTAATTAACTTCTGCATATCAACTTTGTACCTGTGACTTTGAATTCTCATTTATTAGTTACAAGAGATTTTAGTTGATTCTTTGGGGTTTCTACACAGCCAATCATATCACCTGCAATTAGAGTTTTATTTGTCCCTTCCTGATAGGTATCTTTTATTTCCTTCATTTGTCTTATTGCATTAGCTAGCCCTTGCAATGTATTGTTAAACAAGAGTGATAAGAGAAGGCACCATTTCTTGCTTTCTATTTCTCATCATCAACTGTTGTGTCAGCTGTAGGTTTTTTGAAGGTTATTTTCACTTTTTAAATTATGTGTTTTCCAAATTTATTTGACCGTGAGGCCCTTTGGTTGAAGTACACATATTAATATGTCACTGAGCAATAGTGTTCCATGGAACACAGGAAAAACTTTATCATGGTAATAATTATTCAGGAGTAACAGATCAAATTTGCCCTCAGGAGAAAAT
The DNA here is from genome assembly GCF_000754665.1 of Bison bison bison. NCBI lineage: Eukaryota > Metazoa > Chordata > Mammalia > Artiodactyla > Bovidae > Bison > Bison bison. The sequence goes on along the minus strand of NW_011494744.1, from coordinate 4,116,790 downwards.
AAAATCAATTCTGGAGACAGATGAGAGAAAACATTGAAATACTTCTTCTATCTGGTTTCCAAAACAATTGGAGATGATACATGGAAATCTGGGGTTTTATGCTCATGGTTTCTCAAATTTATGTCCACCTAATTCATTCATTCATTATAAAATGTTTGTTTTGTGTTCTCAGATTAGTGGGTGTTATAAGACTACAAAGATGCATACAGCATAATTCTTACACTGGAGGTATGCAGTCCAGAACAATGGACTGGTTCAAAATTGGGAAAGAAATACAGTTCAGTTCAGTTCAGTCACTCAGTCGTGTCTGATTCTTTGCAACCCCATGAATCACAGCACGCCAGGCCTCCCTGTCCATCACCAACTCCCGGAGTTCACTCAGACTCATGTCCATCGAGTTGGTGATGCCATCCAACCATCTCATCCTCTGTCGTCCCCTTCTTCTCCTGCCCCCAATCCCTCCCAGCATCAGGGTCTTTTCCAATGAGTCGACTCTTCGCATGAGATGGCCAAAGTACTGGAGTTTCAGCTTCAACATCAATCCTTCCAATGAATACCCACAACTAATCTCCTTTAGGACGGACTGGTTGGATCTCCTTGCAGTCCAAGGGACTCTCAAGAGTCTTCTCCAACACCACAGTTCAAAAGCATCAATTCTTTGGTGCTCAGCCTTCTTCACAGTCCAACTCTCACATCCATACATGACCACAGGAAAAACCATAGCCTTGACTAGACGAACCTTTGTTGGCAAAGTAATGTCTCTGCTTTTGAATATGCTATCTAGTTAGTCATAACTTTCCTTCCAAGGAGTAAGCATCTTTTAATTTCATGGCTGCAGTCACCATCTGTAGTGATTTTGGAGCCCAAAAAAATAAAGTCTGACACTGTTTCCCCATCTATCCCATGAAGTGATGGGACCAGATGCCATAATCTTCGTTTTCTGAATGCTGAGCTTTAAGCCAACTTTTTCACTCTCCACTTTACCTTCATCAAGAGGCTTTTTAGTTCCTCTTCACTTTCTGCCATAAGGGTGGTATCATCTGCATATCTGAGGTTATTGATATTTCTCCTGGCAATCTTGATTCCAGCTTGTGCTTCTTCCAGTCCAGCATTTCTCATGATGTACTCTCCATATAAGTTAAATAAGCAGGGTGACAATATACAGCCTTGACGTACTCCTTTTCCTATTTGGAACCACTCTGTTGTTCCATGTCCAGTTCTAACTGTTGCTTAAAGAAGTACATCAAGGGTGTATATTGTCACCCTGCTTATTTAACTTAAATGCATGTGAAATGCCAGGCTGGATGAAGCACAAGCTGAAATCAAGATTGCCAGGAGAATATCAACAATCTCAGATATGCAGATGATACCACTCTAATGACAGAAAGCAAAGAGGAACTAAAGAGTTTCTTGATAATGGTGAAAGAGGAGAGTGAAAAACCTGGCTTAAAACTCAGCATTCAAAAAACTAAGATCATGGCATCTGGTCCCATCACTTCATGGCAAATAGATGGGGGAAAAGTGGAAACAGTGACAGATTTTATTTTCTTCAGCTCCAAAATCACTGTGGAAGGTGACTGCAGCCATAAAATTAAAAGACACTTGCTCCTTGGTAGAAAAACTATGACAACCCTAGACAGCGTATTAAAAAGCTAAGACATCACTTTGCCAACAAAGGTCTGTATAGTCAAAACTATGGTTTTTCAGTAGTCATGTACAGATGTGAGAGTTGGACCATAAAGAAGGCTGAGCACCAAAGAACTGATGCTTTCAAATTGTAGTGCTTGAAAAGACTGTTGAGAGTCCCTTGGACAGCAAGAAGATCAAACCAGTCAATCCTAAAGGAAATCAACCCTGAATGTTCATTGAAAGGACTGATACTGAAGCTGAAGCTCCAATACTTTGACAACCTGATGTGAACAGCCAACTCATTGAAGAAGACCCTGATGCTGGGGAGGACTGAGGATAAAGGAGTGACAGAGGATAAGATGGTTGGATGGCATCAATGACTAAACAGACATGAATATGAGGAAATTCCAGGAGATAGTGAAGGACAGGGGAGCCTGGCATGCTTCAGTCCATGGGATCACAATGAGTTATACATGACTTAGTGACTGATCAACAATGAGAATAAGCTATGTAATTTTCTTCTGTGAACTTACAATTCATAATCTTTGCTGATTTCTCTTTTGAAGTTATTTATCCAGATATTCTAGATACTGACTAAGCCTTTGATAAATAGGCTCCATTGATTTTTCCTAGTTGGTTCTTGCCTTTCTGCTTTGTTTATTTGTATGCTATGATGCACATAAGTTTTTAATTTTATATAGTCAACTATTGTTTTCCTTTAATTTTCCTTTGTTTTCTCTTTGCTTAAATACTTAACTTATATTAAAGATATAATCCTGTATTTTCATTTAAAGCTGTTCAATCGAAAAAGCAATAGAGTTCCAGAAAAACATCTATTTTTGCTTTATTGACTATGCCAAAGCCTTTGACTGTGTGGATCAAATAACCTGTGGAAAATTCTGAAAGAGATGGGAATACCAGACCACCTGACCTCCCTCTTGATAAACCTATATGCAGGTCAGGAAGCAACAGTTAGAACTGGACATGGAACAACAGACTTGTTCCAAATAGGAAAAGGAATACATCAAGGCTGTATATTGTTGCCCTGCTTATTTAACTTATATGCAGAGTACATCATGAGAAATGCTGGGCTGGAAGAAACACAAGCTGGAATCAAGATTGCTGGGAGAAATATCAATAACCTCAGACATGCAGATGACACCACCCTTATGGCAGAAAGTGAAGAGGAACTCAAAAGCCTCTTGATGAAAGTGAAAGTGGAGAGTCAAAAAGTTGGCCTAAAGCTCAGCATTCCGAAAACTAAGATCATGGCATCTGGTCCCATCACTTCATGGCAAATAGATGGGGAAACAGTGTCAGACTTTATTTTGGGGGGCTCCAAAATAACTGTGGATGGTGATTGCAGCCATGAAATTAAAAGACGCTTACTCCTTGGAAGGAAAGTTATGACTAACTAGATAGCATATTCAAAAGCAGAGACATTACTTTGCCAACAAAGGTCTGTCTAGTCAAGGCTATGGTTTTTCCTGTGGTCATGTATGGATGTGAGAGTTGGACTGTGAAGAAGGCTGAGCACCGAAGAATTGATGCTTTTGAACTGTGGTGTTGGAGAAGACTCTTGAGAGTCCCTTGGACTGCAAGGAGATCCAAGCAGTCCATCCTAAAGGAGATCAGTCGTGGGTGTTCATTGGAATGACTGATGCTGAAGCTGAAACTCCAGTACTTTGGCCACCTCATGCGAAGAGTTGACTCACTGGAAAAGACTCTGATGCTGGGAGGGATTGGAGGCAGGAGGAGAAGGGAATGACAGAGGATGAGATGGCTGGATGGCATCACCAACTCGATGGACATGAGTCTGAGTGAACTCCGGGAGTTGGTGATGGAGAGGGAGGCCTGGCGTGCTGTGATTCATGGGGTCTCAAAGAGTCAGACATGACTGAGCGAGTGAACTGAACTGAATGTTACTTTTACCATTATATTTTATTTCACCTAGAATTAATTTTTTTTGTATGGCTGATGTTGAGATATTGTCATATTTCTTATTTTCTTAGTTGTGCCAACTGATTTACCAGAAAAACTATGCATATATCAATTTTCCATATGTGTGTTTATTTTGGAGCTCTTTTTATGTTCAATGAACCAATTTCTCTTCTTAAAACACCACTGGCCTAAATAATGATATTTTATTCATTAAAGTCTTACTCTCTGGGAAGAGCAGTTGCCTCACCAATGTCTCCTTTTCTACAAATTGTCTTAGCAACTCTTGGCCCTTTTCCTCTGAATATTTTTGTTAAACTAAGTTGACAAAGACTTGTAGGTTTTAAAATTTTCTTGTTTGGAAATTGTATATAACTTGCAGATTAATCTTGAAAGAACTAGAATATTAATGATATTAAATCATATTACATTATCTTGTTCTCATATTTAATTTTTGAAGACACATTCATAGACGTGTTATATATTGTACATATAGTATTTAGTTAAGTTTTTGCTTTTGGTAATAGGAAACTAATTTACATTTGTTTATTAATCTATGTTGAGCTCTCTTCCTAATTCTAAACTTTGTATATACTCTTGGATTTTCTATAGAGATAATCATGTGTGCATGCTGAGTCACTTCAGAAATGTCAGAAAAGTTACAGTCCCCTTTGTGACCCTGTGGACTGTAGCTCACCAGGCTCCTCAATCATATTCAATCACAAACAACACTCTTTCTTCCTTTCCATCTTTCTTCTCATTATTTTGTTTCCTTTGTCTTACTATATTGGTAAGACCCCCATTATAATGCTGAATAGAAGTTACATAATGAGAATTTTCATTTTCACTTGATTTTAAAGAAAATATTCTAAATTTTTGTTATTAAATATGGGGTTTCCTGTAAGATTTTGGTGTCTGCCATTGATCAGGTTAAGAAAAGTCTATTTCTAGTTCACAATTTTTAAGTTTTTCTTTTCAATTAATTAGAGGGTGCTGAATTTTATTAAATATCTGTCTACATTTACCTTGACAAAGTAAATTATTTTAATATTTTCTAAAGTTAAACCAAACTGCCAATCTTGTTAAAAGCCTAGTTTACTCACAGTGTATTATCAATTTGTATTATTGCACAGTAATGCTGTGTTAACAAACTATCCTAAAACTCAGTGACTTGCAGCAGTAATCATTCACACCCATGAGTCATTGTCAGCTGGGGTGCATGGAGTGGCAAAGAAAGCTCTGATTCATCAGTGGTACCTGGAACACCTGCTAACTCAAGTTTGCATGTGTGTGCTCACGTCTGTAGGTCAGTAGATTCTAAGCTGTGCTGAGCTGGGCAGCTCTACTAAGCGCCAGGGTGTAAGTTAACCAACCAGCTCTGCTCCACACAACTCATCCTCCTTAGGTCATAGGTTAGCCCTTGCGTGTTGTTCCCATGAAGATGGCAGAGAGACAAGAAACAGCTTTATTACAAGCTCATTCCAAACTCTTGCACGTCAACTTTTCCCATCAACCAAAAAATAGCACATTGTAAAACCTCAAGTCGAATTGTAGGGATGTGTACTCTACTTTTGCAAGAGGAATTGCACAGTTACATGGCAAAAGGTGTGGATATCGTTAAGAGTGAAAAATGTGGCCCATTAATGCACTCTGCCACAGTGTGTTATTCTGATACATTGCCTGCTTTGCAAAATGCAAAGATCTTATTAAATACATGATTTTAGAATTGTTCTTTAGCGAATTTGCTATAGAATAAAGTTCAAATTACATTATCTTTCTTTTCTTATATAAAATATGAAAAACTTAGGTAGTGTCATTATATCTATATATCTAGGACATGGATTACCCCAGAGATTTCCCTAAGGAGTAAAATTAACTTCTTTCCTAATTCTACTAATTCCTATATTTTCTGGAAAACATTTTTCTATGCCTCAGGAACCAATTTAGGTTGAAAAGTCTCAAGAATTTCTTCATATATTAAAAAAAAAAAGGTGTCACTATGGGTAATGTAAGTCTAAATTAGTTAAAGTTCAGTCAAGAAAACAGGGTCTCTTGCTACAGAAATAAGGGGTTTAACATAGGAACTGGGACAAATATGAGTGTTACTAAGGGACAACTTTTCCTGCAAGGACATTTCCCACCTTTAAGACATTTTGATTGACCTGATTATTTCACAAAATGGGCTCATTCTGAACACAAGATACTTTAACAATAGCAACAAAGAATGTGAAATATATAGAAATGAACCTAATAATGAATGCAGAAAATCTTTCAGAGAAAATAGTTTAATTCTATCAAACGATATGAAAGAAAATTTGAGTAAATTGAGTAATATACAATGTTTATGCATGGGCTAATTAATATGGATTGAGATCAGTTATCTCCCAAATTAGCCTGCAAATTCAACACAATAGCAATAGAACATATAGCTAGAGGCATTAAACTCATTCTAAAGTTTATATGGAAGAAAAATCAAAGTCAACTTTGAAAAAGAAGAAGAAAGACTAACCCTACAAGACATTAACATATTACTTAAGTCATAGTAGTTAGACAAGAAGACTAAAGAACACAATAAAAGAAACAGAAACAGACCCTTGCACATATGAAAACTGATACACGATAAAGATGGTACCACAAAGCAATGAGGAAGAGATCGTAGAAATCTTTGTGAATCTCTTGAGTTTAAAAAGTGAAAAATAGTCATTGGGGGCTCAATTAAGAATGTACCTACCTGCTTAGTTGATTTACTGCAACTAAAAGGACTTTTAAAGCCTTTTGCTCAACCACTTTTTCAGAAAGTGCCTGTTCGGAGGTGCATTTGTCCCCACTTGGAGAAGCGGGTCAATGCCTGACAAAAGGAACCCACAGAAAGCACCAGACTATAACATGGGTGCATAAGGGTCAGAGAACTAAACGGAAATGGAGAAGTAAAAAGGATTTCCTAAAGAATATTATAAAATAATGGGCAGAGAGAAGACTAGAAGAAGATATTTACAACTACTAAAACTGACAAGGAATAACACTTCGATTCTAAAAAAGATCTCTCAACAATAAAGAAAAAGACAAGAAGTACAGCAGAAAACTAGAGAAGGATTAACACGTCCAAGAGACATGTGCAAAGTCAAGACTAATAGGAAAAATGCTAATTTTTCTGAAAAAGCGACAATGAAAAATTAATGTGCACCCATCAGAATGCAAGAATTAAGAATATGGATAATATCTAATATTGTAAACCTGAACACTCATACACTGCAAGTAAGAACAATAATTAATTGATCCAGCCATGCCAGAAAGCAGTATGGTAGTGTGCAGGAAAATAGAGTATTTCTGTTTTATGACTCAGTGACGCACTCCTGGAGATTTTATTAATAAAATGACATAGCTGTATATCATGGAATTCTAGATGCATATTCAATAGTGTTGACCAACCTTTAACACATTTTCAAAGTGAGCAAACTATTAGAATGGGATACATAATGCAATGCCACTTATGTAAATTAAAAATAAACATGCACAAATCAAAACCATATATCTTATGAGGATATGTATTAAAACACATAAACATACATACTTAAATATATGTAATATAGTTAAGAATGCAAAGTGAATCTGTTAGAGGGGGAAAATTAAATACATAGGGGAAAAGCCTTATGTGAATCAATTATCATTGTGTAATCGGAGAAAGCAATGGCACCCCACTCCAGTATTCTTGCCTGGAAAATCCCATGGAAGGAGGAGCCTGGTGGGCTGCAGTCCATGGGGTCGCACAGAGTCGGACACGACTGAGCAACTTCGCTTTCACTTTTCACCTTCATGCATTGGAGAAGGAAATGGCAACCCACTCCAGTGTTCTTGCCTGGAGAATCCCAGGGACGGGGGAGCCTGGTGGGCTGCTGTCTATGGGGTCGCAACAGAGTCAGACACGAATGAAGCGACTTAGCAGCAGCAGCAGCAATATATACTCAGGAGTATGATGAGTTCCACTCCCTGCCTGAGTTGTGGTAGTTAAAAAAAAAAAAGAGAAAAATAAAAGTGCCAACTTATTTGTTAACTGCAAGGGCTCTCTGGAATATACCATACAATTACAAAAATCTTCTGATGCGAGATTAAAGATGAGAATGGGAGACCCTGAATCTATACTAATAAACTTTCTGGCTTTTGGATATGTATTTACAATAGATCAAAATTTCAGAGAATTAATTCCTCCCATATTTGAGGTTTTAGGCTGTTTCAATCCAGTTGAAGTACTTTCTAACAGGACACGAGCAAAGATGGATTTGGTAATCCAACCTCACTGAACAGTACTGCTTAGCAGAGTTCAGTGGAGATCATCCCTTCGGAGGTACAACAGAGCTTATGCATCCCCACATGGATGAAGTTATCTAGTAAGACACAACTAATAGGTTCCTTTTTCATTCACACGCTTGGTCACATCCTGATAACACTTGTAAGTTTTCAGCTACTGTACCCATTAGCTGACAGGACTGACTGCCGAAGACCTGAGTACTGCAATTAGTCAATGGTGCCATCTTAACTACTAACTTCTCCATAACAGTTCCTCTGCCTCACTTCTGACAGGAAAAACACAGGCAGGAAAATGGCAGAAATTCGTCTTAAGCTAGATTTACAAATTTGAATTGGCTTTAATGTTTTCATTTTGAATTAAGAGGGCTCCTTCAATAATCACTACTCAAACCAAATGGAGAAGGCAAAGGCAACCCAACTCCAGGATTCTTGCTTGGAGAATTCAATGGACAGAGGAGCCTGGCAGGCTATGGTCCATGGGGTCGCAAAGAGTCGGACACGACTGAGTGACTATCATTCACTCACTGCAAGTAAGAACAATAATTAATTGATCCAGCCATGCCAGGAAGCAAAATGATAGTGTCCAGTAAAATAGAGTATTTCTACACTTAAAAGGAAAAAAATATGGGTACACCAAGAAAAAGAATCATGAAAGTCCTATTCTATTATTCACCTGTCAGAAGACACCTGGAATAAACTTGTTTAATTCTAAAAGTCAGTTTTTAAGAAGGGCTTATTTATACAAACTGATTTCTATACAAAGAAAAATGAACATGATCTTATTAAGCCTGGAAGTCACATCAAATCAAGTGCTAAGGGTGTTTGTACCAGAGGAAAAACTCCTAATATTAGAAGGAGAGCACTTTTAAAATGCAAGTGGTTGAGTTGTATCCCATTAGGGTCTCCAAAGTTCTGTCATGCTTATAAATCTCACAAGTTCTCAAATGGCAAAAGGTCTGTTTTGTGTGTATGATAGATTACAAAAAGAATTAAGTATCAGATGTTTCACTAAATGACAGTTTGTGAACCCCTCCATCCATGACTTTCAATGCATCTGTGAAAATGTTTTTAACATATAAAAGGAAAATGAAGATGTTCCCTTGTTAAGTGATACACACACTGGATTTTCAAATGAGCACTTCTTCTTGATTCCAGATAAAATAAAAGTTTCCCACATCATTCTCAGATCAGTTCAGTTCAGTCTCTCAGTCGTGTCCGACTCTTTGCGACCCCATGAAGCCCAGCATGTCAGGCCTCCTGTCCATCACGAACTCCCGGAGTTCACTCAGACTCACGTCCATCGAGTCAGTGATGCCATCCAACCATCTCATCCTCTGCTGTCCCCTTCTCCTCCCACCCTCAATCCCTCCCAGCATCAGGGTCTTTTCCAATGAATCAACTCTTCGCATGAGGTGGCCAAAGTACTGGAGTTTCAGCTTCAGCATCAATACTTCCAAAGAAATCCCAGGGCTGATCTCCTTCAGAATGGACTGCTTGGATCTCCTTGCAGTCCAAGGGATTCTCAAGAGTCTTCTCCAACACCACAGTTCAAAAGCATCAATTCTTCGGCGCTTGGCCTTCTTCGCAGTCCAACTCTCACATCCATACATGACCACAGGAAAAACCATAGCTTTGACTAGATGAACCTTTGTTGGCAAAGTAATGTCTCTGCTTTTGAATACGCTATCAAGGTTGGTCATAACTTTCCTTCCAAGGAGTAAGCGTCTTTTAATTTCATGGCTGCAGTCACCATCTGTAGTGATTTTGGAGCCCAGAAAACTAAAGTCTGACACTGTTTCCACTGTTTCCCCATCTATTTCCCGTGAAGTGGTGGGACCGGATGCCATGATCTTTGTTTTCTGAATGTTGAGCTTTAAGCCAACTTTTTCAT
>NW_011494744.1:4106559-4106733 GCF_000754665.1 Bison bison bison | reverse complement strand
TGGCCACTGCTGAGTTTTCCAAATTTGCTGGCATATTGAGTACAGCACTTTCACAGCATCATCTTTCAGGACTTGGAATAGCTCAACTGGAATCCCATTACCTCCACTAGCCTTGTTCATAGTGATGCTTTCTAACGCCCACTTGATTTCACATTCCAGGAAGTCTGGCTCTAG
>NW_011494744.1:4079349-4106458 GCF_000754665.1 Bison bison bison | reverse complement strand
GAAGCCTGGCTTGGAGAATTTTGAGCATTACTTTACTAGCATGTGAGATGAGTGCAATTGTGCGGTAGTTTCAGCATTCTTTGGCATTGCCTTTCTTTGGGATTGGAATGAAAATGGACCTTTTCCAGGCCTGTGGCCACTGCTGAGTTTTCCAAATTTGCTGGCATATTGAGTGCAGCACTTTCACAGCATCATCTTTCAGGATTTGAAATAGCTCAACTGGAATCCCATTACCTCCACTAGCCTTGTTCATAGTGATGCTTTCTAAGGCCCACTTGACTTCACATTCCAGGAAGTCTGGCTCTAGGTCAGTGATCACACCATCGTGATTATCTGGGTTGTGAAGATCTTTTTTGCACAGTTCTTCTGTGTATTCTTGCCATCTCTTCTTAATATCTTCTGCTTCTGTTAGGTCCATACCATTTTTGTCCTTTATCGAGCTCATCTTTGCATGAAATGTTCCTTTGGTATCTCTGATTTTCTTGAAGAGATCTCTAGTCTTTCCCATTCTGTTGTTTTCCTCTATTTCTTTGCATTGATCGCTGAAGAAGGCTTTCTTATCTCTTCTTGCTATTCTTTGGAACTCTGCATTCAGATGTTTATATCTTTCCTTTGCTCCTTTGCTTTTCTCTTCTCTTCTTTTCACAGCTATTTGCAAGGCCTCCCCAGACAGTCATTTCACTTTTTTGCATTTCTCTTCTATGGGAATGATCTTGATCCCTGTCTCCTGTACAATGTCACGAATCTCATTCCATAGTTCATCAGGCACTCTATCTATCAGATCTAGGCCCTTAAGTCTATTTCTCACTTCTACTGTATAATCATAAGGGATTTGATTTAGGTCATACCTGAATGGTCTAGTGGTTTTCCCTACTTTCTTCAATTTAAGTCTGAATTTGGCAATAAGGAGTTCATGATCTGAGCCACAGTCAGCTCCTGGTCTTGTTTTTGTTGACTGTATAGAGCTTCTCCATCTTTGGCTGCAAAGAATATAATCAATCTGATTTTGGTGTTGACCATCTGGTGATGTCCATGTATAGAGTCTTCTCTTGTGTTGTTGGAAAAGGGTGTTTGTTATGACCAGTGCATTTTTTGGCAAAACTCTATTAGTCTTTGCCCTGCTTCATTCCGTATTCCAAGGCCAAATTTGCCTGTTACTCCAGGTGTTTCTTGACTTCCTACTTTTGCATTCCAGTCCCCTATAATGAAAAGGACATCTTTTTTGGGTGTTAGTTCTAAAAGGTCTTGTAGGTCTTCATAGAGCCGTTCAACTTCAGCTTCTTCAGCATTACTGGTTGGGGCATAGACTTGGATTAATGTGATATTGAATGGTTTACCTTGGAAACGAACAGAGATCATTCTGTCGTTTTTGAGACTGCATCCAAGTACTGCATTTCGGACTCTTTTGTTGACCACGATGGCCACTCCATTTCTTCTGAGGGATTCCTGCCTGCAGTAGTAGATATAATGGTCATCTGAGTTAAATTCACCCATTCCAGTCCATTTCAGTTCGCTGATTCCTAGAATGTCATTCTAGATCATTCTAGATCATTTTATTCTAGATCTAGATCATCATTCTAGATAATTTTATTGCTACCTTGACCACAGGACACATCAGTCATCACATGACTGAGATTTTAATATCTGCGAAAACCCAAGAACACTATCTTAGAATGAGTCACCATTTCCTATAACAGAGGCTACCAGCAAAGGTCCCAATAAGAAGTGGGACTTTCAAAGCAGAAATAATAGTTCGAACAATGCACAGTGCATTTCTGTGATTGTTTTCCCATTTTTTTTCAAAACCATCTGAGGGACTGGTCGACTATGCTAAAGCCTTTGACTGTGTGGATCACAACAAAGTGTGTGGAATATTCTTAAAGAGATGGGAATCCCATGTCACTTTATCTGCCTCCTGAGAAACCTGTATGCAGGACAAGAAGCAACAGTTAGAACTGGACATGGAACAATGAACTGGTTCAAAGTTGGGAAAGGAGTACCTCAAGGCTGTATATTGTCACCCTGCTTATTTAACTTATATGCAGAGTACATCTTATGAAAAATGCTGGGCTTGATGAATCACAAGTTGGAATCAAGACTGTGAGGAGAAATATCAACACCTCAGATATGCAGATGACACTACTCTTATAGCAGAAAGTGAAGAGGAACTAAAGAGCCTCTTGATGAAGGTGAAAGACGACAGTGAAAAAGCTGGCTTAAAACTTGACATTCCAAAAACTAACAACAACAAAAAAAAACTAACATCATGGCACCCAGCCCCATCACTTCATTGTAAATAGGGAAAAAGTGGAAATAGTGTCAGGTTTCATTTTCTTGGGCTCCAAAATCATTGCAGACAGTGACTATAGCCACAAAATTAAAAGACACTTGCTCCTTTAAGAAAAGCTACGACAAACCTAGACTGTGTATTAAAAACAGAGACATCACTATCATTTTGCCGACAAAAGTCCATCTAGTCAAAACTATGGTTTTTCCAGTAGTGATGTATGGATGTGAGAGTTGCACCATGAAGAAGGCTGAGAACTGAAGAACTGATGCTTTGAACTACTGTGCTGGAGAAGATTCTTGAGAGTTCCCTGGATAGCAAGGAGATCAAACCAGTCAATCCTAAAGGAAATCAACCCTGAATATTCACTGAAAGGACTAGTGTTGAAGCTGAAGCTCCAAAATTTCGGCCACCTGATGTGAAGAGTTGACTCATTAGAAAAGACTCTGATGCTGGGAAAGATTGAGGGCAGGAGAAGGGGACGACAGAGGTTGGATGGCATCACTGACTCAATTGACATGAGTTTGAGAAAACTCAGGGAGATAGTGAAGGACAGGGAAGCCTGGCATGCTCCTGTTCATGGGGTCACAAAGAGTTGGACATGACTGAGTGGCTGAACAACAACACCAAGTATTGACTCTAGTATCAAAACCATAAAGGTACCTATAAGCCTAATGGAAAAACTACCGGGCTTTTTAAAGCTAGTTTATTCAGTAGCACCATCAAGATAGAAAACTGAGTTTTATGATAGTGACAGAACCACAGAGAGCCAAGAGAAGCATTGTTTCGAGATTTGTCAAGAAGAGGTCACTCTGAAAAGCGAAGCTTCTATGCACAGCCATTACCAAAGACAGACACTCTGGGGCAATTTTCCAAACCAGGAGGGAGAGCAGGGCCCAGACACTGTTAACTCAGAGCCCAGTGGGACTCATGGGTCTAGCCTGCAGGGCCTTCCCATCTCCACCAAGCTATTTTCAGGGATCAGCCTTTATCTTGGCACCTCTCTAAACATATTTCATTCACTGTCAGGATTGAAAGTATTCCGTTTGTCAGCTCTTATGGACAACCAGCCAAGGAGGCAGTTGCTAGCTTCCTTATATGTGTCAGGCAACAATTCAAAAGAGATTCTTATTTCTAAACTATTTGCATGGCTTGCAGGGTCCCTTACCTCTTTCAGGTCTTGATTGCTCAGTCAATTTCTCAATCAGGCCTCCTTTGGCCACCCTATTGTTAAAATGTGTGCGTGTACTGACACTGCAACATTTCCTAAACTTCCTGCTTTTACTTTCTTCAAGCATTCATCAGCATTTAATACACTATGTAACTTACAAACACATTTGTTAATGACATGTCTCTTACCACCACTACCCCTTAGAATATAAAATCCATGTTTTTGTTTTGTTCAGTTGTTTGTTTGACTGTTTGTGACCCCATGGACTGCAGCATGCCAGGCTCCTCTGTCCTGCACTGTCTTCCAGAGTTTGCTCAGATTAATGCCCACTGAATTAGTGAGGCCATCTAACCATCTCATCCTCTCCTTCCCCTGATCTTTTTTAAATCTTCATATATAAAACTCATGAAGTTATTTTTGTATTTTGTTGATTCCTCTTTTCCAAGTATGCAAACTGTGCCCAGCATTTAGATCTTAAAAAAATATTACTGACTTAATAAAATGAGAACACATTATAAGGCATTTAGCACAGCTCCAACACTCAAAATTCTCAATAAATATTAGTGTTAATATATTTTAATCATAATATTAATATTATTTTAATATTTACATCTATGTTCAGCCTCCCAGCTTTCCAAGGGCATCAAAACATGTTCTAAGTCTTGGAAGAAGCAGGAAAATTTTTTCTTTATCATTAACTTTAGCACTGCTTGTGTCCAGTTGGCCAGAAATACCATAAAGTTCTGCAATTCCACAGGCTAAAAATTAGCTGTACCTGCCCAGACTACCATCCACACAAGGACACACCTGGAAATAAGACACATGATATCCTTCCTATTCTTCCTGCTTTGTTAAAAAAAAAAAAAAAAGCCATGTTCAAATGCCATCAGCAGCATCTCCAAAAATCCTTTCTGACTACTCATTTCTCTACCTCCCCTGAGCTCCATGACCCTCTCACATCCCCGTTACACTATGGTGCTTTCTATGAGTTACTTCTATCCGGTAATCTGTTTTGTCAGGTAAATCTGTCTCTCTAAATGTGGTCATAGAGAACCTAGGATATACCTCCAAAATAGGCACTTTCTGAAGCAGTAATTGAGTAAGAGCCTTCAAAAGCCTTTTAGTAGCAGAAAATTAAGTAAGCAGGTAGGTTCTTAATTGAGCCAAAGTTTTAAATCCAATATATTCATATAACTTTCCAGAATCAATTTCCCTTCATAAAGTACTTTCATGGAAATTGTAAACATGATCAAACTTAAACATATTCCTTAATATCAGTCTTCCTAAGTCAAAATCTAAGTACATCAGTTATTTTCAGGCACTCCAGAACTAAGAGCTATAGACCTTCAAACTTATTATTAATGATATCAGAGTGCAATGAACACATAGACCATGGTGTTCCTTGCACACTCACATTCCTGTAGTATAATTTTGAAAATATAAAATGTCAGATTCAGAGATAAACCACTCTAAATTTTGCACAGGAAGAAGTCAAGGCCATGCCCAGTGTCACAGAGCTAGCTAGAAGCAAAGTGGAGGCTAGAAATTGGGACTTTAGCTTCGTGTCTGCAGTGTGCATTCACCACCTACCACCCACTCAAGCCTCAGGTACTGGCCTCATGGTGAGTCCTGAATATCGAGTACTCTAATTGCAAAAGGATGTCTGAGTTCACATAGGTTGCAATGAGCTCAGCAGTTTAATTCAACTTGTTCAAAGAGCTAAAATGAATGTCCACTCTATACCTGATCAGAGGGTGAGGATCATGGATAAGAGAGCACATTTTGGATTTAGCCGAAAGCTCTTCAGAAATCCGAAGACCCGCAGTATGACTTAGAACATTATGAGTCATAGTAAAGGAATTGTCCTCTTTTGATTATGCAAGAGAGCAGGACTCAAGCCACTTCACATCTGATGATAAAGCATCTCTTCAGATCAAGGGAGAATGGTCCTGTACTAGATTGATTTTTATCATGGTAGAGTTACAAATAAATCCATAGAACCTGATATACAATTCTCATTACATCAGTCTACTGGCTCATGATACAGAAATATTTTAAATTAAAAAATTGTTATTACACACTACACTGCTACTTCATAATAGAGAGTTGCCTGGTATCTGATAGCAATTTGAAAGGGCCTTGAGACTTTCGCCAGCAAGGTCGTCATCCAGAATCTATATACAAGCAATAATAATTTCACACGCTCTCCCACAAGAGCTCTTAAAGACAGTTTCTCCTCTACCTGACTTGTAAGAAGCAGAACAAGAATGGCTTTCCCAGCCCAGGGAAAAGTGAATGCCAAGCAGGAATTCAGAACCACAGCACAAATGAGTTTCAGCAGCACATATAATTACTATACAGTTTTAAGTGGGAATGAATTTTTTCTTCTATATAATTCTCTAAGTTCAAGGCTTATGGAAGTATTAGTTTCCTATAAAAATAATCACTTAAGAAGTTGAAAATAATTGGAAGGATTACTTTTATATGTGATTAAGAAACACAAGTTAGGGTCTGTGGTCATGCAACTTTGCCACTTATTACCTGAGAAATCTTAAGCAAGTTTCTTAACCTCGCCCAGGCTATAATTTTCTCGCTTAAAATCCAGGATGCCTTCCTTCTGAGGTACTGTGAGGATTAAAGCAAATAATGCACGCAAAGGGCTTAGCACATCTCTAGGTATTAGTATGCAAAATTACCATCACTATTATTATGGAAGGTATAGCTAAACAAATGCTAATAGAAATATAAGCAATGTCCCATGAAAGCAATTTATTCTGCCTAGTGATTAGACCTCTGGCTCTGAGCTACACACGACCTTTACAAAAGGAGTACAAATAGAACATATTTCCTAAGGTATGTTTAGAACCTTTGCAGAGCAATAATCATGAGGTCATTACTATTCCAGATCAAAGGGAAAGAAGTAGTCTTTTGTCTGAAACTGCCATGTCTATGACTGGCAGAAGAGAAAGACAAATCTATTATCTGCATTGGTTTAAAAATTTTTTTTCTAAGAAAAGGAAATCATAAGGAAACCCAGTTTACCTCATACTGAAATTTGGCCTACACTAAATCTGAATTATACCGAGGACAAGTGCCTTCCGGCAACACTAAATGGTCTCTCTCTCTCTTTTATTTGTACAATATTGTGTTAATTTCTGTTATACAACAAAGTGGTTCAGTTATCCATATATACATTATTATATTCTTTTCCATTATGGTTTATCACAGGATATTAAATATAAGTCCCTGTGCTATACAGTAAGACTTTGTTTATCCATTCTATATATGATAATTTGCATCTAATAACCCCAAACTCCCACTCCATCCCTCCCCCACTTTCCCACCCGCTTGGCAACCTAATGTCTGTTCTCTGTTTTATATGGTCTCTTTTTTAAATTAACTTTTAAAATTGGCATATAATTGCCTTACAGTGTTGTGTTAGTTTCTGCTGTACAACAAAGTAAATCAGCTATATGCATACATAAATCCCCCCCCTCCTGAGCCTCCCTTCCATTCCCCCGTCCCGCTCCTCCAGGTCATCACGGAGCACTGGGCTGAGCTCCCTGTGCTATATAGTAGCTTCCCACTAGCTCTTTATTTTATACATGACAGTCTACATGAGTTAATGCTACTCTCTCAGTTCATCCCACTCTCTCCTTCCCCTGCTGTGTCCACAAGTCCATTTTCCATGTCTGCATCTTCTCTATTCAAGCCCTGAAAATACAATTATTAAATGGTCTCTTGAAGAAGAGACCTCACCTATAAGTTTCCATGGATCCTGTCTTTAGTCTGATTAGGCTGCTATAACTATATAGCATAGACTGGGAGACTTAAACAACATGCATCTATTTCTCATGGTTTTAGAGTCTGACAAGCCCCAGATCCAGGTGCTGACAGATTCAGTTCCTGATGAGGGCCCACTTCCAGATTGCAGATAGCCATCTTCTCACTGTATAGGAAGATCTGGCCTCTCTTCTTAGAATGGGTGCTCTACTCACATGACTTCATCTAAACCTAATTAACCTCCCAAAGGCCCCATCCTGTAATAGGGAGTTAGAGCTTCAACATACAAGTTTTGAGAAGGACACAAATTTAGCTCATATCAGACCATATAGTTACATATTGCTCCATCACATTTTTATTGAAGTATAGTTGATTTACATTATGTTAGTTTCAGGTGTACAACACAGTGATTCAATATTTTAAAAGATTATTAGATCAGAGATCAGATCAGATCAGTCGCTCAGTCGTGTCCGACTCTTTGCGACCCCATGAATCGCAGCACGCCAGGCCTCCCTGTCCATCACCAACTCCCGGAGTTCACTCAGACTCACGTCCATCAAGTTTAAAAGATTAGACTCCATTTAAAGACACTATAAAATACTGGCTATATTCACTGCGCTGTAAAATGTATCTTCGCAGCTTCTTTATTTTATACCTAATAGTTTGTATCAATCCCATGAACGGAGGAGCCTGGTGGGCTGCAGTCCATGGGGTCACGAAGAGTCAGACACGACTGAGTGACTTCACTTTCACTTTTCACTTTCATGCCTTGGAGAAGGACATGGCAACCCACTCCAGTGTTCTTGCCTGGAGAATCCCAGGGACGGGGGAGCCTGGTGGGCTGCCGTCTATGGGGTTGTACAGAGTCAGACACGACTGAAGCGACTTAGCAGCAGCAGCATTCTCCCCTACCACTGTGTGTCTCTGCTTCCTTCCCTCTCCCCACTAGTAACCACTAGTTCGTTCTCTGTATCTGTGAGTTATATCCACAGCTTCATTAGTGTTATATCCACTACTTTGTTGTATTTTTTAGATTCCACATATTAGTGATATCATTCAGTATTTATCTGTCTCTGTCTCACTTATTTCACTTAGCATAATGCCCTCCAAATCCATCTATGTTGCTACAGGTGGCATAATTTCCGTCTTCTTACGACTGAGTTTGTGTGTGTGGGTCTTTTTTCTCCATTCACTTATTAATGGATACTTAGGTGGCTTCTGTATCTTGGCTACCATAAACAGTGTCATTATGGACACTGAGGTGCACATCTCTTTTGTATTAGTGTTTTCATTTTTCTTCAGATAAATACTCAGAAGTGGGATTGCTGGATCATATGGTAGTTTTACTTTCAGTATTTTGAGAAACCTCTATACTATTTTCCATAGTGGGTGCTTATTGAAGAGATATGTTTTACCCATTGTATATTCTTGCCTCCTTTATCATAGATTAACTGATCAAAAGTACGTGGACTTATATCTGGGCTCTTGACTCTATTCCAGTGACTATTCCAATTCTATTCTGTGTCTGTTCTTGCCAGTGTTAAACTGTAGGTTTGTAGTACAGTCAATTCTCTCTTGATCTTTAACTTTTGCCATTTTTAATTTTGATATGTCATAGTGTGGGTATCGGAGAAGGCAATGGCACCCCACTCCAGTACTTTTGCCTGGAGAATCCCATGGACGGAGAAGCCTGGTAGGCTGCAGTCCATGGGGTCACTGAGTTGGACACGACTGAGCGATTTCACTTTCACTTTTCACTTTCATGCATTGGAGAAGGAAATGGCAACCCACTCCAGTGTTCTTGCCTGGAGAATCCCAGGGACGGGGAAGCCTGATGTGCTTCCGTCTATGGGGTCGCAGAGTCGGACACGACTGAAGCGACTTAGGAGCAGCAGCAGCAGCAGCAGCAGTGTGGGTATCTTTGAGTTCATCTTGTTGGGGACTCACTACACATCGTATACTTGGGTATATGTTAGGCTTTCAGTCATAATTTCAAATACATTCTCAACACTTTCCTCTCTCTTCTCCTTCTGAAAGAAAAGTGAAAGTGAAAGTCACTCAGTCATGTCCAACTCCTTGTGACTCCATGGATAGTCCATGGAATTCTCCAGTCCAGAATACTGGAGTGGGTAGCCTTTCCCTTCTCCAGGGGATCTTCTCAACCTAGGGATTGAACCCAGGTCTCCTTCATTGCAGGAGGATTCTTTACCAACTGGGCCATAAGGGAAGCCCAAGAATACTGGATTGGGTAGACTATCCCTTCTCCAGGGGATCTTCCTGACCCAGGAATTGAACCGGGGTTTCCTGCATTATAGGCAGATTCTTTACCAACTGGATTATCAGGGAATCCCCTTCTCCTTCTGAGACTCCTATAAATGCAAATGTTGATAAACTTGATGTCACTCCTAGGGATGCATGTCCTGACCTGACTGATCACTCCTCTTCCTTTCCTACCCAACTCTGTAAATCTTTCTTTACAGTCCTGGTTGTGTAAGTCTACCAGTTTCCAGTTTGTTTTTACATGTAGATTTTTTTGATGTTTTTATGGGGGGAAGTGAACTCAATGTTCTCCTACTCTATCTTCTTGATCTTCTCTATAGTTTCATCTTCTTGAGCTATGGTGATAAAGTTTTTATTTCAAAACCTCTTATTCTGAAAGTTTTACATTTACAGAAACACTGCAAAGATAGCGTTCCTATATACCTTATGCCCTGTTTCCCTTATTATTAACATCTTATGTTAGTATAGTATTATAAGCTGTGTATCTGAAGAAACTGGATAGACCCCCACCCAAAATCTCATTTGGATATTAAGATCAATGATGTCACACAGACACACACACACAAGAGGTTATGACAAATCTATTACTATTATATAGTCAGGTTTTTTGAGTTGAGTAGGGAAAGCTTGGAGAAGGCAATGGCACCCCACTCCAGTACTCTTGCCTGGAAAATCCCATGGACGGAGGAGCCTGGTAGGCTGCAGTCCATGGGGTTGCTGAGGGTCGGACACGACTGAGCGACTTCACTTTCACTTTTCACTTTCATGCATTGGAGAAGGAAATGGCAACCCACTCCAGTGTTCTTGCCTGGAGAATCCCAGGGACGGGGGAGCCTGGTGGGCTGCCGTCTATGGGGTCGCACAGAGTCAGACAAGACTGAAGTGACTTAGCAGCAGCAGCAGCAGGGAAAGCTTTCCAGTCATAGAATCAGTGATTTATCCCATGGTTTCTGATTCCTTTTATTGCAGCACAGAATTAGAAACCAAATCTTGGCACTAGGAGTGTTCATTGTTACTAAGGTGTTGTTGCTTCTAGGCTCTCAAGACACAGCAAAAGCAATATATTGTGTGCACGGATCCATACATACAAAGACTTTTTAAGAGGCAGAAGCAATACTGAGAGCCATGAACATACCAAAATTGTCCATGGCTCTTGTGTAGAGTTCTATTAATCACTGTACGATTAACAATTCGGACTGGATAAGTATTGTAGGGGCTGGAATGTACACTGTAGAAGGTTTGGCAGCATTGCAGCCTCATCTCACCAAACACCAATAGCATTCTCTTTCCGAGTTGTGACAACCAAAAATGTCTCCAGACACTGTCAAATGTTGTCAACCACAACTTTAGTCCAAATGCTCAAAAAAGCCCTTTCATTTCTAGACATTTAATGGAAAGTCAAAGACACCTTACTTTTTGAAAGTTATTTTTCAAATAGAATCTAAAGTTTAAGAAGGAGACCATTAACCGTTAAATCAAACTATATCAAGAGATTCTCTCTTTTCTCTTCTCATATCTAATTTTAAAAACTATCCTCAGTTACATTGCAAATTCTCTTTTCTCTCTAGCTTTTATTTGCATTTGATAAAGATACATATCTGTGTTTAAATAGATTACTAAATTTGCTAGTAATTTGCCAGCCACATATTCTAATGTTTGCCCACCATTTTCTTATAGAGGTGGTTCAGCTATCAGTGGAAGACATTATCCTGAGGTCTCAAGAGAAACCAGACCTGCCAAAACCTTGGTCTTGGACTTCCCAGAGTCCAGCACTATGAGGAATAAATTTCTATTGCTTCAGCCATCCAGTCTACAGCACTGTGCTATGGTAGTCCTTGCAGACTAATGCACCATCCATAATGCTTTTTGAAGTTCTGTAATAGCATGGGCTTCCCTTGTGGTTCAGCTGGTAAAGAATCTGCCTGCAATGTGGGAGACCTGGATTCAATCCCTGGGTTGGGAAGATCCCCTGGAGAAGGCAAAGGCTACCCACTCCAGTATTCTGGACTGGAGAATTCTATGGATTGTATGGTCCATGGGGTCGCAAAAAGTCAGACATGACTGAATGACTTTCACTTTCACTTCACTTTCAATAGCATACATATGGTACGTTCTAGGACAACGGAGAACATGTTGGTCTACCTAGATAGGTTGATGAGCTGCTTAAAGACAAAGGCTTTATAGATTATATGTGTTTGGTGGTCATTTGATTTTCTCTATTAAATTATTAACTAAAAAAATGGATCTTGTCTATCACCCATAAATCCTAAAATAACATGTAGTCTATTGAAAATGATTATTGGTTGAAAACAGTTTCTTTCCTTTTAACAAAAGCCCCAAGATTCTCAGAATAAAAATCATAGCCCTCTTTTTCTAGCCCAAAAAACAACAGTAACAACAAATAGTATTGAACTTTCCTATGTGTCAGACACTGGTCTCTGTGTTTGGCTATTGGTGAGGCCATCTGAAACAATTAGTTTCCATTAAAAAGCAGCCATGTGGTGCCTCCTGTTTTCTGGCTGGGAAATACTTATTGGGACTTTTAAGAAGGCTGAGATCACAATTTTGTGTCTTACAGTCTAAGGTACAGAAGCAATTGAACATTTCAACCTATGAAGCCCCAAAATATTGGACTATCAGTCATTATTAATTACAAGTCACAGCTGGCAAAAGCCACCCTTAGCAGAGCTGTGTTACTTTCATCCCTGCTTGCAAGTAAGCAATTTCTTACTTCTGTTTCTCTAAAACTTGGTTAAAACAAGCAAATAGTAATTATCACCTACTAGCATTCTGACCTCTAACCTATTCCCATACAGTCCCACACCTGTCTTCAAGGTACCACAGTATTCACTTTACCAAATATTTGTTCTGGCATGACAAGGATAATCAGCTTTACAGCCACAATATCTGCTTGACCACTGAGCCAAAGCAGTTCCACTTCTAGGCAACAAATACCATAATGGCCATGAGTCAGCACAGGAAAAAGAAATCATTCTAAGGATTTTTAAATAGAAGGAGTTTTATATAAGAAATTAAGCAAAACCATTGGATCACCTAGAGTAGCAGTGTCAGAATCCCAGTAGAGCTTGAAAGAATATTGAGCTGCCAAGTGTTAGAAACACCTGATAAAACAAATCAAAATGAAAGTTACAATGAAGTCGTTGATGACTTACAATGAAAAAATAAGCAGGAGGGTAAAACCTGAGAGAGTGCTGACTCCCCAGTGCCAGTCCATTTTCTCCCATGGGAAGACTGGTGGAGGGCTGACAAGCAGACCAGTAGAGTGCATGGGGTAGGCCCAGTAGAGCTGTGGGGGGCCCTCTCATTTTTTAGGGCATGCCAAACAGTAGTGTCCTGCAGTTTTATGGACTCTGTGTCAGAGGAATAGAATGGGATGAGGAGGGTTAATAGAAAAGCACTGAGCCAGAGTGGAAGAAAGTGTCTTCAAGAGTCCCCACAATCCTCATCTACTCCCTCATAAGGAGACCTCAGCAGAGGCACCTGAAAAGGACCTTGGCAACAAGACCCCAGATAAAGAGACTTTTGAATGCAGATGTCTAGCCTAGGAATGCAAATATGTATAAGAGAATGGTGGGGTAACTCCCCTTAGAATGCACTTGCTGTGCAACTAGTCTAGAGTGTAGTGACTGGCAGTTTTCCCTGTGAGGTCTGCCAGGTAAAGCCTTTGTAATCAAATATGGTCAGGTCTGAAAAATCATACAAAGGCAATTTTTGGTGAAGAATCAGAATTCTCAGCAGAATCAAGGCAGGATCATCAGGACTTCCTAGAATAATGCAGAACTCACCCACATGGAAAGCTATTAGTGCTAAGGCCACCATTTAGTGCTTTGAATGAAGTAACCACCCAACATATCTGACATCCATATCCAACACATGGTTGAATCAGAATGCTATCACCATCTCCACTATTGCTACCACAATTCCCTCTGGATACTCAGGAGCCCAGAGAATGGTCCCTGGAGAATATTGCAGAAAAATGTAATTTCTCCATAACCTAGTTTTCCACACAACCAATTAAAAGATGAAGATAGAGTGTGAACAAGATGGCAAATAAGGCTTTTTCTGGTTATTAAATGTTAAAATGTTCAGTATTTCATGAACTTCTATATTGGTCTCTGAAGAATAGAAAAGGGCAGGAGACAACTCCCGCCCATGAAGAAAATACTGATTTCCTCAAAAAATGTCAACTACAAATTGGCACTTGCCAAGACCATTTGCCAGCAACTGAACAACAAGGGCCTTTGCCATCTTCCTATGCAGAGATTGTACCCTGTGCTACTGAAATTGTTGACCTTCAACACCCACTGAGGGAGTTCAAGGTGGAGTGAGGCACTCTGTGCTCCAGGGAATCTGGTGGAACAGGTCTTTAGAGAGTTAGATATTTTCAGGCGTTGATTTCATGCTCCCAATCCTCTCTTCTCTTCCTATCTAGAAAAGTACTAAATCCCTTCATGGTGACATCAGCTCCTCATGATTAACAGAAAAACATGTATAGTAAGCACTTGACTGCATTGAACTCCCCCTTCACCAAAATCTTATATATTGACCTTCCCCCACTGCCTCTTTGGAGCAGTCTCTCAGAGCTATCTGAGGTGCTATCTCCCGAGACACAGTCCTCTTTATGCCCCAAACAAAACCTAACTCACAACTTTCACATTGTGTACCTTTTTTAGTTGACGTGCAAGCAAAATAGGTATCTGAGGAGGCTGTACAAATAGCTGAGAAAAGAAGAGAAGTGAAAGGCAAAAGAGAAAGGGAAAGATATACCCAACTAAATGCATAGTTACGAGGAATAGCAGGAAGAGATAAGAAAGCCTTCTTAAGTGAACAATGCAAGGAAATAGAGGAAAACAATAGAATGGGAAAGACTAGAGATCTCTTCAAGAAAATTAGAGACACCAAGGGAACATTTCATGCAAAGATGGCATAATAAATTATACAAACAGCAAGAACCTAACAGAAGCAGAAGAGATTAAGAAGAGGTGGCAAGAATACAGAGAAGAACTGTATATAATAGGTCTTAATGACCCAGATAACCACAATGGTGTGGGCACTCATCTAGGGCCAGACATCCTGGAGTGTGAAGTCAAGTGGGCCTTAGGAAGAATTACTATAAACAAAGCTAGTGAAGGTGATGAAATTCCAGCTGAGCTATTTCAAATCCTAAAAGATGATACCATTAAAGTGCTGCACTCAATATGCCAGCAAATTTGGAAATCTCAGCAGTAGCCGCAGGACTGGAAAAGGTCAGTTTTCATTCCAATCCCAAAGAAAGGCAATGCCAAAGAATGTTCAAACAACTGTACAATTGTGCTCATTTCATATACTAGCAAGGTAATGCTCAAAATCCTTCAAGCCAGGCTTCAACAGTATGTGAACCAGAAATTCCAGATGTACAAGCTGGATTTAGAAAAGGCAGAGGAACCAGAGATCAAATTGTCAACATTCGCTGGATTAGAGAAAAAGCAAGAGAATTTTACAGAACATATACTTCTGCTTCATTGACTATGCTAAGGCCTTTGACTGTGTGGATCACAAGAAACTGTGGAAAATTCTTCAAGAGATGGGAATACCAGACCACCTCACCTACTTCCTGAGAAATTTGTATGCAGGTCAAGACACAGCAGTTAGAACCGGGCATGGAAAAATGAACTGGTTCAAAATTGGAAAAGGAGTACATCAAGGCAGTATGTTGTCACCCTACTTATTTAACTTATATGCAGAGTACATCATGCAAAATGCCAGGCTGGATGAAGCACAAGCTGGAATCAAGATTGCTAGGAGAAATAGCAACAATCTCAGATATGCAGATGATACCACTCTTAACAGCAAAAAGCAAAGAGAAGTAGAGTCTCTTGATGAAAGTGAAAGAGGAGAGTGAAAAACCTGGCTTAAAATTCAACATTCAAAAAACTAAGATCATGGCATCTGGTCCCATCACTTCATGGCAAATAGATGGGGAAAAAAATGGAAACAACAACAAATTTTATTTTCTTCAGCTCCAAAATCAATAAAGATGGTGAGTGCAGCCACAAAATGAAAAAACAATTGCTCCTTGGAAGAACAGCTAAGACAAACGACAGTGTATTAAAAAGCAGAGACATCACTTTGCCAACAAAAGTCTGTCTTGTCAAAACTATGGTTTCTCCAGTAGCCATGTATGGATGTGAGATTTGGACCATAAAAAAGGTTGAGCATTGAGTACTGATGCTTTTGAACTGTGGTACTGGAGAAGACTCGAGAGTCCCTTGGACAGAAAGGAGATCCAACCAGTCAGTCGTGAATATTCATTGGAAGGACTGATGCTGAAACTGAAGCTCCAATAATTTGGCCACCTGATGTGAAGAGATGACTCACTGGAAAAGACCCTGATGCTGGGGGAAATTGAGGGCAAAAGAAGGGGGCAACAGAGGATGAGATGGCTGGATGGCACCACTGACATGATGGACATGAGTTTGAGCAAGCTTCAGGAGAATGGTGAAGAACAGGGAAGGCTGGCATGCTGCAGTCCATGGGGTCACAAAGAGTTGGACATGACTTAGCAATTGAATGACAAAAAAGTGATATTTCAGAATATGTCATCTGTCACCTATTCATTACTCCTTCCCTCTTCTCCTTTCTCATCAAAGATGCTGATAGTGTTTCAAATTATTCTCCCACTATATGCCCTTATTTCTAAAGTTATACCCAAATGAGTAACTATGTCCAAAAAGATAAAGTGCCTTCCACATACCAGAAGTCATATTCTTTTTCATACAATCAGGGCCATAGCGGCATTTTCTTTCCTAAAGTAGGATTATCATTATATAAGTTTTAAGAATAATTAAGTAACTGGGGACTAGTTTCTGTTACAATAATTATGGGAAGCAGAGACCTCTTGACTGAATGAACCCCACTGAAATTGTTAATAAAGTCTGAGGAGTGCTATTTGTCATGAAAAGAAACACTGAATTAAGGCAAATATCAGCTTAGAATAAAAAGAACATTAACAGTCCCCACCTTCATTATCCCAACTTCGCCCTCACTAGTCACTTAACCTTTCATACCTTTGCTAAAACCTCATTAGTAAAAAGGAGACCTGCCAACTAAGCGTAATGGTAAGACTTTAATGGATTTTAGAGATCATTCACCATCTATGACTCAAAGCACTGAAATGCTAATTATTTTTCATTTGAATGCTTAAGAGCATTAATTGAGCATTTTTAATGAGTTTCAATTGTCAGAATAAAATAAACAAAGTTCTCCGGGAGAATCTGAATTTTAACAAATACTAAAGTCAATGAAGTTAAATGGAGAAAAGTATTTTGGTGACATGAATTCTAGTTGATACAGTCAGTTCTATAAGAGTTTAAAAAATATGCTTATAAATAAGCATTTAAAACTTATAAATGAGTTGCCAGTCCAGGTTCAATGCACAATACTGGATGCTTGGGGCTAGTGCACTGGGACGACCCAGAGGGATAGTATGGGGAGGGAGGAGGGAGGAGGGTTCAGGATGGGGAACACATGTATACCTGTGGCGGATTCATTTTGATATTTGGCAAAACTAATACAATTTTGTAAAGTTTAAAAATAAAATAAAATTGTAGTTGGAAAAAAAAATTTATAAATAAGCTTCAAAACTAACTCTGCAAATCTCTTAACCCAGGGAAATTGTTTCCTGAAACTGTTTCACTGCCTTTAGAAACACTGCTGTTTTGTTTTCATTTGTCTTGGTTTTTGTTTGTCTAAAAGAGACATGAAGGGAGTCTTGGAAGGTAAGTATCTTTTAATGGTGTTAAAAGATAAACTGAGGTATATTAAAAATTTTTAAGAGTTTATTTGAACAAAAATCAATGTAGATTGGGCAACACCAAACCAGAAGAGGTTAGGAGCACTCCACCAACAGGAATGTGGAAAGAGACTGTTAACAGAGAAAAAAGGGAAGCAAATGCAAGTAAATTACTGATTGGTTATAGCTTAACACCTAGTTCACTTTCTGCGATTCACTGCCCTTAGGTTTCAATTTTGTAAACTTGCATTTGTAGGCCCAGGTTTTGTTTCCTTAACTAGGTTGCCTTGGCATTAGAGCCATCTCCATTCAATGTCCTCCTTGTTGAATTAATTTAACAGTGGGCACATTTCAGTCTAGGTAAAATTGGTGAAGAGAGAGAATGGATGCTGAATTATTCAGTAGTATCTGCCATAACATATTTAGACAGAGAAGCACAAGGCTCACCATAGGAAGTATCTGCAATTCCTTTTGACTAGGATTATCGTCTCCCACATCTTCATCTAACTAAGGTCTATTTCATTCTTGATTTGCTTGATACTGTTTTAATCTTGGATTAAAATTCACAGAGGCTAGATTCAGTCCCTGCATCTCTTTTTAAGACCTTCCGATACAAAAGAAACTAAATGTTTCCTCTAAAAAACAAACACATGACACTGTGCACAAACTCTGTTATAGCAGACAACACACTCCTTTGAAATAATTTGTTTATATGTGCATCTTCCTCTACTTGATCCCCCTGGGCATCAACCATGTTTTGTCATATAGGATTGTGACTGGCACATATTCAGTGTCCCATAAATCTTCATGGAATTAACAAATGAATGAATGAATATGAGTTATCAACAGAATTCTACTGTATTTCCCAAATGTCTTTATTTCTGATGAATTTAAATATTTGTTTTATTTTTCTTAACTATATTTTAAAAGGTAATACATTTTTTACTTTCATTTTCCTAAGGGTCTTACAAGGAAATGCAAGAAATAAAATTAATTAGAGAGAGATTTCCACAATGGCTATCCACACTGGATACCCCAGGCATAGGGTGGTGAACATGCAGACTCAAATTCCTAAAACCAAGCCAATTATTACACATTTGTCAAGATACCCTGATTTACTTTACAATAAGATTATATTACCTTCCCTCTAGAGGCAATGCCTGTATAAGTGGAAAATTAAAAAGCATAGTGAAATGCAACATTATTCTACAAAAATGTTGCCAATTCCCCCAGGATTGACTGTGTTTGCTATTCAATATTTCTGGAAATGTACTTTGCCTGTAATGAAGAATTTCCAATAATTCCCTTCTTGGGTAAGATTAGGGCATCAGCAAAGAAGCAAACTCCATAACACAAGCAGTAAGATTCTATTTTTCACTATAATGTGTTACTAGAAACCATGTTGTGCAGCAAAAAGATTAAAAATAGATTTTTTTTTATTTCATGAAGGTTTTGTTAAGTTTAAAACTGCAGTTACTTATTCATTTAAGCAGGTAATATTTTTATTTGATTGGTAAAATATTGACTGGGGCTCTCTTCTGGAGCCAAGAGAGAATAAAACAACTGGACTGTGTAACAAGGCTAGGTCTCTCAATAATTAGTGGAGCAGAAAATCTAGTTCAAAGCAAGAGAAGAAAAACTATGGCATATATGTCTTAACTTCCCATTTTAGGGCCTATAAAGACAGGACTTGTCTTTATAGTCCTGACACTTACTCTTGTCATTCTTTCCTGCTTTACCTACATTTAACTTAAGAACCTTCCTTTCTACTGAAGTCCAGGTGGTCACTTGCATTCATTTTTTGGACTTGTTGCCAATATTACATATATTTAATGTTGGCCCAACTCCCTAGACTTAGGTTGTTTATTTATATAATTATAAGCAGGGAACAAGCTTTCACCCAGCGGCAACATCTTGAATAGTAGTCAAAACCTCAGGAGAAAGAATCAACTATTTTAAGCCTAATTCATTAATTCAGGTTTGCAGATAGTGGCAAACATAAGCTATTATATTAAAAAGAGAGGCTTGTACTAAATTTCTTGAGTTGCTAGAATTCCCTAGTTTACGTCATCATGGGGTATACTTTAATAACAATTTCATCGATTTGTTATGTGGCTGTGCCAAATATTTCAGTTCAGTCAGACCATTTACTTCGGCAAATACTTACTGATGTCTTATTATATGTATATACGCACATTAATGGATTGTTTTAGGACTTTGAAAAATGTGCTTCGGAGCTTGTTCTCAAAAACTTTACTCTTTTAATTCAAAAAGATATGTAGAGTTCTGCTTTCAAAAATGATAGAGTAGTTTATATTGGATTAACTTTACCACAGATTATAATTATAAAATCAGGACAAAAAAATTTCAAATAAAACACAAGTATTTAAAAATATAAGATAATGGCCAAACTTAGAAAAAAAAAAAATAGAAGTCAACATTCAAAGTAAGGAAACTACAGTGGGTAAGACTTGTGTTTATGTGACTTTTTGCCTGTGGACACTCTCAGCATAGTTTATAGAGTACTGATGCAGAAACTTAGCCCTGCTGGCTCTAAGAGTCAGGGGATGAATTTCAAAGCTGCAAAAATCTCTGAAAGCTAGGGGAGGAGTTCGTAAGGGAGAAAGTCAAATCAGGAATTCCAAAATAAATACAGAGAAATAGATAAGTTAAATATGTACATGCACACATGTGCATGCTAAGTCACTTCAGTCATGTCTGACTCTTTGCGACCCTATGGACTGTAACCCACTAGGCTCCTCCATCCATGGGATTCTCAGGCAAGAATACTGGAGTAGGTTGCCATGCCTTCCTCCAGGGGACCTTCCCAACCCAGGGATGGATCTGTGTCTCTTCCGTCTCCTGCATTAGCAGGCAGGTTCTTTACCACTAGCACCGCCTGGGAAGCCCACACCCATACACTTCCAACACCAAAATTCTTGACTAGCCCCTGAACAGTACCTGTGGGAGAGTTCCCAAGGGCCTGGAAGAAAGCAACAACTGGAAACCTCAAAGGACTAAGCAGATTTCAAATCCTAACCACCACAAAAGATGGAGTTTGGAATTGGAGTCTAACCAAGCTAACAGCATAGAACTAACAGCAACAATCTTAAGGGGACAATAACAAAATTCAGAGTCTGTATGACAGACATTTTTAATGAAATAATCAAAGATTTTACCAACAGTCAAGAGAAAAAATCAGGTGTTAATAAAAGAAACTAACCCTGAGATGATCCACATGTTAGAGTTAACAAATAAGGACTTTAAAATACCTGCTATACACATGTATAATAATTTAAAGGAAATTATTGTCATAAGAAATGAAAGTATGTGGAAAATAAACTGAGAAATGAACTAAATCAAAATCTAGAACTAAAAGTATAGCATTGTAAGTAAAAGTTTCACTTATGAGCTTAAGAGTAAATTGGAGACAAAAATAATTGGAAAAATAATGGCCTAGAATTTCCTGTTTGATTAAAATATAAACTTTTAGATATTTATAAAAAAAACATAAACTAAAGCTCAATGGACCAAAACAGAAACAAATTCAAAGAGAACCCCAAAGTCAAACTGGTGGAAACCAAAGGTAAAGAGGAAATTTTTAAAGTCAGAGAAATATTACATAAAAGAAAAATAAATACATGAGTGATGGCTTATGTCCTGTAAATAATGGAAATAATTGCAGCCAAAAGGAAAAGAAAAAATACAGTTGAACAGAGTAGTCCATGGATAGAGAAAATATTATTTTAAAATGAAGGAAGGAAAAGAAACAACAAAGGGAAAGAATTCACTGACAGTAGGTTATACTCAATTAAATGCTATAGGAAGTTATCCAGGCTGAAGGACATCACAATGTTTGGACCCTCAGATCTACACAGAGAAATGAAGAGCATCAGAAATGCAAGTAAATGAGTAAATATAATAGATTATACTTTTCTTCAATGAATTTCTTTAAAGTCTTTGAACTTTAAAAGAAAACATTGTAGTGTACATATGCATTATGAACTTTACATAGTACCAATAGCACAAAGGACAGAGTGGAATGTTAAATGGAGCTATAAGACTACAGGTTTGCACACATCAACTCCACATAGATTGTGATGAGTTGAAGATGTATATTATAACTCCCAGAGAAAACAAGACAGTAAATCCAAAGAGGTATAACTAAAATGCCAATAGAGGTATTTTGGTTTGAATGTTAAAGTTCTAACTCCCAGTATATAATAATGTGACCTTATTTGAAGGTAGGGTCTTTAGAGGAGATGAGCTGAAATCCAACAGAACTGATATCCATGTAAAAGAGACAGACATGCATACAAGCAGAGAGATGGCCATCTATATGCATTTATGAAATAAGACATTTTATAGAAATTGATGAGCTGATTCTATGATTTAGATGGATTCAAAAGACACAGAACAGCCAAAATGAACTGAAAGAATAAAACTGATGAACTTTCATTGCATGACTTGAAATCTTAGCAGAAAGCTATAGTAATCAAGATAGTGTGGTGCTGGCCTAGAAACATGCAAACAGATCAATGGGACTTAATAAAGTCAAAAATTCTTTTTTTTTTTTTGGCTGTGCTGCATGTCTCGCAGGATCTTAGTTCCCCATCCAGGGATTGTACCCGTGCCCTTGGTAGTGAAAGTGTGGAGTCCTAACCACTGGACCACCAGGGAACTCTGAACAAATTCTTATATGGTCACTTATTTCCAAGACAAAGACACCAAGGTTAATAACCTTGGGAAAAGAAAGCTTAAAAAAAAAAAAAAGTTCTATAACAACTGAATATTCACATAGAAAAAACATAAACTAAACTCTACACCATAAAAAACAACTATTTTAAGATGGATCATAAACCTAAACATAAAAGCTAAGACAAAGAAGTTTCTAGAATAAAACACAGAACACTGCATTTGTGGCCTAGAGTTAGGCAAACATTTCTTAAACAAGACACAGAAGATAATAACATCAAAATTTTAAATCTGTTCATCAAAAGACACCATTAAGAAAATGAATAAGTAAGGCTCAGACTAGGATAAAATGTTTATAAAACAGTATTTCTGACAAAGGATTTACTTTCAGAAAGTAAAAATAATTTGTATAATTCAATAACCAAAGGACAAACAGTCCTATAAATATGAACATAATGTGAACAGAGACTTAACAAAGAAAGATACATAAATGGTTAATAAGCTAAAAAATAAAAGCATTATCATCATTAGAATCACTGCAGATAATGACTGCAGCCATGAAGTTAAAAGATGTTTTTTCCTTGTAAGGAAAGTTATGACAAATCTAGACAGTGTATTAAAAAGCAGAAATATCATTTTGCTGACAAAGGTCCATATAGCCAAAGCTATGGTTTTTCCAGTAGTCATGTATGGATGTGAGAGTTGAACCATAAAGAAGGCTGAGTGCCAATGAACTGATTGTGGTTTGGAGAGGACTCTTGAGAGTCCCTTGCACTGCAAGGAGATTAAATCAGTCAATCCTAAAGGAAATCAACCCTGAATATTCATTGAAAGGACTGTTGCGAAGCTGAAGCTCCAATACTTTAGCCACCTGATACAAAGAGCCAACTCACTGGAAAAGGTCCTGATGCTGGGAAAGACGGAAGGCAAAAGGAGAAAGGGATGGCAGAGGATGAGATGGTTAGATTGCATCACCAACTTAATGGACATGAATTTGAGCAAACTCTAGGAGAGAGTGGAGGGCAAAAGAGCCTGGTGTGCTGCAGTTCATGAGGTCCCAAAGAGTCAGACATGACTTAGTGACTCAACAACAATAACAATCATCATTAGACCTCAGAAGAATACAAAATAAAATCTAAAGGAGATACCAGTACCCACTCAGTAGAGTGGTAATGAGATCAACAAAACTGAAACCAAGGAGGGTCCTGTGGGGCCCTTCTGAGTACAAATCCTTCACATGTTTGTAGGAGACAGGCTTCATTCAGCTTCCTTGGCCTTCCTTGAGTTCCCAAGGCTAGAGTGAAACAGTTACCTATCAGGGAAGTGAGGGAAAGCAGTCCAGAAGCAACAGTGCAGCGTGGGACAGGGTCCTGGTTCTTCCTCAAAGAACAAATATAACACTATCTTTGAGTTCTTCTGTAGGAACTAACGGAGAAGGCAATGGCACCCCACTCCAGTACTCTTGCTTGGAAAATCCCATGGACAGAGGAGCCTAGTAGGGTGCAGTCCATAGGGTCGCTAAGAGTCGGACACGGCTGAGCGACTTCACTTTAACTTTTCACTTTCATGCATTGGAGAAGGAAATGGCAACCCACTCCAGTGTTCTTGCCTGGAGAATCCCAGGCACAGGGGAGCCTGGTGGGCTGCCGTCTGTGGGGTTGCACAGAGTCAGACATGACTGAAGCGACTTAGCAGCAGCAGCAGCAATAGGAACTAAGGCCCCCAACCAGGTGGAGTGTGTTAACTTTAGATTGAGCACAAGATTCCTGGAACATCACCCTGTTACCTCACCACCAACCAATCAGAAGGAAGTCTGCTCACAGTGAAAGATAATAGATTCTGACCTCCTCCCCAAATGATTCTCCCTTTAAAAACTTTCATGACCAAGTGGAATCTTTGGAGCTTGTTTTTGGACATGAGTCTGCCTTCTCCTCAGTGGCTGGCCTCTTGAATAAAGCAAGCTTTCATTTCCAATCAACAGTGGTCTCTCGAGTACTGGCTTTTGAGTAGTGAGCAGCTGAACCTGAGTTTGGTAACAAAATCAAATGTGATAACATGGAGAAACTTGAACTCTCATATTCTACTGGTGGACATATAAAATAGTACAATTGCTTGGGGGGAAAAAAAAAACAGTTTAACTGTTTCTTATAAAGTTAAACATATATCATCCCTGTTTCCCAAGAAGAATGAAAACACATGTCCATGAAATGACTTGTTTCAGACTATTTGTACCATATATATTCATAATAGCAAAAAAAAAGTTTTGTAAACAACACTTGGTTTGCAAATGGCCCCCATATACAGAAGGCAAGGGGAGACCAAAGAAAGAGGCAGCCCCTTCAGGGTAATAGGTGGCAATAGGCAAGGCAATTAAGTACCAGGCTTGTCTCAGGCAGCTGCAAGACAAGTAGACCTTCTCATCTGCCCACCAGAATCTTAAAAGTTTATATAGATACCTTAACTGAGTTTAATCATGCATTCAGTCCCATTGGTCTCCACAACACACTGCT
This sequence comes from Bison bison bison, assembly GCF_000754665.1. Lineage (NCBI taxonomy): Eukaryota > Metazoa > Chordata > Mammalia > Artiodactyla > Bovidae > Bison > Bison bison. The sequence continues at coordinate 4,081,940 of NW_011494744.1, read as the reverse complement.
CTCTCAAGGCTGTGCCCCTAAAAACAGTGGAACTGGCAAGCAGACGGTACATTCAGGGACTGGGGAGGAGATGAAGGACCTCTGAAAGCCTGGGTCGAGCTCACAGGTCAACCAGCAGTCATGTCCTCTACATGCCCTCCTCCATTAACACAGACATCCATCAATAGGAGAATGGAAAAACAAACTAGTTTTTTTGTAAAAAGAATCCTAGTCCACAATAAAAAGAAATGCATTACTGATACATCTAACAACAAGGGTGACTCACACAGAAGTCATGCTGAACAGAAAAAGGCAGATACTTGCCACCAGGTGCGAAGAGCTGACACCTTGGAAAAGACCTTGATGCTGGGAAAGATTGAAGGCAAAAGGAGAAGATGGTGGAAGAGGATGAGACAGCATCATCGACTCAATAGTCACTGACTAAGAAGGAATTCTCTGGAATGACAAAAAGTTCTATCTCTTGATATGGCAAGTGGTTACACTGGTGTATGCATTTGAGAAAACTTACTGAGTTGTACACATTAAACCTGAGCATTTGACTTTATGTAGACTTTAAAGAAAACTGAAAGCAAAAGCAGTACTGAAAGTAAAAGACAGCTCTATAGAAAAAAAGACATGCATATACCACAGACATAAAAACAAAAGCCAGAAAGAAAAACACCAATACAGTATACTAACACATATATATGGAATTTAGAAAGATGGTTAACAACAATCCTGTATGTGAGGCCGCAAAAGAGACACAGACGTATAGAACAGTCTTTTGGACACTGTGGGAGAGGGAGAGGGGGGATGATTTGGGAGAATGGCATTAAAACATGTATAATATCATATAAGAAATGAATTGCCAGTCCAGGTTCGATGCAGGATACAGGAAGCTTGGGGCTGGTGCACTGGGATGACCCAGAGGGATGGTACAGGGAGGGAGGTGGGAGGGGGGTTCAGGATGGGGAACATGTGTACACCCATGGCAGATGCATGTTGATGTATGGCAAAACCAATTTAAAAAAATAATAACAACAACAACAAAAAGCTATCAAGAAAGAATTTTTAAAATTCTATTAATACTTATAATGGCCTTATAATCACTGTCTCAGATAATTCACACAATTTGCCAGTGAATTTCTAGCTAAGTTCTCTATGGTACTCCTAGCAACACTAAGGCAGTATATCAAGAAAATACAATATGGAGGATTGTCCCAAGTTAAAGAAATGAAAATAAACTCGTAAAATCCTCAAATTTAGTTTTTTTTTCCAATACACTTTCAAAAACATCTATTCTTGCTTTCAACAGCTTGCTTGAATGTGCTAACAAATATCCCAGTAAAACAAGACTGAAATATTAACGGGAATAGTTAGAAGTTTGACTTCTTAAATCTGTATCATCAGTTTGCTGAGGATTTTTGTTTTATAAAGAGACCCATTTCTATACTACAATTAATAGTACCATATTTTATGCTTACAAAGGTGCTTCTAATTGCTATGACAGAAGTAAACACAGTAATATTCCCTTGTGTTAACAAAGGGTGACATAACCTCCACAGTTATGCACCATGAGGACAAATTTGAGATCCAGTCATTGATACTCAGGAAGGCTGATGTGTATTAACCTTATAGAAGAAAACATCTTTGAGATATTAGGATTCCTACTGAGCCTAAATAGTGGCATTCCAGTAGGTAGGAAAAGACTAGAGAACTTCCAGCTGAGATTATGTAGCATTTGAGGTTAAAAGCTGAGGCTTGGGTGTCAGGTCAACATTAGCTCAAATTTGGGAGTGTTAGTTATGTGATCTTGAGCATGCTTTTAAACCTAAGTCGCACTTTGTCTATTCATAAAAGAGGGAATAATACCTATTTTTCAGGGTTGTTGTGATGAGACAATATGTATATAATGGTTGACACAAGTGTTCAAATAAGTAATTATTAAAAAGTGAATATGAATGGCTGTGATCCAAAAGTCTACAAGCAATAAATGCTGGAGAGGGTGTGGAGAATAGGGAACCCTCTTACACTGTTGGTGGGAATGCAAACTAGTACAGCTCCTATGGAGAACAGTGTGGAGATTCCTTAAAAAACTGGAAATAGAACTGCCTTATGATCCAGCAATCCCACTGCTGGGCATACACACTGAGGAAACCAGAAGGGAAAGAGACACGTGTACCCCAATGTTCATCACAGCACTGTTTATAATAGTCAGGACATGGAAGCAACCCAGATGTCCATCAGCAGATGAATGGATAAGAAAGCAGTGGTACATATACACAATGGAGTATTACTCAGCCATTAAAAAGAATACATTTGAATCAGTTCTAATGAGGTGGATGAAACTGGAGCCTATTATACAGAGTGAAGTAAGCCAGAAAGAAAAACACCAATACAGTATACTAACGCATATATATGGAATTGAGAAAGATGGTAACAATAACCCTGTATACGAGACAGCAAAAGAGACACTGATGTATAGAACAGTCTTTTGGACTCTGTGGGGGAGGGAGACAGTGCGATGATTTGGGAGAATGGCATTGAAACATGTATAATATCATATATGAAACAAGTCACCAGTCCAGGTTCGATGCACGATACTGGATGCT
>NW_011494744.1:4075247-4079249 GCF_000754665.1 Bison bison bison | reverse complement strand
CACTGAGGAAACCAGAAGGGAAAGAGACACGTGTACCCCAATGTTCATTGCAGCACTGTTTATAATAGCCAGGACATGGAAGCAACCCAGATGTCCATCAGCAGATGAATGGATAAGAAAGCAGTGGTACATATACACAATGGAGTATTACTCAGCCATTAAAAAGAATACATTTGAATCAGTTCTAATGAGATGGATGAAACTGGAACCTATTATACAGAGTGAAGTAAGCCAGAAAGAAAAACACCAATACAGAATACTAAGGCATATATATGGAATTTAGAAAGATGGTAACAATAACCCTGTGTACGAGACAGCAAAAGAGACACCGATGTATAGATCAGTCTTATGGACTCTGTGGGAGAGGGAGAGGGTGGGGAGATTTGGGAGAATAGCATTGAAACATGTATAATATCATGTATGAAACGAGTCACCAGTCCAGGTTTGATGCAAGGTACTGGATGCTTGGGGCTGGTGCACTGGGACGACCCGGGGGGATGGTATGGGGAGGGAGGAGGGAGGAGGGTTCAGGATGGGGAGCACATGTATACCTGTGGCGGATTCATTTTGATGTATGGCAAAACCAACACAATATTGTAAAGTTAAAAAATAAAATAAAATAAAAAATAAATGAATTTAAAAAAATTAAAAAAAGTGAATCACACTAAAGATATTATAAATAAGCAAATCATGTGAGATTAGTTGAAGTGACCAATTTGCTTTATTCAATGAGGTTTTTCTGGAAATTAGTAAGAAATAAGGCTATTAACCTTTATATATGATCTTGTTGTTTAGTCACTAAGTCACGTCCAACTCTTCTGCAACCCCATGGACTATAGCATGCCAGCTTCCTCTGTCCATGAGATTTCCCAGGCAAGAATACTGGAGTGGGTTGCAATTTCCTTCTCCAAGGATTCAACCGAGGGATCAACCCAGAGATTGAACTTATGTCTCCTGCATTGACAGGTGGATTCTTTACCACTGAGCCACCAGGGAAGCCTGTTATGTATGATGAGAGGAATAATTTATGAAAAACATTGAAAGTTAGGGTAAGGAATTATATTTAGACACACAAGTACTTAAAGATAAGTTTGAATATGATTTATAACAAAGGGCTCCATGTCATTTTATTTAGAGGAATATGTATCTTTTCATATGCAAAGAAAATATGCATATAAATATGTACATAGTGGTGGGATACATTTTAAATTTTACAGATATATAGTCACTGCAATGAGATACTCAAGGAGACAATTTATTCCAATTATAGCATGCTAATTTGCTAAGAAAAATGACTAATTTTCCAACCTGGTACTTCCCAAGGGAAGTCTAAGTCTAACTTGGCTGCGATTTTTTAATTTCTTTTATTATTCTGTTGACTATATGCTCCTGGGCTTCATCATTAAAGGCGTTTGCTTACAAACATGCAGTAACATGAGAAAAATCCAAGTAGCCTAATATATTTTTACACATTTACCTATTATCTCAAGAAATAACATCTGCTTCAGTTATACTAATGAATCTGTTCTGTAACTCATAATGGAGCTTGATATACTATTGCCTGCATGCTGAAAATAAAAACACAGCAAATTATGCTAATTCAATTTACATTGGGTGTACTACTTTATACTCAGTGTCTCTCATTTATGGAAGAGAACAGCTAGCTAGCTTGTTCAATGATATAGGCAATCTCTTTCTCACTTGGTATCATCTTTTTTCTAACAGTTTCAGTATAGGTAAATGACTCAACTACAGTCCAGCAAATAACCATTCAGAAATTATTATGCATAATGCATAATAGTATGGGGCTTTCCAGGTGGCTCAGCGGTAAAGAATCCACCTGCCAATGCAAAATACACAGGTTTGATTCCTGGGGCAAGAAGATCCCCTGGAGAAGGAAATGGCAACCCACTCTAGTATTCTTACTTGGAGAATCCCATGGACAGAGGAACCTGGCGGGAAACAGTTCAAAAGAGTTGGACATGACTAAGTGACTGAGCACAAGGAATACAAGACACATGCATAATGCATCTGGAAACAGTGAATGACTTAAAATTCTGTATTTTATTAATAGGATGACCTACATCTACATGACCAAACTGCTGCTTGACCTGGGTTCCCATGTTTCAAACAGTCTTCTCATTTTCTATTTCTTTCATCTTATTCCCTAGATGTCTGGTCACTACAAAGGTTTGAAGCCATTCTCTTTGCCTTAGGAAAGAGTTCAGAAGAGTTGCAAAGTGCTGACCCCCTCTCAACGCCAGTTAATATCCACATGGTCTCTTCTCTGAGCCACACCACCTGTAAGTCCAAAACCACAGATGCTATCAGAGTTCACATTCCTTGTGCTGATACTCTAACAGCCTTTGGAAATGGCCTAAATATGGCCTATGAACTAATGTGCCTGAATGAGGTCTTGCTGTACAGAAGATTTGATCCAATGACTGTGTCTCTAGCTCTAGGGAAAGCCCTGGCACCAACAATGAGCTTTCTCAGGCTGCCTTCCACCTCAAGCCCCAGTTGTCTCTTTGCTCACAATTGCAAGAGACTTGTGTTGTTGTATGAAGTCACTAATAATCTTGAGCCAAAGAAATTAGAGAAACACTGCTGGGTTGGAGAAGAATGTTAGCCTCAGGAGAGAACAGTTTGAGCTTCTTACTGCCTCAGATTAAAAACTATATTCCATTATAGAACAGAAGGTTTCCCCCATTTTAGTACCTGTCTATTAGGGTAGAGTCATCTCTTATGATTGCCTTTTCTTTGCACTAAATTCCAGCCAAGCTGAACATTTTGGGCTTCTTCTTAACTGCTCTCTCTTCTCTCTGTGATTTTGTTATTCTAGTTGCTCTTGGAAGACTCTTGGAAGTCTCTCTCCCACACCTCCCACATATACGTTCCCCTGTTTTTACTGAACCAATTCCTACCTATCCCTCAGACTTTGGTTTACTTGAATAGTTTTCCAAAGAACTGTTTCTTGATGCTCCTAGATTCTCTTTAAACGACATTCCTAGGGGCTGCCATTGCATACTTTAATCCTTCAAGAACAAATGAGGTGTCCATATGTGCGTGGATTTATCTCTGGGCTTTCTATTTTGACACCTTATCTTTGACAAAAGAGGCAAGAATATACAATGGATTAAAGACAATCTCTTTAACAAGTGGTGCTGGGAAAACTGGTCAACCACTTTTAAAAGAATGAAACTAGAATACTTTCTAACACCATACACAAAAATAAACTCAAAATGGATTAAAGATCTAAACCTAAGACCAGAAACTATAAAACTCCTAGAGGAGAACATAGGCAAAACACTCTCCGACATACATCACAGCAGGATCCTCTATGACCCACCTCCAAGAATATTGGAAATAAAAGCAAAAATAAACAAATGGGACCTAATTAAACTTAAAAGCTTCTGCACAACAAAGGAAACTATTAGCAAGGTGAAAAGGCAGCATTCAGAATGGGAGAAAATAATAGCAAATGAAGCAACGGACAAACAACTAATCTCAAAAATATACAAGCAACTCCTACAGCTCAACTCCAGAAAAATAAATGACCCAATCAAAAAATGGGCCAAAGAACTAAAGAGACATTTCTCCAGAGAAGACATACAGATGGCTAACAAACACATGAAAAGATGCTCAACATCACTCATTATCAGAGAAATGCAAATCAAAACCACTATGAGGTACCATTTCACGCCAGTCAGAATGGCTGCGATCCAAAAGTCTACAAGCAATAAATGCTGGAGAGGGTGTGGAGAAAAGGGAACCCTCTTACACTGTTGGTGGGAATGCAAACTAGTAAAGCCACTATGGAGAACAGTGTGGAGATTCCTTAAAAAACTGGAAATAGAACTGCCTTATGATCCAGCAATCCCACTGCTGGGCATACACACTGAGGAAACCAGAAGGGAAAGAGACACGTGTACCCCAATGTTCATTGCAGCACTGTTTATAATAGCCAGGACATGGAAGCAACCTAGATGCCCATCAGCAGAT
>NW_011494744.1:4049741-4075147 GCF_000754665.1 Bison bison bison | reverse complement strand
CGGGTATACCTGTGGTGGATTCATTTCGATATTTGGCAAAACTAATACAATATTGTAAAGTTTAAAAATAAAATAAAATTTAAAAAAAAGAACAAATGAGGTCTTAGGAAGATATAACAAGAACACAGAAAATACTGCATATTTACAATAAAAATAAAATAGAAATAAACCGAGCTCTTATCCTTCTGCAGGCTGAATCCATTCTAGAGAAGTTAGGTCTGATCTACAGAGTAGAAAAATTGAGTGACATTAAATAAAAACAAAGATTTCTATCTTCTCTTTTAAAAAACATTAGAACACCTGGCAACACTACTCCTATATTTCAACATGCCAAAAATTAACTGGGGAGCAGCTAACCCCTTTGCAAGGGCTCCAGTTCACCACAATCCCCACCACTCACTAGCCACTGCCTGGCTTGTGCATGAGTGCTAAGTCGCTTCAGTCATATCCAACTCTTTCCAACGCTAACTAAGGAATATAGCCTGCTGGTCTCCTCTGTCCATAGGATTCTCCAGGCTAGAATACTAGAATGGGTTGCTATGCCCTCCTCCAGGGGATCTTCCCGATTCAAGGATCAAACCTGAGTCCCTTATGACTCTTGCATTGACAGGCAGATTCTTTACCACTAGCTCCAGCTGGGAAGCCCCACTGTCTGGCTCACTCTACAGTAATTTGTGTTGCCCACTGGACCCCTGTAAGCATGTGAACCTGCGACCATGAACAGTCAAGAGACTGAGATTGCAACGATAATCTCCATGTTTATGTTGATAACATGAGATCAAAGGTGAGATAAAGAAAAGGACTTGTGTTAAAAGATTTGAAAATTAGGAGGAGGAATGATGAAAATTAATTAACAGGAAATATGGATACACACCCAACTTTTCTGCTTCAGTAACTTCAGTCCTAACTAGCTGGAATGTGTTTTCTTTGTCGTTTTGTTTTGTTTTATCATCTGATAGGAAATGAAGGCAGAATGGTCAATACCATTTGTTCAATTAAAACTCTCTTCACATCTAGGTAGAAGAGTACCTGGATATAGGTGGTAACTGGTCATAGAGCTCAATTTCTAATGCAAAAGCCATCATTCAAGGGTGTGTTTCAGGGACTTCAATCAGATGCCCTACTCTGCCCTGGTGAACAAATGAGTGACTCATTTCAGATCAGATCAGATCAGTCGCTCAGTCATGTCCAACTCTTTGCGACTCCATGAATCGCAGCACGCCAGGCCTCCCTGTCCATCACCAACTCCCGGAGTTCACTGAGACTCATGTCCATAGAGTCAGTGATGCCATCCAGCCATCTCATCCTCTGTCGTCCCCTTCTCCTCCTGCCCCCAATCCCTCCCAGCATCAGAGTCTTTTCCAATGAGTCAACTCTTTGCATGAGGTGGCCAAAGTACTGGCGTTTCAGCTTTAGCATCATTCCTTCCAAAGAAATCCCAGGACTGATCTCCTTCAGAATGGACTGGTTGGATCTCCTTGCAGTCCAAGGGACTCTCAAGAGTCTTCTCCAACACCACAGTTCAAAAGCATCAATTCTTCGGCACTCAGCCTTCTTCACAGTCCAACTCTCACATCCATACATGACCACAGGAAAAACCAAAGCCTTAACCTTTGTTGGCAAAGTAATGTCTCTGCTTTTGAATATGCTATCTAGGTTGGTGACTCATTTACCCCAAGGCAAAAAAGAAGGCATGAGCCCAGTGAGAAAATACAAAAGGAATGGTCCACAAGAAACCAATTCCTGTACTTCATCACTTTTTATTTCTTTCACAAGCCAGAGTATTCTTTAGGGAATGATCTCATCTCTGGAGACGAATGAAAATATATTACTTCTAGGAGATGCAAATTTTACTTCAGTGTTATGGGAAAAGAGGGACACTTCAGACCATAAAATGTACATTTTATGCTTTGGTGAGAAAGACTTTTAAACATGCCCTGTCATCCAGAAAATAAATAGCTTAATAAAACTGCCCTAGAAAAGATGAAAACATTGTAACCATAAGAACAAAATCTTTTGAGACATTTGATGGCCCACAAAATGCAATTATTGACCATAATATTATGTTTTTCTTGATACCTCAAGATCCTCTAGAATACCCCATTCCATATAAGTGAACAAAGGTATTTCATGGCTAAAAACAACACTAATTTATTATCTTTCATCTCTTGAAGTAGGAAGTCCTAAAACCAAGATGTTTGTAGAGTTCTTTCTTTCTGGATGCTCTAAGGGAAGATCCATTCCCTTCTTTTATGCAGCTGCTTAGGTCACATACATGCCTTAATTCATGGACACCTTCCTCCATTTTTAAAGCCCACAGTATAGAATTATCAAATCTCTAGGATTCTGATCCTCCAACCTCCCTCCAACGGAGCTTTGTGATTACATCTGGTCCAGATAATCCAAAGTAATCTCCCCTTCTCAAGGTTCTCAATCTCATCTGCAAATCCCCTTTTCCATGTTTGTTCTAGGGATTAGGCGATGGGCATCTTTGTGTTCAGTGTGTGTGTTCAGTTCTTCAGTCATGTCCAACTCTTCGCGACCCCTTGAACTGTACCCTGCCAGGCTCCTCTGTCCATGGGATTCTCCAGGCAAGAATATTGGAGTGGGTTGCCATTTCTTCCTCCAGGGCATCTTCCCAACCCAAGGATCAAACCCATGTCTCTTGCATCTCCTGCATTGGCAGGCAGATTCTTTACCTCTAGCATCACCTGGGAAGCCTGGACATCTTTGGGAGGACATTTATTATTCTGCCTAAAAGACACATTGATTGGAGTTGTCAGATACAAAACCCATAGTAAGAAAGGTAATTGGAGTAAGAGTGCATTAGGGAGCTCTCAAGGTGGTTTCAGATAAAGCTCAATCACATAAGGAAAAGCATTTTATTCTGCTATGATTTCATACTTCACTAATATAGATTTCAAATAACTGTTCTTAGAAATGTTTTATTTGAACCTAGTAGATGTAAAGAGATCAAAATTTTTAAATGGATACTTAATGAACGTTGTACTAAGATTTTTGACCAGAGTATTCTCATTAAAATGTGTTTTTAATAATATAAAAAAAAACATAAAACTATTGTCTAAGGTACTGCTTATATTTAATATGCTATGTGGTTAAATGAGAACACAAACCTGCTGTCCTTGATGGGAGAACAGGACCTTCAGTCAAGACTGTTCAGTGTGTGTGTGTGTGTGTGTGTGTGTGTGTGTGTGTAAAGAAACAACAGTAATTAACATGTATTAAATGTCTATTATAATCCCTATGAGGGCTTCCCTTATGACATAGATGGTAAAGAATTTGCCTACAATGCAGGAGACCAAAGTTTGATCCCTGGGTTGGGAAGATCCCCTGGAGAAGGGAACAGCTACCCACTCCAGTATTCTTGCCTAGAGAATTCCATGGACAGAGGAGCCTGGTGGGCTTCAGTCCATGGAGTCACAAAGAATCAGACATGACTGAATGACTAACACTTCATAATCCCTATGAAGTGATTCCCTACAATTACTCTTATCTTACATTTGAAGAAACTGAGTCATAGAAAATGACTTATCCCCAATTTTAAATCTAGCAAGTGGCATCTGTTTGAACCCAGGTGTTCTAAATTAGAAGTTTCATTTACCTGTTTTAAGGAAATAAATTTAGAGAAGAAGCTAGAAAATGGTAGAAAATATTGGAGATTCCTCTATGCAGATCAAGATATACAGTTTGTATGAATTTTCTTCATATTAACCCAGAACCCTGAGAAGAAACACTAAGTGTTTGGATCTATTCTAATTCGGAATTGATAGAGTTGACCATATATAGGTTAGAAGAAATACATTTGTTGATGAAATACAGAGAAAGGAAGAACAAGGATAGTACTTTTCATATATATTCACATACACACACACACATACACGTTTAAAAAAAATTAAAACAAAGACAAACAACTTTGTGCTGAGAAAAATAATATCAAAGAAGTGCTTTCCACTAAAACATTGTTTCAAGTTCTCCCAGCCACCTTAAAAATCATGAGCAAGACATCCTATGCAAACTGAGGGTTAAAGCTCCTCAAGGTTAAAGGAATGGAAACTGCTAGATGAAGAAGCATCAAGGCTTGAAACAAAGCACCTTGGGCTCGATGGTGGTGGTGGTGGTTTATCGTGACGTCATGTCCAACTCTTGCGACCCCATGGACTGCAGCTTGCCAGGCTCCTCTGTCAATGGGATTCTCCAGGCAAGAATACTGGAGTGGGTTGCCATTTCCTGCTCCAAAAGTGAAAGTTGCTCAGTCATGTCTGACTCTTTGGAACCCCATGGACTATACAGTCCATGGAATTCCCAAGGCCAGAATACTGGAGAGGGTAGCCTTTCCCTTCTCCAGGAGATCTTCCCAACCCAGGGATCAAACCCAGGTCTCCCACATTGCAGGAAGATTCTTTACTAGCTGAGCCACAAGGGAAGCCCTTGGGCTCAATATGCTTGTTCTAAGCACCCCTGTCTCACCTTCCACATGAATTTTGTTACCTACTATTTTGGTTTCAAATACTTTGTCTTTTTGATTTCCTGAAACAACATGGAATTGTTGTTTCAAATATAGTGGCTTTTTCACCAAGGTTTTATGATGAAAATTGATATTTTGTGGTTGGTTGCAGATAACTCCATCCCTTTCTCTCTGAAACCAGTGATGAACACATGCACAAACACAATTAAGAATTGCTTAACTCCAACAGGTTCAAATTAAAATGACATAAACTTATCTAACAGAGAGAAGGTAAAAAGCCATGAAACATTTCTTACATTATAGAGCTAACAGAAGACAACATTTGGAGCTGGGAGAAGTGCAGGCCATCTTGACCAAGCATCACATTTTCTTATTGAGGAAATGGAAATTCAAGAGTGAAAAGAACTGCAAAAGCATCATCAGAATAGTCTGTGCAGAAGTCAGACGTCAGCTCACTGACACTAGCTCATTTTCATACCTCAATAATAATGACAATTTCATAACAATGATGATAATAAAAAATAATATTTTTGAGTATTTCAATGTGCTAGGCATTCCACATACATTAGTTTATTTATGTTCCCCATACCCCTTAGAAGTCAGATTTTGTTAGCAATTTTCCTTTACAGGTGAAGCAACTTCAAGTCAGAAAGGTAAAGTGATTTCACAAAGGCTGCAGTCTAATGGGTGATAAACTTCATTTAGAAGCTAAGCTGATGCTGAAACTGAGTTCTTAACTACTGGGTTGGCCAAAAAGTTTGTTTGGGTTTTTCATAATTTTTTAGCCAGTGCAGTATTATGCTATGTATCAACAGTCTACACAAAAGGAGCTACTTGTGCCTACATACATACATGCACGTACATACCATTAGTAAGAAGTTTCTCTTCATTTCTTTTTTCTCATTTTTACTTTCAGTGTAGTTCCCTTAAAAGATTCCATTTCCCTCCTTTTAATTCTTGTCTCCTTATAATTTTTTCTAGGCCTGGAAGATAAGAACTTTTCACTGCATTGCCACTGATTATCTTTTGAATTTGCACAAGTAGCGAACCAGATTATAATGCTAGTTAGCAACAGCTATGTGATCTTTCCAATGGTTCCTCTTCATGGCAATTTAGTACCTTTAAAACCTCTAAATTGCCAAGTTAATATGTCTTTAGTTCAGCAATTATGATAGTTATCAAGTCCCTGTCAGTAGAATAAAAAAGTTTACAATTGATGTACTATATAGAGGAAAATCAAGTGCTGAGGGGTAGATCCTGAATGATGAGAATATTTTCTAGAAAAAAATGTCCAAGTCTGAAAAAAATATGTATCTCATCGTCCTTCAAGTTTATATCCTCTGAGTCCTATTTGTCAGACTAGGAATGAGACTACATTAAGACAAGGTTTTGCATAATCATTTCCTTTCATTTTTCCAACCGCATTCCCAAGTAACTACTATTATCCACATATTCCCAAACAATTTGGGGGAAACAGGATCAGAGAGAGTAAGGAATTTACTAGGATCATAAATGGTGGCTCAGATGGTAAAGAGTCTGCCTGCAATGCAGGAGACACAGGTTTGATTCCTGGGTTGGAAAGATCCCCTGGAGAAGGGAATGGCTACCTACTCCAGTCCTCTCACCTGGAGAATTCCATGGACTGAACAGCCTGGACATGGGACCACAAAGAGTCAGACATGACTGAGCAGCTAAAATTTTCCCTTGACTTTCAGGCTCATAAATGGTGATCCAAGATATGTACTGAGGTTTTCCCTGGCCCAAAGGCTCATCCCACTCTAGCACTCCATGGCCAGGAGGGAACACGTTTCAGTGTGGGCGTAGCAGTGCTTTTCTCTTCAAAGCAGAGTGCACCTCGGTAAGTGTACCTTTCATTGCATCTGTACACATCCTTCTACCCTCACATGGATTTCCCAAGCAATAGGTTAACTCCAAAGAACTTACTGGTGGTAGAAGAGGAGAAATGGAATGATCGGAATGCCAAAAACCTTTTAGTCTAAAGCAATTTCACATATAAATCTCAGACAAGCTAAGATCATCTTTATTCTTCAAGCCACTTACAAAAGGTCATTTTAAAGACATTTATATTGCTTTGTCAGTTTCCTGCATGTCAGGTCCTCACAAATAGAAATTCATCTGTAGTGACCATGACAACAAACTCTCTGCACTGAGGCCTCCTTCTTTCTCTATTCAGAGGGCAATCCAGATAGCAGAAAGGGGGCAAACACACTATTTTTCTGAAAGGCACTCTTTCAGGATAGCTTTGGTTTGCAGTTTCAAGAACCATATGAATTGCTTATTACAGAGTTTCTAAGTAAGTCCTTCTTGAGGCTTAAAGATTTTCAATCCACTCACATCTTTATGGCAAAGCCATTTCAGAATAATAAATCATTTTCTTTAAAAAGACATCATAAAGCTAAGTATATTTGAAATTATATGGGCCTAAGAAAACCAATGTAAGTGAGGTGATTGAACAAGGAGGTTTTGACCTTCAGGAATGTGCATCTATAAAAGTACATAAATCAGCTACAAAGATCATTATTTCTATATCCTAAAACCCTGAAAAATGCCCTCATGAAGTCAGGCATGCCTCACTATGAGAAGACAAGGGACATGATTAGAGGAAGTGCTGCTGTTGCTGCTGCTAAGTTGTGTCAGTCGTGTTCGACTCTGTGCAGCCTCACAGATGGCAGCCTACCAGGCTTCTCCATCCATGGGATTTTCCAGGCAAGAGTACTGGAGTGGATCGCCAGTGCCTTCTCCAAGAGGAAGTGCTGGTCTTTCCCTAATTTCAGGTTTTTGCTGGAGCCTCAACTACGTACATTCTGTCCCCAGCCTCCAGCTGCCTCTCCCAACTAAAGGCTCACCTTCACTTTGAAGTGGAGTCCATGGGGTCATAGAAGTGCTAGCAACATCTGTTGAGCTTTCTTGGAAACTACACCTGGGCACCATCCTCCAACTACAGGCTCTTTCATCTCAGGGTGAGCAATTTTAAAAGTACAAATCAGATGTTAAAATACAGTTGACCCTTGGATAATGTGGACATTAGGAAGACCTACACCCTGTAGTCAAAAGCTTGTGTATAAGTTCTTTATCTAAAACATCAATCAATAGATGAGTGGATAAAGAAGATGTGGTACATATATCCAATGGAATACTAGTCAGCCATAAAATAATAATGAAATAATGCCATTTGCAGCTACATGGATAGGCCTAGAGATTATCATACTAAGTGAAGTCAGACAGAGACAGACAAATACCATATGGTATCACTTATATGTGAAATCTTTAATATGACACAAATGTTTCTGTTTCATAGATAAGTTCAGATGCACAGACACAGAGAACAGACTTATGGTTGCCAAAGGGGAAGGGCAGGGGAGGGATGGAGTGGGAGTTTGGGATTAGGAGATGCAAACTATTATCTCTAGAATGGATAAACAACAAGGTCCTACTGTATAGCATGGGGAACTATATTCAATATCCTGTAATAAACAATAATGGAAAAGAAAAAAAATTTAATCTGTGTATAACAGTAGAACCTTCATATTCACATTTCCTAGGTATCTGTGTTCCTCATCAATAAATTCAACCAACTACATATCATGTGCTACTGTCATATCCATTCCTAAAAAAATATGCATTAAGTGAAGCAGCTCAGGTCAAACCCATGTTGTTCTGGGGCCAACTGTATATACTCGTATCAACAATTCTAAAAATTTCTGCTAAGAAAATATTTAGTGATAGATATATTAAACTTAATTATAAGATTTTTCCTTTATGTTATTTTTAATGCCGAACAACAGAGGACTGCTTATTTATTCAAAATGTTGTTACAAATGTCCATGGCATAATATCAGTGAAAAACACATCTTCCAAAGAGTAACTAGATTTTTATCTCATTTTTATGTGTGTGCACACAGACACACACATGCACACACACACACCCCTAGGTAAATGGTGGGAATCTGAGTATTTGCAGTTTTCCTTTTTCTCTGTATTTTTGTTTTCCATAATAGTTTTGTAATATATAATTATTTATAATTGTTTTTAGTTTACCTACAAATGATGAATGAAAGAGCATAGAGCCAATGATAAAAAATGAGAGTGTGAGTAAAATACTTCACATCCTTGAGGTCATTCTCAAAGGTCACCTAATCAGTGTCAGCTTGCCTGGCTCTTCTTAAAATTGCAACCCACACCCTTGACACTCACTGTTCTGCTCCTGTTTATCACCATGGCACTTTCTATTGTCATCTAACATACTGTATTTTTATTTTTTACTTTGTTTTTGCCTTTTCTCCCCATAGAAGGTCAGAGACTTGGTTTTGTTTACTGCTACTTCCCTGATGGTTCTCAGCACAGTGACTGGCCCTACACCATATATATGCAAAAAATATCTAAAGAACATCTGGCTAGAAAGGGATGGCTCAGACCAGTACCAAGAGTCAAGGAATAATGGAAAAGAAAAAAAGAGGACAGATTCTCTAATAATCAAGACTTGTAAAAAACAAAACACTAAAAGGGGGACATGGGTAGAAGTAAACTATATACAGAGCAAGAAGATAAAAAATTGGATAGGGCCTGATTAAGACAATACAGGATTAGATGAAAAAACAATCAAAATTTCTCACTTATTACTTCACTTCTCTCTCCTTTAAAGGATGATAGTGAGAAAAGACTGCAGTCAAAAGCTGTAATCAAGATTGCTGGGAGAAATATCAACAACCTCAGACATGCAGACGATACCACTCTAGTGGCAGAAAGCAAAGAGGAACTAAAGCCTCTTGATGAAGGTGAAAGAGGAGAGTGAAAAAGCTGGCTTAAAACTCAACATTCAAAAAACTAAGATCTTGGCATCCAGTCCCATCATTTCATGGCAAATTGATGGGGAAAAAATGGGAAGTGACAGACTTTATTTTTTTGGGCTCCAAAAGCACTGCAGATGGTGACTGAAGCCATGAAATTAAAAGACATTTGCTCCTTGGAAGGAAAACTGTGACAAACCAAGACAGTGTCTTAAAAAGCAGAGACATCACTTTGCTGACAAAGGTCTATATAGTCAAAGCTACGGCTTTTCCAGTAGTCATGTACAGATGTGAGAGTTGGACCATAAAGAAAGCTGAGCACTGAAGCACTGATGCTTTCAAATTGTGGTGCTTTAGAAGACCCTTGAGAGTCCCTTGGACAGCAAGGAGAACAAACCAATCAATCCTAAAGGAAATCAACCCTGAATATTCATTGGACAGACTGATGCTGAAGCTTCAATAATTTGGCCACCTGAGGCAAAAAGCCAACTCATTGGAAAAAAAAAACAAAAACCCTGATGCTAGGAAAGACTGAAGGAAGGAGGGGAGAGGATGACAGAGGATGAGATGGTTGGATGGCATCACCAACTCAATGGACATGAGTTTGAGCAAACTCTGGTAGATAGTGAAGGGAAGTCTGGTGTGCTGTAGTCCATGGGGTTGCAAAGAGTTGGACACAACTGAGTGACTGACCAACAAGTGAGAAAAGGCAGAACTAGCACTGAAATAAGAACACTGAAAAGCAAAGTAAGTGAGGAGGATACACAGGAGTTCAGGTTGCTCTGCATGAGGTCTGGCCTCGATGACTCTATGGCTCTTTCTGGGAGGACTTCCATCTGGCTTTAGGCACCCATTACATGCTGTGCTATCACCATTTACTGCAACTAATTACTGCTCACTTAGAAGGTCAAATCTTTGAGCATTAGCATTGTACTCTCTGCTCACTGTTGAAGCCTCAGTGCCTCTCTTAGCACAAAGTTCCCAATAAATATGTATTTCATTAATTCCTTAAATACAAATGAAGTTACTAAGAAAACTTGCAAATTAGTATATTGATCCACCCAAAGGGAACATTAACAATCACAGAAGATTAGAAAAGTAAATGATAGAGAGCAGACAATTGCCTGATTTCACAAAAGTAGAAGAAATATTTGGTAAATTGTTCACTGATGTATTCTGTTGTTGATTTCAGGCCAAATTCTATACTGAATAACTGAACAGAGACTTTGTATGTGCTTCAGAAAATAAGTTGTGAGCAATAGAGGCCAACATCGGTTCATCTAGAATTGTTCTTGCTAGTCAGCCAGATTTTCTTAGTGAACATTTTAGAAAACTATCAGAAACTTTTGATTTCTGCAAAGCATTGAACAAAGGCTTGTCTGATGTCTTTATTGACAGTAGCCTGCACATAACAGATACTCGATGAAAGTGGATTTGGCAAATGATTGCAAAGAGTATTAACTGTATCATTTCCTTCCAACATTTTCTGTGTTTTTCTTTCTTTTATTCATCCATGTTCCTCTCCTTAACAGACACATTTCTTCTTACCTGCCAGGATTGCTAACCCTTTGTTGAAACTAAAGTGCTATGGCACATTTGGGATAATTACAGGATTTGAGAATTTCTTTACATCAAACATTGGGCAAGAAGGAAGCTTAATTTCATCTATCAATTTTTCCTTGGAGAAGAATGAAAGAGGTTCAGGGAAGCAAGG
Organism: Bison bison bison; assembly: GCF_000754665.1. NCBI lineage: Eukaryota > Metazoa > Chordata > Mammalia > Artiodactyla > Bovidae > Bison > Bison bison. The sequence continues at coordinate 4,064,139 of NW_011494744.1, read as the reverse complement.
AATTAGATGCAACAGGTCAAGACGAGGAGCTCTGTCTTTCTTTCCTTGATTTTTTTTCTTGCATCACTTTCAAATCAAATCCCAGTTGCATCTCCATCACCCTTTTGCTACTCTGGTATCTGTATAGAAAAAAAGAAAATCAATCTGATGAGTTTATAATACTAAAGGGATTGAATGTTTTATTGCCACAGGGTTTTCATATTAAAGGAAGATGTCAGAGGGTAACTAACCTATTTTAAAAAGGTATAGACAATGATGTGCATTCAGACAAACTTAAACTCACTTCCTCCCATTCTTTGACACATACAAATGCTCTGGACAGGTCTACAGAACATACACACACACCACTCACACCCATGAAGTGATACAGGAAGTCCTGTATGAATTCTTTCCCCCTTGGCTATGGATGCTTGAGTAGAAAAATACTCAAATGGGAGTGAGGAGCTCTAGGTTCTTGTCTCAACTCTTCTACTACAAAGGTGTCTAATTCTGAGCAAGTCAATCCCTTCCCTGGACTCTAGTTTCCTTTATAAAATGAAATGAATTTAGCACGAGAAATGAAGTGTTGATAGATCTGTTAGAAGGCTGAAGGAACAAGCTCCAGGCCAGTCTCTTGGGAAGTCTCCAGACCAAAAAAGAACTGACTCCCTAAAGAAGCTGCTACCCTTGCAGCCACCACTAGATATACGCTAGCCTGCATCTCATTGTGCAGCATTCACTCCCTGCACAGCAGCAACCTATGAACACGGGCCACGCTGCAGAACAGACATTAACACCAGTAATCCAGAGATCACAGTCAGCTGCCCCTGTACCCACTAATTACTGACAGCCAAAAGACTAGAAGATGAACTCTGGAATCTGCTTTTAGAAAAATCACATTCTTGCTAGCTAGCACATACAACTAGGAACTGGAGGTAAGAGACCCTTTATTCAATTCTCCCTCAAATCTCATACAAGAGAAACTTGGTGAAATCTATGCCAAAACCAATTCCTTCAGTTCAGTTCAGTCGCTCAGTCATGTCCAACTCTTTGCGACCCCATGAATCACAGCACACCAGGCCTCCCTGTCCATCACCAACTCCCAGAGTTTACTCAAACTCATGTCCATAGAGTCAATGATGCCATCCAGCCATCTCATCCTATGTCATCCCCTTCTCCTCCTGCCCCAAATCCCTCCCAGCATCAGAGTCTTTTCCAATGAGTCAACTCTTTGCATGAGGTGGCCAAAATACTGGAGTTTCAGCCTTAGCATCATTCCTTCCAAAGAAATCCCAGGGCTGATCTCCTTTAGAATGAACTGGTTGGATCTCCTTGCAGTCCAAGGGATTCTCAAGAGTCTTCTCCAATACCACAGTTCAAAAGCATCAATTCTTCAGCGCTCAGCCTTCTTCACAGTCCAACTCTCACATCCATACATGACCACTGGAAACACCATAGCCTTGACTAGATGGACCTTTGTTGGCAAAGTAATGTCTCTGCTTTTGAATATGCTATCTAGGTTGGTCATAATTTTCCTTCCAAGGAGTAAGCTTCTTTTAATTTCATGGCTTCAATCACCATCTGAAGTGATTTTGGAGCCCCCCAAAATAAAGTCTGACACTGTTTCCACTGTTTCCCCATCTATTTCCCATAAAGTGATGGGGCCAGATGGCATGATCTTAGTTTTCTGAAGGTTGAGCTTTAAGCCAACTTTTTCACTCTCCTCTTTCACTTTCATCAAGAGGCTTTTTAGGACTAAACAATTGTATGCACCATACACTTCTACTACAAGAACTCAAATGTTATTTTCAGATGAACACAGATCCTTGAGAAATCCCACAATGTAAACTGGGATGTTATTCTCTTGTCTTATATGAAAAGAATCTGGTTATCAACTATTTTGTGGCAATAGATTAGTGCCACAAAACTAACTGAAGACATTCTTTCACATGAAGAATTCATGACTATAGTATGCTGAGGTAATTTGCTTTTCCTTATAAAGGATTACTCTTACCTGGAAAATCTCATGGATGGAGGAGCCTGATAGGCTGCAGTCCATGGGGTCACTAAGAGTTGAACACGACTGAGCGACTTCACTTGCCCTTTTCACTTTCATGCATTGGAGAAGGAAATGGCAACCCACTCCAGTGTTCTTGCCTGGAGAATCCCAGGGATGGCGGGGCCTGGTGGGCTGCCATCTCTGGGGTCGCACAGAGTTGGACATGACTGAAGCAACTTAGCAGCAGCAGCAGAATGGAGAAAAGATTGCTCAGGTGTTCCTTTGTGAAAGGCTTTTAAAAAAATAATTTTATTTATTTTTGGCTGTGCTGGGTCTTCACTGCTGTGTGGGTTTTCTCTGGTTGTGATGAGTTCAGTTGCAGTGGGCAGGCTTCTTATTGCAGTGGCTTCTTCTGTCACTGAGCATGGTTTCTAGGGTGCGAGGGCTTCAGTGGTTGCAGATCCTAGGCTTACAGCATAGACTCCATAGTTGTGGTACACTGGCTTAGATGCATTGCACCAGGTGGGATTTTCCCAGATCAGAGATCAAGCACTTGTCTCTTGCATTGACAGATAGATTCTTTACCATGAGCCACCAGGGAAGACCTATGAAAAGGCATTTAAAATCTTTTCTTTTTCTTTTTGGTGAATAAATTCATCCAGATGGGATCTGGGGATTTATCCTCTGCACACATATCAAATTCAGTGCTCCTGTATGCTTGCTTTTGAAGGGCTGGTAAATGTTTATATTTGTTGTTCTGCTCAGCCAAACTAGTTTTATTACTGGTATTATAATCAGTGAACAGTATTAAAAGGTAAAAAGATAGGAAACTGAAAGATGAACTCCCCAGGTCGGTAGGCACCCAATGTGCTACTGGAGATCAGTGGAGAAATAATTCCAGAAAGAATGAAAAGATGGAGCCAAAGCAAAAACAAAACCCAGTTGTGGATGTGACTGGTGATGGAAGCAAAGTCTGATTTTGTAAAGAGCAATATTGCATAGGGACCTGGAAAGTTCCATGAATCAAGGCAAATTGGAAGTGGTCAAACGGGAGATGGCAAGAGTGAACATCGACATTTTAGGAATTAGCGAACTAAATGGACTGCAATAGGTGAATTTCACTCAGAAGACCGTTGTATCTACTACTGTGGGCAAGAATCCCTTAGAATAAATGGAGTATCCCTCACAGTCAACAGAAGAATTCGAAATGCAGCACTTGGGTGCAATCTCAAAAATGACAGAATGATCTCTGTTTGTTTCCAAGGCAAACCATTCAATAGCACAGTAATCCAAGTATGTCCCGACCAGTGATGCTGAAGAAGCTGAAATCAAATGGTTCTATGAAGACCTACAAGATCTTCTAGAACTAATAAAAAGATGTCCTTTTCATTATAGGGGACTGGAATGCGAAAGTAGGAAGTCAAGAAACACCTGGAGTAATGGGCAAATTTGGCCTTGGAATACGGAATGAAGCAGGGCAAAGACAAATAGAGTTTTGCCAAGAGGACACACTGGTCATAGAAAACACCCTCTTCCAACAACACAAGAGAAGTCTCTATACATGGACATCACCAGATGGTTAACACTGAAATCAGACTGATTATGTTTTTTGCAGCCAAAGATGGAAAATCTCTATACAGTCAGCAAAAACAAGACCAGGAGCTGACTATGGCTCAGATCATGACCTCCTTATTGCCAAATTCAGACTTAAATTGAAGAAAGTAGGGAAACCACTATACCATTCAGCTATGACCTAAAAAAAATCCCTTACAATTATACTGTGGAAGTGAGAAATAGATTTAAGGGACTAGATCTGTTAGACAAAGTGCCTGAAGAACTATGGAGGGAGGTTCATGACATTGTATAGGAGACAGGGATCAAGATCATCCCCAAGAAAAAGAAATGCAAAAAGGCAAAATGGTTGTCTGATGAGGGCTTACAAACAGCTATGAAAAGAAGAGAAGCAAAAAGGCAAAGGAGAAAAGGAAAGATATACCCATTTGAATGCGGAGTTCCAAAGAATAGCAAGGAGAAATAAGAAAGCCTTCCTCAGTGATCAGTGCAAAGAAATAGAGGAAAACAATACAACGGGAAAGACTAGAGATCTCTTTGAGAAAATTAGAGATCCAAGGGAATATTTCATGCAAAGATGGACACAATAAAGGACAGAAAAAGTATGGGCCTAACAGAAGCAGAAGATATTAAGAAGATGTGGCAAGAATACACAGAAGAACTATACAAAAGAGATCTTCATGACCCAGATAACCATGACAGTGTGATCACTCACCTAGAGCCAGATATCCTGGAAAGCGAAGTAAGTGGGCCTTAGGAAGCATCACTATGAACAAAGTTAGTGGAGGTGATGAAATTCCAGTTGAGCCATTTCAAATCCTAAAAGATGATGCTGTGAAAGTGTTGCACTCAATATGCCAGCAAATTTGGAAAACTCAGCAGTGGCCACAAGACCGGAAAAGGTCAGTTTTCATTCCAATCCCAAAGAAAGGCAATGCCAAAGAATGCTCAAACTACCGCACAATTGCACTCATCTCACATGCTAGTAAAGTAATGCTCAAAATTCTCCAAGCCAGGCTTCAACAGTACATGAACCGTGAACTTCCAGATGTTCAGTCTGGATTTAGAAAAGGCAGAGGAACCAGAGGTCAAATTGCCAATATCTGCTGGATCATTGAAAAAGCGAGAGAATTCCAGAAAAACATTTACTTCTGCTTTATCGACTATGCCAAAGCCTTTGACTGTGTGGATCACAACAAACTATGGAAAATTCTGAAAGAGATGAGAATACCAGACCACCTTACCTGCCTCCTGAGAAAGGTGTATGCAGGTCAAGAAGCAACAGTTAGAACTGGACACGGAACAGACTTGTTCCCAATCGGGAAAGGAGTAGGTCAAGGCTGTATATTGTCACCCTACTTATTAAACTTATATGCAGAGTACATCATGAGAAATGCCAGACTGGATGAAGCACAAGCTGGAATCAAGATTGCTGGGAGAAATATCAATAATTTCAGAGATGCAGATGACACCACCCTTATGGCAGAAAGTGAAGAAGAACTAAAAAGCCTCTTGATGAAAGTAAAAGAGGAGAGTGAAAAAGTTGGCTTAAAGCTCAACATTCAGAAAACTAAGATCATGGCATCCGGTCCTATCACTTCATGGCAAATAGATGGGGAAACAGTGGAAACAGTGAGTGACTATTTTGGGGAGCTCCAAAATCACTGCAGATGGTGATTGCAGCCATGAAATTAAAAGATGCTTGTTCCTTGGAAGAAAACTTATGACCAATTTAGACAGCATATTAAAAAGCAGAGACATTACTTTACTGTCAAAGGTCTGTATAGTGAAAGCTATGGTTTTTCCAGTGGTCATGTACGGATGTGAGAGTTGGATCATAAGGAAAGCTGAGCGCTGAAGAACTGATGCTTTTGAACTGTCGTGTTGGAGAAGTCTTGAGAGTCCCTTGGACAGCAAAAAGATCAAACCAGTCAATCCTAAGGAAATTACTCCTCAGTATTCATTGGAAGGACTAATGCTGTCACTCCAATACTTTGACCACCTGATGTGAAGAACTGGCTCATTGGAAAAGACCCTGATGCTGGGAAAGATTGAAGGCAGGAGGACAAGGGGATGACAGAGGATCAGATGGTTGAATGGCACCACCAACATGATGGACATGAGTTTGAGCAAGCTCTGGGGATTGGTCACGGACAGGGAAGTGTTGAATGCTGTAGTCCAGGGAGTTGCAAAGAGTCAGACACGACTGAGTGACTGAACTGAAAGAAAGATCTGTGTTGAACTCCTGCCCTATGGAACTTTAAGATCCTAAATGTATTTAAGCAACTAAGTCTGTTGTAATTTGTCACAACAGCAATGGAAAAATAAAACACCCAATATATTTTCTGTCCATTATTCCCATTTCATCACAGAGTGTCAGGGGCTGATTTCTTGAAAATAATCAACAAAAATTTAACTTTTTTTTTTTAACAAAAAAAATTTAGGTGATGCAGGAAGAACAGGTGAAGTTGTTTGTAGCTGAAGGTATGACTCAACCAAAAATGGGACCTTGAGGAAGCTCTCCACTTTTCTGAGGTTTAATATTATCAGATACTGGGAATAAGAAGTCTTGCTTATTTTACAGAATAGTTGAAAATATCAAGTTTCAAAAGGGATATGAATATACTTTGTATATATTATACTCTATAAAGAACCATACTGGTCATTACTTTTTTCTCCAAGAAAATAAATGTATTTCCACTCTAACATTTGTTCAGCTTACATCAGGAATGCTATCTCCCAACATCCATTCTTTCCTTGTGGTTTATACAAGACTCTTCGAACTTTTAGTTGGGAATATGGTAATCAAGCCACGCACTCCAGCTTCCTTTGTTGTCAGGCTTGGTCATGTGATTGCATTCTAACCCAGGGGATAACGACAAATGAAGTATGCAAACTTCAGATGATTCCCTTAAAAGGAGGACGTTGCCTTCTGCTTCTTCCTGTCCTGTTCCCATAGGCTGGAATGGCTGTGGCAGCACAAAGTTAGCACTCATAAATGAGAGCATCATGCCAGGTCAGGGTGGTCACCAGTGCAGCCATTCATTCACATGTCATCATGGCAACAGCGGAGTAGAGAAACAACAAAAACCCACATGACCTTCAAAGCCTAAGATATTTACCATCAGCCCTTTACAGATAAAGCTTACTGGCCCCTGCCCTAAGTAATCGGAAATCAACAAAACAGATGAAATCTAGGTCCACAGACAACATCCTAAAGCAGGTATACTCTTCCCCTCTGACAACCCACCAGCATGGATTTTTATGTGAACCAGAAATCAACTTTCTGTTGTTTAATACATGACGTTATCAATTACAGTGGGCATGGTAAACTAGAAATAGTAATAGTAATGATGATGATGATAACAGTTGACACTTACATGGTTTGTGCTTACTACACAAACCATATATGTGCTTACTACATTCTAAGACTCTTCTAGGTATGTATGTGTAATGTATCCACACACACATTTCAAGACCATGGTAATTCTATGAGTTACTATTTTTTATTCCCACTTGACAGATGAGGAAACTGAGGCCCAGTAGTTAGGTAAGTTTTCCAAGGTCATACCAAAAAAGTGATGGAATCGAAATTATGGTCTACGTAATCTATTCAGCACTAGCATCTCTGCTCTTACACATCTACTTGATTCCCTTTTGGTAAATCACAACTGTTTCATTTTGACTGAGAATAAATCTTAGGATCAATCATCCTCAAACTCTGTTTATTTTATTTTATTTTTTAAACAGGAGACCTATTAGTAACAATAGCTTAACCCCCAAATGTTGACATGTGCTGGATTAGCTAGCATTGGGAATATCAGTGGCAATTTGTTTCACAAGGGCTTTCCCTGTGGCTCAGCAGGTAAAGAATCTGCCTGCAATGCTGGAGACCTGGGTTGGGAAGATCCCCTGGAGAAGGGAAAGGCTACCCATTCTAGTATCCTGGCCTGGAGAATTTCATGGACTATGACCCTATATAGTCCATAGGGTCACAAAAAGTTAGACATGACTGAGCGACTTTCACTTCACTTTCCTTTAAATAAAATGTGTTTTGTATTGTATACCTAATCTTTAGACTGAGAAGAAGTTGAAATATTATACAAATCTTCTTATTTGAATTAGGGTAATCTATTTGGAAATAAAGATAAATGAAAAATATTTTAAAAAAAAAAAATACGGTAGAAATTTAAAGTGATAAAATGAAGCCTGAGAATTCATGATTTTAAAAAAAGAGAGTGGGAAAGGTTACATTAAGGAATGCAGACTCTGAAATTATTGTGTGCTTACTAAGTACTTGAAAGGGAAGAGGACACTTGAAGTCCTAACTACCTACAAGACTTTTTTAAAATTTGAAACAGATTCATGAAAATTGAGCCAGTTGCTTAAAGTCACAGAAATCAGTGAAACTCAGATCTTTTTTTACCCCAAGCCAAGATTCTTCATGCTACAAAGTCTTTAAGAGAACAAACCAACCAACAAACAAAAACACACTTTAGTCATTTCAGGCAAGAAAAAGTTTAAGAATGAGATAGATGCTTATTTACAGCTTCTATGAATAATCAAGCAGGCACTTTAGAAGACCTTAATGCACAAGACTGACCCAAGGCTGATCAAATGTCTACAAGAAAACAGAAAAAAAAAAAAAAAAAGAGAGAGAGAGAGAAATTGACCAATACTGATGGCATGGAAGAAATCAAAATTAAAAGCTAAAAGTCAGAGCCCCACGATGAGTACCAGATCATGAAAAAGTAAAGTTACATCTGTGAGGAAACTGTTGAGCTTTAAAAAAACTTACTCTTTCAACTGGTATATCTATTTTTGCTGTCAAGGAGGAGATTAGTCACTAATAAGCTCTTTATTATTGATTTCTCTAAGCCTTGAAGTTCCCTTAGAGATAGAGAGTATGATAGGATGAGCTTCATTCAATTGTGAGGTTAAATGCAAGATACTGCGGTTGCCTCAGTCAACTAAAAAGAAATGGCCTGTAGAATTAACTCATTATATATTATATCATTCCTTAGTTCCATAATGCCTAGAATGAATCAGTAAGGAGAAAATAAATCATTATTATCCTTCAAAAATTAATCTAAACCAAGGACTCAGAAAGGCCTTTTGGAGATCATCTATTTATTTTATAGATGAGAAATCAAAATTTCCAGGGAAGACTTAGGTGTTGTGATTTCTTGGTCTTCAAGCATGAAGGTTGAAGGTTTCCAAGCCCAATTTAAAACTCGTAGCATGGTTGGATGCTCTCTGGAGCTGATTTTGTTTGAGCCATGGATCAGCATTCTGGGATGTTCAGGAGGAAATATTTGTGCGTATAATGCATACCTAAGTGAAATTCCCCATAAGTGAACAGACTGTTACCTGCTTGGTGTGGTCGAAGAATAGCAATTTGTGTAGAATGACGTGGAACAAAAAATGGCAAAATGTGGCTGGAAAAACAAGCTATGTCCTGGTCACCAGGTGTTTTATAGAGTACAACTGGGAAGTTGGATTGTTTTTCTAAGTGCCATTCTGGTCATTGGAGGAGTTTTGATAGGAATATGATGTAGTCAATTTCAATTATTCATCTAATTCATTTTGTAAGCAAGTATAGTTTTAGGCTCTCAGGAAGCAGAGATACATTCCTAGCTAGCCCAGGAGAATCTCAAAGCCTATTGGAGGAGACAAAGCTATAAAATGTAATACAAAGTAGCAATAAAGCTTGGAGAGGCAGGGAAAAGCCTACAGAGAAAAGAATGGTTAAATGTGTTCTTCAGTCAACAAAGTCTAGTTTCCAAAATTCTTCTTCATGAGACCAGACCTCCAGCGTAGTAGAGTTATGTTCAACCCAGATTCTGACAGTAGCAGCTGCCTCCAGTTGTATAATGAGAATAATTGTACAGCATTGTGGGAACTCAGTAGGACAGACTTTTGTGATGTATGAGGATCTCTAGAACAGAATGATGGCACATTTCTACTTTTAGGAAACAGCCTATGGAAGGAAAACACAAGAAAGACAGAGATCTTCTAGCTAGAAGAGCTCCATAGAGCATTCCAGAGCTTCATAAACTACTTTGAAACTTCACCTATTATCATTTGGGAAGCAGACAATGGACATAATTTTTATCTTCGAGAGAAATTACATCATGGCAGCACCTCAACTCAGCTTCTGAATGAAGAAATATCTTCTATCACTGATATTCTTTCTTGCTACTCTCAAGTATTAATTTCTTCTTTTAGTTCAAAGTTCTAAAGGAGGAATTTAATACACTAGTGATAAATAGAAATTTTCTTATAGAGTTTTTGTAAGGATTAAACAGGAAAACATTCTTCCCGTATTTGTGGTGGGTGGGGTGATGGCATTCTAGGAATTTTGGAGATTTGAAGAAGTCTGGACACCCTCTCAGGACACCTCCAACAGATTTCTTCTCCTAAGGCAGACAACTACTGGAGCTGGAAACAGTACAGCTTGGAAGAAGGGATCAAGGTCTGGGATCAGACAGAAGGAGGTCAAAATTTTCCACTTCTGAGCTGCATGAGAAACTAGGCCCCAATTAAAGAGAGATCTGGGATGATTAGCAAGAGTTTCCTAGAAAGAACTTGTCCTATAAGCTCTTAGGGGTCCAGAGAGGAAGGACAGAGCTGGCCCATATGAACACTCGCCCTTCAGAGAAAATGGGGAATAAGTTGAGTTCCCTTATACAATAAAGCTAGGAGAAAATAGACCTTTATAGCTGATGAGAAGGGAAGGAATGGGGCATGTGTGAGATGCCTTGAGAGATGACTAATGAAACAGAATGCTTGCTAGTATGACCAGTAGGGTCCAGTGAGCAATGAGCCCCAAGACACAGTTTCTACTGGGCTTAGGAAGCATCACTGCTGTAGGTGACAGAGCTCAGCCTCAGTGAGTGACGTGAAGAAAAATGACCTAATTCAGGACCCTGCCTGAGAGGAAGAATATAGAAATATAGAGACAGTCAAGAGCAAGAACTCCTGGGAAAACAAAACTACTGAAATAGACAGATGGCAGGTGGTTGAAAAAAAAATTAATAAATGAAATTTGATCACAGCACAAATAATACTGAATCTATGAAATGTTAACTTTATCACAAAGTTTAGTAGATGAACTGAATAAGTTCATGGCATTTTCAGATAACAATGAAAAAAACAGCATTTATCATCCCATTTATGTAAAAATTGTAGGAAGGGAGGCAAAGGAGGAAGAAAGAGACATGAAGGGGGAAGAAAAATCCTCATCAAAATCTTAATGGTAGTGTTCTCAAGAAATTTGTGCTTCCTTTAAATTTTGGGGTACCATATGAATTATATCAAATGAAATATAATCAAAATATACAATCAGAATTCTATTTGTACAGAATAAAAATTATTAGAATTCCAGGTGCTATTGTATCCCACAGCATAGAAGACTAAAACAATAAGCAGTAAGATAGTTTGGCTTACTGCAAAAGCCATTCTTCTCTCAAAAGGACTGGATACTATGTAAGGCACTGATGAGCATCTGAACTGAGGGGTCAGCACAATGAGGCAGCAGCATGGACAGGATTTTGTCCCCCTTCACCCCACTTTCCTCCCACCGCCTCAGTGGGACCACTTGACTCTACCCTCAGCTGTGGCTCATCATTGTTGCTCAGTCACTAAGTGCGTCCGACTCTGATCCTGTGGACTGCAGCATGCCAGGATCCCCTGTCCTTCACTATCTCCTGGAGTTTGCTCAAATTCATGTCCATTGAGTGTGTGATGCCTTCCAACCATCTCATCCTCTGCTTACGACACATGAACACATATGCACTGATTCACACACACTGATCACATTTCTCAGTGATCTTAAAAAAGAAAACACTATTGCAGGATCTAACTTCATTGGCTATTCAAAATAAGAATCATGGCATACATCATTAGAAGAATTAAACTTTATCTCATTTTTAAAAGGTTATTAAAATTTACAGCTTAAGAAAGTATGTCACTGATTGAATTCTGGACCAAAAAAATGAATACAGCTAATCATAAAAGAGCAATTCCCTTATGATGTGCTGCTCATGCACAGAGATACTTATTTTTGCCAACCCTCAGAATTGGGAGACTGAACTGTAGTGACACTTAATGACATACTTTATAAGCAACAAAAATTGATCAAAAAAGAGAACTGCCAGTAATTACTGTGAAAGTGAAGTTGCTCAGTTGTGTCCAACTCTGCGACCCCATGGACTATAGCCCACCAGCCTCCTCTGGGTCCATGGAATTTTCCAGGCAAGAATACTGGGGTTGGTTGCCATTTCCTTCTCCAGGGGATCTTCCTGACCCAGGGATCAAACCTGGCTCTCCCACATTGCAGGTAGACTCCTCACCATCTGAGCCACCCAGGAAGTAATACTGATTGTAAATGTCTCTAAATGGAAATAAATCAAAGGCAGACAATTTGAATGAGATTATTCAAAAAACCAAACTCTACTGCAGAAGATTGCAACTTGTCTCAGATCAATTGATGGCACAGCCCATTGGTCCTGAAGCTTCATCTACTGTAAACTTATTAAAAACTTAAAGAACACTTAGCTAGAGATGCACCCAGCAAACTGCACCTCTCACAAACAGGGAGAGAGAGATGCCACTCCCAGTAATTACTAGCAGGTATTTCTGCAATTACCTTACAGGAGAAATGCCCTTCTTCTATAAAATTAGAGACATATTTATAGAGCAAACATTGGTTAAAATAGAGAGTATTAGAAGATGGTATTTAAAGTCTAAACTTTAAATAAATACATACAAAAATGCTGGACAGCAAGGAGATCAAACCAGTCAATCCTAAAGGAAATAAACACTTAATATTCACTGGAAGGACTGATGCTGAAGTTCTAATATTGTGGCCATCTGATGCAAAAAACTGACTCACTGGAAAAGACTCTGATGTTGGGAAAGATTGAAGGCAGGAGGAGAAGGTCACCACACAGGATGAAATGGTTGGATGGTATCACCAACTCAATGGACATGAGTTTTAGCAAACGCCAGGAGATAGTGAAGGACAGGGAAGCCTGACATGCTACAGTCCGTGGGGTTGCAAAGTCAGACATGACTTAGCGACTGAACAATAGAACAAAGATGCTGGAAGCTCTGCATATTTGGTAAAGGCCCTAATATAAAGGCTACTCCAGCAAAGAAGAGTATGGGACCCACAGAATTGTGTAGCTCATTTGTACTATTACTTATTTGATCTACCATGACTCTCTTTCTTATAAAATATCTTCCCTTACTGTGGGGAACACTTCCCTTGTAGGTTGAGTGTGGTTGATTTTGCCTCCCACCTTTCCATAGATCATTCATCCTGGGATTAGCCAAAGAGCACTCTATGCATCTGAGCATAATGATCAGATCACCGTGGCCCCATCAGATCATCTCTAAGGCTTGTCATGTGGATAACTGAAGAGAGAGCATCAGTCTTGTTCTATAGTCAAAAGCTTGAAAGTGAAGTTACTCAGTCATGTCCGACTCTTTGTGACCCCATGGACTGTAGCCTACCAGGCTCCTCTGTCCATGGGAATTTTCAGGTAATAGTACTGGAGTGGATTGCCATTTCTTTCAAGAGCTTGAAGTACCATCTAAATCTTGAGTTTCTGGTCACTATCATTCCTGCTACCAGGGGAAAGAGCTAATAAAAATGAAGTTCACACAGAAAATAAAGAAGCGTAAAGATGGCTCAGACAGTAAAGAACCTGTCTGCAATGCAGGAGACCCAAGTTCAATCCCTGGGTCAGGAAGATCCCCTGGAGAAGGGAATGGCTACCCACTCCAGTGTTCTTGCCCAGAGAATTCCATGGATAAAGGAGCTTGGTGGGTTGCAGGCATGTGATCAAAAAGAAACAGGGAGGAAATCAGAAAAAGAAAAGAGAGGAGCCAGGGAGGAAGGAAACAAATGGAGAGAGAGATAAAAAGGAAGAATCAACAATCAGCAATCTCATCAGAGCACCAAGATGCAGCCATGTCTAAGTCTTGTTTGGTCATGGATCTCTAAGCTACATGAGCTAAAAGAGCTCTTTTTAAAAGTTAAAGTAGTCTGAAGTTCACATATATTATTTGAAGCTCAAATGATACAGCATGAGATGCAAATAGTAGCCCTGAAGTTACAAAGCAATATCCGAAAAGCAAATGGGAAAAAAAAAAAAAACCTCATTAGAAAAGTTAAAAGTTAAAATTGCCTGCACTGTTTAGGGTTTTACCAATCATTTTCAAGGGAGACTTGAAGTCAATTGCATAGTAGAAAAATAAAGAACTATAATTTATAGTAGCCATATCTTATTTATGTAATTATAGCTAGTTGTAGAGAATGCTAGATAAAACTCTACAGTTCTTCTCATAGACCAAAGATTAGCATAAGATTATATTAAATTTCCAATTTTTTCAACCAAGAATACAAAAACATAGCAGATGTAGGCTGGACATACAGGACAGGTACAGATGCAGCATTTCTAATCATGTTTGGTCTCAGCCCTCATAAGGCATTCAGTAGCTAGTCACACTGTCCTTATAAACTAGGATCTTCCCAAATGTAAGAAATTCAATTCTTGCTGTCCCACTGCCATCTTAGACTTCTCTTTTCAGAAAGGACTAACACCAACTATCATTTTTGTTTCAGAGAATTACAGAAGACTCCTTTGTTCTTAAAATTCAGCATCATCTTAAAAAAAAATAAAATGATACAAAGGAACTTACATACAAAACAGAAACAGACCCTCAGACATAAAAAACAAATTTGTGGTTACTAAAGGGGAAAGGGTGGGTGAGAGATAAAGTAGGTGTTTGGGGCTAACATTAACACACTATGGAAATATGCTGTATAGTGTAGGGGGC
>NW_011494744.1:4044806-4049641 GCF_000754665.1 Bison bison bison | reverse complement strand
CTGCAGGGGGCTCAAATCTGGTGCTCTGTGACAACGTAGAGGGGTGGGATGGGGTGGGAGGTGGAAGGGAGGTTCAAGAGGCGAGGGACATATGTATACCTATGGCTGGTTCATGTTGATATGTGGCACAAACCAACACATTATTGTCAAGCAATTATCCTCCAATTAAAAATAAATAAATTTAAATTTTATAAAGATAACCAACAAGAGCCTACTGTATAGCACAGGGAACTATACTCTATATTTTATAGTAACCTATAAGGGAAAAGAACCACTCCAGTACTCTTGCCTGGAAAATCCCATGGACGGAGGAGCCTGGTGGGCTGCCGTCTATGGGGTCGCACAGAGTCGGACACAACTGAAGTGACTTAGCAGCAGCAGCAGCAGTGTATAATTTATAAATGTGTGTGTGTGTGTGTGTGTGTGTGTGTGTGTGTATACAAATCCCTGGAGAAATGAATGGCAACCCACTCCACTATTCTTTCCTGGAGAATTTCATGGACAGAGGAGCCTTGTAGGCTACAGTCCATGGGATCGCAAAGAGTTGGACATAGCTGATTGACTAAGCACATATATATACATATGGCTTAATCACTTTGCTGTACACCAGAAACTAACATCACAGGTCAACTGTGCTTCAATAAAAAAAGAATATTCATGATAAATTTGAAAATAGAACATTAAAGATCAAGTTAAAAAAAAGTTCAGTGTCAAACCACAAACCTATGTCCTAATGGATGCTCTAATAGAAATTATGCTCTATGCTCTGGTAGAAATTAGAGTCATTCTCCACAGGTCCCTGATTCATGTCTCTGCTTCAGATATCCTGCGTTCTGGAAAGAAAGTCCATTTACCCCCATTCATATTTTAACTCTGATTTAATACCCTTTTAATACAGAGTTTGATCTGAAGGTAAAGATCACAAATCAGTTTCCACAAAATTAAATTCTAAAATACAGGTTCAATTCTTCTAAATCAATCTTTTGTTCTTGTGTTCTAAAGTCTCAAGTTAAGGAAAAAATTGCTTCAGATATTTTTTAAAGGTAGGAATCTGAAACAGATATACATCAAATAATAGTTTCAATTAAGTTTCTGGTTTCTAACAAAGACAGACTGATTTGAAAACACTCCATACAAAATATGATCTTTAAAGCAATGCCTGTCAGTGCGTGTCATATATTATCACAAAATAGAGTTATGTCCTTATAAATTTGATATGAAAGCAAAGGAAAGAATGATTAACTCTGCTTGCTGGGAGAAACCATAGACATCATAATCATCTCTATCATCACTAAAATATTGATCGAATGTTTGTAACACTTTAATGTAATTTCTGTGACATGTTCATTTTACACATTATTTTTAAAAAAGCATAAAGCAGTTTATTTTAGAATCTGACTCTCTCCTGCTAAAAACACCTAGAAATTCTGAGTAAGACACAGTTAACAACATGAGAGGGGAGTGAACGTGGCATTGCCAGGTTGCCTGAGGGTATCTCTTGACACACACAAAAAACTAAATACTTGGTTTTGACAGTAACAGGGGAATAGAAGACAAAAATCGTGGGCTTTCACAGGTTGAGGTGTTAGATGGAAATTTCTGCAGGCATCCAGAACCAAAGGAGGAGGAATGGCAAGACAATTGGTCCATCCCAAGTCTCTGCAGTGGGAAAAAAATTAGGAATTTTCTGCAAAACTTGTCATCCCAAGCTAAGCAAGACCAAGACTGTGTACCTTTTGGAGGCACCAGGCAAAATTCCTACTTGCCTCTGCCAGATTCCAAGTATCACTCCAACTGCTTCCTTCACCTTAACAACCAGCTGTAAAGCATTATCTCTTCTCTTTGGCCTCCTGACTCCCTTGTAAGAGGACTCCTGTGATTCTGTCAGGGTCACCTGGATACTTGGGATTCTCTTCAGGTCACATTCCTAATTGAACTTTATCTGCAAGGTCACTTTTGCCACAAAAGGTAGCAGATTCACAGATTCTAAGAATTAGGATGCACACATCTATTCAATTAGTACAGTGGCCTTGAGTTGGGTCAGAGGGTTGAATTTAGATTGGCCCAGGGGACAGTTAGTGAGGAACTTAAAGTGACAGAAGTCTGCATGAAAACTCTCTGGAAGAAATCATCTTCAATATAAGCCCCTCAATGCGTAGATCGATTAAGGTTGAACATGATCAGGTAAGCATAAGCTCACAATCAAAATGTACCCACTGCAAGAGAAAACAAGACCTCATCAGTAAGGGTCAGCTGGAGTGACAAAT
Organism: Bison bison bison; assembly: GCF_000754665.1. NCBI lineage: Eukaryota > Metazoa > Chordata > Mammalia > Artiodactyla > Bovidae > Bison > Bison bison. The sequence continues at coordinate 4,047,374 of NW_011494744.1, read as the reverse complement.
GACAATTATACCTCCTAAAACTTCAGATTTTGGAATTGCTGGGTACCTAAAAGGGGAAAAAAATAGTATGGCTAAAATGTTCATAGAAAATAGTGAAATGTGATAAGAACAAGAATCAAGAGTCTATAATTAATGGCCAGAGAGATCTGATAAAGAACTTGGGAAAATAAAGTAGTAATTGAAAATAAAAGCTCACAAGATGGGAATAACTGGCAATAGCACAGTGCCCTTTAAGTACTAAAACTTCTGGGTAAATTTTTAACATCACATGACTAATAGTATGTGAGGACTCTGGAAGTGAAAGTCTTAGTCACTCAGTGGTGTCTGACTCTTTGTGACCCCATGGACTGTAGCCCACCAGGCTCCCTCTGTTCATGGGATTCTCCAGGCAAGAACACTGGAGTGGGTTGTCATTTCCTTCTCCAGGGGATCTTCCTGACCCAGGGATTGAACCTGGGTCTCCCACACTGCAGGTAGATTCTTTACCATCTGAGCCATCAGGGAAGCCCAAAAATTCTAGATAAATTTTATTTTATTTTTAAACTTTACATAATTGTATTAGTTTTGCCAAATATCAAAATGAATCCGCCACCGGTATCCATGTGTTCCCCATCCTGAACCCTCCTCCCTCCTCCCTCCCCATACCATCCCTCTGGGTCATCCCAGTGCTCTAGCCCCAAGCATCCAGTATCGTGCACCGAACCTGGACTGGCATAAATTTTAAAAATCACATGCCTATTAGCGTTAGAGCTACAGAAGAATTGAGAAGTAGAGGGGTAAACATTTAGGATAGGGGAGAACATCAAAGAGATGAGTAACCTCATCTCATGATATTGTACATAGAACTTAAAATTTGCTGAGCCTGGTGACAAACCAAAAGAGCTTCCAGCCATTTGGGGGTATGCAAAGAGAAAATTCATGCTTCAGACACAGCTGGCTTTCCCTCTCAAGAAATTTGCCAAGTTCTCAAGACAGGGAAGGAGAATCTTTACCACAAGGGGCCCCAGAATAAAAACCATTCTATCAGTTGGAAACACCTAATGCCTACATCCAAAGAAAGGGTAACAGAGGATGAGATGGTTGGATGGCATCACCGACTCAATGGACGTGAGTTAGAGCAAGCTCTGGAAGACAGTGAAGGACAGGGAAGCCTGGTGCGCTGCAGTCCACGGGGTCACAGAGTTGGACACGACCGAGTGACTGAAAAACAACATCCAAGGAATGGAAATTAAACAGAAACTGAGCTTTACCCCTACGTCTGAGGTCAGGGGCAGCGGCCGAGAGGAGCTACCCCATGTCCGAGGTCAGGGGCAGCGGCTGGGAGGAGCTACCGCACGTCCAAGGAGTGGTGGCTGCGGGGGCGCAGGAGGGCTGAGAGGAGCTACCCCACGTTCAAGGTCAGGAGGGGTGGCTGTGAGGAGACACCCGTCGTTCAAGGTAAGGAGCAATGGCTGTGCTTTGCTGGAGCAGCCGTGAAGAGATACCCCTGGTCCAAGGTAAGAGAAACCCAAGTAAGACTGTAAGTGTTGCCAGAGGCATCAGAGGGCAGACACACAAACCATCATCACAGAAAACTAGTCAGTCTAATCACACGGACCACAGCCTTGTCTAACTCAATGAAACTAAGCCATGCCCTGTGGGGCCACCCAAGACAGGTGGGTCATGGTGGAGAGGTCTGACAGAATGTGGTCCACTGGAGAAGGGAATGGCAAACCACTTCAGTATTCTTGCCTTGAAAACCTCATGAACAGTATGAAAAGGCAAAATGATAGGATACTGAAAGAGGAACTCCCCAGGTTGGTAGGTGCCCAATATGCTACTGGAGATCAGTGGAGAAATAACTCCAGAAAGAATGAAGGGATAGAGCCAAAGCAAAAACAATACCCAGCTGTGGATGTGACTGGTGAGAGAAGCAAGGTCTGATGCTGTGAAGAGCAATATTGCATAGGAACATGGAATGTCAGTTCCATGAGTCAAGGCAAATTGGAAGTAGTCAAACAGGAGATGGCAAGAGTGAATGTAGACATTCTAGAAATCAGCGAACTAAAATGGACTGGAATGGGTGAATTTAACTCAGATGACCATTATATATACTACTGCGGGCAGGAATCCCTCAGAAGAAATGGAGTAGCCATCATGGTCAACAAAAGAGTCCAAAATGCAGTACTTGGATGCAATGTCAAAAACAACGTAATGATCTCTGCTCATTTCCAAGGCAAACCATTCAATATCACAGTAATCCAAGACTATGCCCCAACCAGTAATGCTGAAGAAGCTGAAGTTGAATGTTTCAGATGGTGACTGCAGCCATGAAATTAAAAGACGCTTACTCCTTGGAAGGAAAGTTATGACCAACCTAGATAGCATATTCAAAAGCAGAGACATTACTTTGCCAACAAAGGTTCATCTAGTCAAGGCTATGGTTTTTCCTGTGGTCATGTATGGACGTGAGAGTTGGACTGTGAAGAAGGCTGAGCACCGAAGAATTGATGCTTTTGAACTGTGGTGTTGGAGAAGACTTTTGAGAGTCCCTTGGACTGCAAGGAGATCCAACCAGTCCATTCTGAA
>NW_011494744.1:4043233-4044706 GCF_000754665.1 Bison bison bison | reverse complement strand
CTGGATGGCATCACTGACTCAATGGACATGAGTCTCAGTGAACTCTGGGAGTTAGTGATGAACAGGGAGGCCTGGCGTGCTGCGATTCATGGAGTCGCAAAGAGTCGGACACAACTGAGCAACTGATCTGATCTGATCTGATGAAGACCTACAAGACCTTTTAAAACTAACACCCAAAAAAGATGTCCTTTTCATTATAGGGGACTGGAATGCAAAAGTAGGAAGAAAAGAAACAGCTGGGGTAACAGGCAAATTTGGCCTTGGAATATGGAATGAAGCAGGGCAAAGACGAATAGAGTTTTGCCAAGAGAATGCACTGGTCATATCAAACACCCTCTTCCAACAACACAAGAGAAGACACTACACATGGACATCACCAGATGGTCAACACCGAAATCAGATCGATTGTATTTTTTGCAGCCAAAGATGGAGAAACTCTATACAGTCAGCAAAAACAAGACCAGGAGCTGACTGTGGCTCAGATCACGAACTCTTTATTGCCAAATTCAGACTTAAATTGAAGAAAGTAGGGAAAACCACTAGACCATTCAGGTATGACCTAAATCAAACCCCTTATGACTATAGAGTGGAAGTGAGAAATAGATTTAAGGGACAAGATCTGATAGATAGAGTGCCTGATGAACTATGGAATAGAGGTTTGTGACATTGGACAGGAGACAGGGATCAAGACCATCCTCATGGAAAAGAAATGCAAAAAAGTGAAATGGCTGTCTGGGGAGGCCTTACAAATAGCTGTGAAAAGAAGAGAAGTGAAAGGCAAAGGAGAAAAGGAAAGATATAAGCATCTGAATGCAGAGTTCCAAAGAATAGCAAGGAGAGATAAGAAAGCCTTCCTCAGTGATCAGTGCAAAGAAATAGAGGAAAACAACAGAATGGGAAAGACTAGAGATCTCTTCAAGAAAATCAGAGATACCAAGGGAACATTTCATGCAAAGATGGGCTCAATAAAGGACAGAAATTTTATGGACCTACGAGAAGCAGAAGATATTAAGAAGAGGTGGCAAGAATACACAGAAGAACTGTACAAAAAAAAAATCTTCATGACCAAGATAATCATGATGGTGTGATCATTCACCTAGAGCCAGACATCCTGGAATGTGAAGTCAAGTGGGCCTTAGAAACCATCACTACGAACAAAGCTAGTGGAGGTGATGGAATTCCAGTTGAGCTATTTCAAATCCTGGAAGATGATGCTGTGAAAGTGCTGCACTCAATATGCCAACAGATTTGGAAAACTCAGCAGTGGCCACAGGACAGGAAAAGGCCAGTTTTCATTCGAATCCCAAAGAAAGGCAATGCCAAAGAATGCTCAAACTACCGCACAATTACTCATCTTACATGCTAGTAAAGTAATGCTCAAAATTCTCCAAGCCAGGCTTCAGCAATATGTGAACCATGAAATTCCAGATGTTCAAGCTGGTTTTAGAAAAGGCAGAGGAACCAGAGATCAAA
>NW_011494744.1:4042265-4043054 GCF_000754665.1 Bison bison bison | reverse complement strand
AAATCTGTATGCAGGTCAGGAAGCAGCAGTTAGAACAGGACATGGAACAACAGACTGGTTCCAAATAGGGAAAGGAGTATGTCAATGCTGTATATTGCCACCCTGCTTATTTAACTTACATGCAGAGTACATCATGAGAAACACTGGGCTGGAAGAAGCACAAGCTGGAATCAAGATTGCCGGGAGAAATATCAATAACCTCAGATATGCAGATGACACCACCCTTATGGCAGAAAGTGAAGAGAAACTAAAAAGCCTCTTGATCAAAGTGAAAGAAGAGGGTGAAAAAGTTGGCTTAAAGCTCAACATTCAGAAAACAAAGATCATGGCATCTGGTCCCATCACTTCATGGGAAATAGATGGGGAAACAGTTTCAGACTTTGTTTTTTGGGGCTCCAAAATCACTGTAGATGGTGACTGCAGCCATGAATTAAAAGATGCTTACTCCTTGGAAGGAAAGTTATGACCAACCTAGATAGCATATTAAAAAGCAGAGATATTACTTTGCTAACAAAGGTCCGTCTAGTCAAGGCTATGGTTTTTCCAGTGGTCATGTATAGATGTGAGAGTTGGACTGTGAAGAAAGCTGAGCGCCAAAGAATTGATGCTTTTGAACTGTGGTGCTGGAGAAGACTCTGGAGAGTCCCTTGGACTGCAAGGAGATCCAACCAGTCCATTCGAAAGGAGATCGGTCCTGAGTGTTCTTTGGAAGGACTGATGCTAAAGCTGAAACTCCAGTACTTTGGCCACCTCATGCGAAGAGTTGACTCATTGGAAAAGACTCTGATG
>NW_011494744.1:4041258-4042165 GCF_000754665.1 Bison bison bison | reverse complement strand
ACAGGGAGGCCTGGTGTGCTGCAATTCATGGGGTCACAAAGAGTCAGACACGACTGAGTGACTGAACTGAAGTGAACTGAGCTTTAACCAGGTTGTACTAGTGGTAAAGAACCTGCCTGCAAATGCAGGAGCCATAAGACACAGGTTTGATACCTGGGTCAGGAAATCCCCTAAAGAAGGGCATGGTATCCTACTCCAGTATTTTACCTGGAGAATCCCATGGACAGAGGAGACTGGCAGGCTGTAGACCATAGGGTCACAAAGAGTTGGACATAACTGAAGCAACTTAGCATGCAGGCACTTTCTAAAACCCCAATCCAAGGTCAGTGCTATTCAGACCTTGGTTGCATTAAAGTATTTGCTATTTTATCTGCCTCTATTTAACAGAAGAGTGAACTGTGTTTTATGGAACATAACCAAAACTTCATCTAGAGACTTCACATTTTATATACAATGTCCTATATTTAATGAAAATTTCTAGGCATGCCTAGGGGCAGAACTATAAAGGCAAGAGAAGAAAGTGGATGGAAACCCATAGTAAATAGGCTCCCCCGTTCCTGGGATTCTCCAGACAAGAACACTGGAGTGGGTCTCCATTTCCTGCTCCAATGCATGAAGTGAAAAGTGAAAGTGAAGTCGTTCAGTAAGTGTCCGCCTCTTTGTGACCCCATGGACTGCAGCCTACCAGGCTCCTCCAACCATGGAATTTTCCAGGCAAGAGTACTGGAGTGGGTTGTCATTGCCTTCTCTGAATATGTGACTTAGAGTGTTTTAAATAAGTGATTTACTAGAATGTTTTAAGTAGAGAAATAGAAGAAAACATGTAGAATTACAACAGACTGAAATTTATAATATAAAATGGCATGAAAATTACTATAATTGAAATTAATAACAATAAGTTTATAGT
>NW_011494744.1:4029032-4040993 GCF_000754665.1 Bison bison bison | reverse complement strand
TAAGGTTGCTGCTGCTGCTGCGTCGCTTCAGTCGTGTCCGACTCTGTGCGACCCCATAGATGGGAGCCCACCAGGCTCCCCCATCCCTGGGATTCTCCAGGCAAGAACACTGGAGTGGGTTGCCATTTCCTTCTCCAATGCATGAAAGTGAAAAGGGAAAGTGAAGTCGCTCAGTCGTGTCCGACTCTTAGCGACCCCATGGACTGCAGCCTACCAGGCTCCTCCACCCATGGGATTTTCCATGCAAGAGTACTGGAGTGGGGTGCCATTGCCTTCTCCGAGGATATAAGGTTAGTGAAATGTAAGATAGGTCAATAGAAAATATTTGAAATGAAAGAAAAAATATGTTATATGTATATATATATATATTATATGCACACACACACACACACACACACATGTATTACATATTTATTGGATCGTGGTAAAGAATCTGCCTGCAATATGGGAGACTAGGGTTTGATCCCTGAGTTGGGACGTTCCCCTGAAGAAGGGAATGGCAACCCACTCTAGTATTCTTGCCTGGAGAATTCCAGGGACAGAGGAGCCTGGCGGGTTACAGAACATGGAGTCGCAAAGAATCAGACATGACTGAATGGTTAATACACTTATATATTTTTATTAGCATTCCAAAAGGAGAAGAGAATTGTGCAAAAACAGTATTTGAAGATAATTTTCTAAAACTAAAAAAAACAAAAACAAAAACAAAAACACAGGTATAAGCTATGCAAACCCCAAACAAAATAAATATGAAAAATGACCACACCTATATACAATGAGAAGGCGATGGCACCCCACTCCAGTACTCTTGCCTGGAAAATCCCATGGACATAGGAGCCTAGTAGGCTGCAGTCCATGGGGTCACTGACGGTCCGATACGACTGAGCGACTTCACTTTCACTTTTCACTTTCATGCATTGGAGAAGGAAGTGGCAACCCACTCCAATGTTCTTGCCTGGAGAATCCCAGGGACGGGGGAGCCTGGTCGGCTGCCATCTATGGTGTTGCACAGAGTCAGACACAACTGATGCGACTTAGCAGCAGCAGCATATACATCCTAGTTAAATGTATATGGGGACATAATTAAGGGACATAATTAAGATCTTTAGAGCATCCAGATTTTTAAAAGTCACATTGTTTTTATAGGAGTAGTAAAAAGACTTACACCTGCATTAAGAGAAACAGTGGGAGCCAGAAGACAATGAAATAACACCTTTAAATTTGTGAAAGAATTTACAGATTAAGAATTCTATTTTGGGTCTTCCCTAGAGATCCAGTGTATTGAAAGACTCACCTTCCAATACAGGGGGTGCAGGTTCGATCCTTGGGTAGGGAGCTAAGATCCCACATGCCTCACAGCCAAAAAAATGAAAACATTAAACAGAAGCAATATAGTAACAGTTAAATAAAAACTTTAAAAATCATCCACATCAAAAAAGGAATTCTATACTGAGCAAAAATATCATTCACATACACATTTTCAGAAATCAAAATCTGAAATAATCTTCTTGAGAAGTTGCTATAAAACAAACACTAAAGAGAGTTGTTTAGGGAGAAGGAAAGTGATCCCAGAGAGAAACATGGGTATGTAGGAAACTATGAAAAGCAGTAGAAAGAAATATGTGATGAAACATAAATCAAAACATAATGTCTTGTGTGGTTTAAACAGGATGAAAACATAGGATTATAATGCATGAAAACAATACTTCAGAATATGGGGGAGATAATTCAAAATGTTTATTCATCTAAAAACAGTTTCAAAATACTGACTTGTAAAACCACAAAAAAAAAATGATAGACAAACATACAAATTCACAGGTTAACACGATTGTCTGGATAATTAATAAGTAGACAGAATGTCAGTAAGGACATCAATTCAAGCAACATCAAACAATTGACATTTATAGAACACCTAAAAACATAAGAATATATATTCTTTTCAAGTGGGTCTGGCACATTTATCAACATTAACCATTCAATAGCCTGAATAAATTTTAAAAGATTCAAGTCACAGAAAAAAATTTTTTAACCATCACAACAAAAAAAATGTGAGCCAGAGAATGGAAAGATATCTGGAAAAATTCCAGATATTTGCAAACTAAAACAGGTCTCAATAACCCATGGGTCAAAGAATAAATCAAAAGGGAATTCAGGAGTGATGTCAGCAAGATGATGGTATAGGAGTTTCTAGCACTCAGCTCCTCCCAGAAAAAGAAGTTCCAATAACTATCCACACACAAAAATACCTGAACAAGCGCTAAGGATTCCAGGTGAGGGACTGCAGTGCCTGGGTGAAACAAAATAAAAAAACACATTAAAGAACATAGGAAAGATGGCCTCACGTTACCCATCACAGCTGCCCCAAAACGAGGCAGCCTAGGGCAGAGAGACATCATCCCCAGGGGGATGGAGGAAGGATTCTCCAACCACCCAGTCCAACTCGAGTCTGCTGGTGGTCATATTCTTCCAGTGACCTCGTCTAACACACAAGGGTTAGCAAGGATGTGAAGAAAAAAAGAAAACTTGCTGTACTTTTGGTGGGAATGTGAATTCTATAGCCATTAGGGCAAACAGTTAAACTCACCCATTCCAGTCCATTTTAGTTCGCTGATTCCTAGAATGTCTACATTCACTCTTGCCATTTCCCATTTGACCACTTCCAATTTGCCTTGATTCATGGACCTAACATTCCAGGTTCCTATGCAATATTGCTCTTTACAGCATCTGACTTTACTTCCATCACCAGTCTCATCCACAACTGGGTATTGTTTTTGCTTTGGCTCCATTTCCTCATTCTTCCTGGAGTTACTTCTCCACTGATCTCCAGCAACATATTGGGCACCTACCAACCAGGGGAGTTCATCTTTCAGTGTCCTAAGGTTTGGCCTTATCACATTGCTCATGGGGTTCTCAAGGCAAGAATACTGAAGTGGTTTGCCATTCCCCTCTCCAGTGGACCACATTTTGTCAGAACTTTCCACAATGACCCATCTGTCTTGGGTGGCCCTACACAGCATGGCTCATAGTTTCATTGAGTTAGACAAGGCTGTGGTCCACGTGATTGGTGTGATTAGCTTTTCTGTGATTGTGGTTTTCATTATGCTGACACTCTGATGGATAAGGATGAGAAGCTTCCTGATGGGAGAGACTGACTGGGGAGGAAACTGGGTCTTGTTCTGATGGGTAGGGCAATGCTCAGTAAATCTTTAATCCAGTTTTCTGTTGAGGGGTGGGGCTGTGTTCCCTCCCTGTTGTTTGAACTGAGGCCAAACTATGGTGGAGATAATGAAGAATATGGCGACCTCCTTCAAAAGGTCCCATGCATGCACTGCTGCACTGAGTGCCCCCAACCCTACAGCAGGCCACCACTGACCCACGCTTCTGCCAGAGACTCCTGGCCACTCATGAGCAAGTCTGGGTCAGTATCTTTTGGGGTCACTCTTCCTTTCTTCTGGGTCCTAGTGAACACAAGATTTTGTTTGTGCCCTCCAAGAGTCTGTTTCCCCAGTCCTGTGTAAATTCTGGCAGCTCTATGGTGGGGATAATGACGACCTCCTCCAAGAGGGCTTATGCCATACCCAGGTCTGCAGCACCCAGAGCCTGGGTGCAGGCCTACAGCAGGCCACTGCTGATCTCTAAATTAACAGGAGATACTCAAATACAAATTATATATATTACTGTGGGCAAGAATCCCTTAGAAGAAATGGAGTAGCCCTCACAGTCAACAAAATATTTGAAATGCAGTACTTGGGTGCAATCTCAAAAATGACAGAATGACCTCTGTTTGTTTCCAAGGCAAAACCTTCAACATCACAGTAATCCAAGCCTATGCCCCGACCGGTAATGCTGAAGAAGCTGAAGTTGAATGGTTCTATGAAGACCTACAAGACCTTCTAGAACTAACACCCCGAAAAGATGTCCTTTTCATTATAGGGGACTGGAATGCAAAAGTAGGAAGTCAAAAACATCTGGAGTAACAGGCAAATTTGGCCTTGGAGTACAAAACAAAGCAGGGCAAAGGCTAACAGAATTTTGCCAAGAGGATGCGCTGGTCATAGCAAACACCCTCTTCCAACAACACAAGAGAAGAATCTACACATGCCAAAATCAGAATGATTATTTTCTTTTCAGCCAAAGATGGAGAAGCTTTAAACAGTCAGCAAAAACAAGACTGGGAGCTGACTGGCTCAGATCATGAACACCTTACTGCCAAATCAGACTTAAATTGAAGAAAGTAGGGAAAACCACTAGACCATTCAAGTATGAGCTAAATCAAATCCTTTATGATTATATAGTAGAAGTGACAAATAGATTCAAGGGATTAGATCTGATAGACAGAGTGCCTGAAGAACTATGGACAGAGGTTCATGACATTGTACAGGAGGCAGTGATCAACACCATCCTCAAGAAAAAGAAATGCAAAGGCAAAATGTTTGTCTAAGGAGGCCTTACAAATAGCTGAGAAAAGAAGAGAAGAGAAAGGCAAAGGAAAAAAGGAAAGACATACCCATTTGAATGCAGTTTCAAAGAATAGCAAGGAGAGATAAGACAGCCTTCTTCGGCGTTCAGTGCAAAGAAATAGAAAAAACAATAGAATGGGAAAGACTAGAGATCTCTTCAAGAAAATTAGAGATATTAAGGGGATATTTCATGCAATGATGGGCACAATTAAGGACAGAAATGGTATAGACCTAACAGAAGCAGAAGATATTAAGAAGAGGTGGCAAGAATACCCAAAACTATACAAAATAGACTTTCATGACCCAGATAATCATGATGGTGTGATCACTCACCTAGAGCCAGACATCCTGAAATATGAAGTCAAGTGGGTCTTAGAAAGCATCACTACGAACAAAGCTAGTGGAAGCGATGGAATTCCAGCTAAGCTATTTCATATCTTGAAAGATGATGCTGTGAAAGTGCTTCACTTAATATGCCAGCAAATTTGGAAAACTCAGCAGTGGCCACAGGACTGGAAAAGGTCAGTTTTCATTCCAATCCCAAAGAAAGGCAATGCCAAAGAATTTTCAAACTACCCCACAATTGCTCTCATCTCACATGCTAGCAAAGTAATGCTCAAAATTCTCCAAGCTAGACTTCAATGGTATATTAACCAAGAACATCCAGATGTTCAAGATGGTTTTAGAAAAGGCAGAGGAACCAGAGATCAAATTGCCAATATCTGCTGGATCATAAAAAAAGCAAGAGAGTTCCAGAAAAACATTTACTTCTGCATTATTGACTATGCCAAAGCCTTTGACTGTGTGGATCACAACAAACTATGGAAAATTCTTAAAAAGTTGGGAATACTAGACCACCTGACCTGTCTCCTGAGAAATCTGTATGCAAGTCAAGAAGCAACAGTCGGACATGGAACAACAGACTGGTTCCAAATTGGGCAAGGAGTACGTCAAGGCTGTATATTGCCACCCTGCTTGTTTAACCTATATGCAGAGTACACCATGCAAAATGTGAGGCTGGATGATGCACATTCTGGAATCAAGATTTCTTGGAGAAATATCAATAACCTCAAGTATGCAGATGACACAACCTTTATGGCACAAAGCAAAGAAGAACTAAAGAGCCTCTTGATGAAAGTGAAAGAGGAGAGTGAAAAAGTTGGCTTAAAACTCAACATTTAGAAAACTAAGATTATGGCATCTGGTATCATCACTGCATGGCAAATAGATGGGAAACAACGGAAACAGTGAGAGACTTTTATTTTGTGGGGCTCCAAAATCACTGCAGATGGTGATTGCAGCCACAAAATTAAAAGATGCTTACTCCTTGGAAGCAAAGCTATGACCAACCTAGATAGCATATTAAAAAGCTGAGGCATTACTTTGCCAACAAAAGTCTGTCTATTTAATGCCAGGGTCCAGCCCCGGCTGATCCAGGGTATTCGAAGGGGAGACGGCTTAGGCGACTATTTAAATATTCATCAAAGATATAAAGAGTAATAGAATGAGGATAGCTCAGTAGGAAAATTCAGTGGAGAAAAGAGGCTGAGTAACTTGGTTTACGCGGGAGACCAATAAAACTTCAAGACAAGAAGCTTGCACCACTTACGTAGGCCACAGGCTTCCTTCCATTTTCCCGAAGGAGAGGAGACACTGAAGCCTCCCCGGTCGGATCTTAGAAGCCCAGGCATAATTAGTAAGCATGGCGGGTTCCGCGCTCCAGATGGAGACTCAGCCAGAGTGAGAGAGAGAGAGACATGGAGACCAGTATTTCGAGAAACTGATCCCAATTCTTTATTTTCCAGAGTCTGTTTTTATACACTGAGATGTTATACAAAAGTCACGTGGGGACAGCAGTCCTGACTTTTATTAAAGTCAGGTGCTTCACACAAATGTATACAGAGGTCTTAGGGGTGTTACATCATCTTCTGGCCAGGGGGCCTGCTGACAATTTATGACCCTCTCCGTGACAGTGGTCAGAACACTTTTTTCTCCAAGGGTGATTATTCTTAAAACAGATGCCACCCAAATAAAGTTACATTCCTATAGGGTGTAGTGGGTTTTAGTTAAGGAAAGAATTTACTTAGCCTAAGGTCTAACGTGATTAATATCAAAGGTTAATACTTATTTCTTCTATATATTCATTAATGTGTGTAAGGGCAGAGGATGTGGAGACTTAGCAACAAACATTGGCTCAACAAATGAAAAACCCTTCACCAATACAATTTCTAATCAGCCCATTATACTTATACTAATAGTTTTCCAACTTTTCTAAGGAACCTGTTTTTAGAAGGTTTAAAGCATCTCGTGCCTCTCACGGTTGGGAGGCTGTGAGCAATCACATGTGGCCGGACAAGCCTGTCAGGCAAGCCAGAGAACCTTCAGAGGAGTTTGTAGGTTAAAACACTCTTGTCATGCCCAGGAGTTTTTATTAACTGGAGCTCTAAATTAACTCCTTCTCCGAAAGAGGTGGTGGGGGACAACCCCCCGTAAAGTCAGAGGTGTAGGTGAGAACACAAAGTAGTAAAGTAGGCAGGCTCTGGTTATGGGGGTAGATGCTCGAGGATTTCCAAGGGGACTCCTGAGGCTCGATCCCGCCTTTGCGTATGTCAAGCCTCCTTCCTCATGACCTTTGCTATGGGCAGAGTACCTCACGCTGGCCCCCAACAAGTTAAAGCTATGGTTCTTTCCAGTAGTCATGTATGGATGTGAGAGTTGGACTATAAAGAAAGCTGAGCACTGAAAAACTGATGCTTTTGAACTGTGGTGTTGGAGAAGACTCTTGAGAGTCCCTTGGACAACAAGGAGATCCAACCAGTCCATCCTAAAGGAAATCAGCCCTGAATATTCATTGCAAGGACTAATGCTGAAGCTGAAACTCCAACACTTTCGCCACTTGATGTGAATAACTGACTCATTGGAAAAGACCCTGATGCTGGGAAAGATTGAAGGCAGGAGGAAAAGGGGATGACAGGATGAAATGGTTGGATGGCATCACTGACTCGATGGACATGAGTTTGAGTAAGCTCTGGGAGTTGGTGATGGACAGGCAAACCTGGCATGGTTGAGGCCATGGGGTCTCAAAGACTGATCTACTGAACTCACTGATGGCAAACAGTAAGGAGGTTCCTGGAAAGGTTAAAGATAAAATGACCATTGATCCCAAAGTTTCATCTGGGTGTGTCTCTGAAGGAAATGAAATCACTGTCTCAAAGAGATGTCTATACTCCTATGTTCACAGCAGCATTTTCATAATAAACAACACATGGAAACAACTGAAGCATCCATTAGCCACTGAACTGATAAAGAAATGTGTTATGGGAGGAGTGGCCAAGATGGCCAAGTAGGAAGAAACTTAGCGTACCTCCTCCTGTGGGCACACCAAAATGACAACTATTATGTTGGTGGAAAAGTAATTGTGGTTTTGCATTGTTGAAATTCACGACTTGATAATGGAGTACATCCTTAAATAAAGAAGGGGACGACAGAGGATGAGATGGCTGGATGGCATCACCGACTCGATGGATATGAGTCTGAGTGAACTCCAGGAGCTGGTGATGGACAGGGAGGCCTGGCATGCTGCAATTCATGGGGTCTCAAAGAGTTGGACACGACTGAGCAACTGAACTGACTGACTGACTGATGTTATACACAATTTTAATGCACATTTCTCCCTTTATGTTTTTTTGCTAATAACTTATTACTTGCTATTTATTTTATCCGTATTTTAGACAATGGAAATGATGTTAGACAAAAAGCAACTTTGAGCAATTTTTTTATTCAAGTTCAAAATGGGTCATAAAGCAGCAGAGGCAACTCGCAACATCAACAACACATTTGGCTCAGGAACTGCTAAGAATGTTCAGGGCAGTGGTGGTTCAAGTAGTTTTGCAAAGGAGATGAGTGCCTTAAAGATGAGGAGTGCAGTGGCCACCAATCAGAAGTTGACAGTGACAACTTGAGAGCAACCATGGAAGCTGAGTCTCTTACAACTACATGAGAAGTTGCCGAAGAACTCAATGTCGACCATTCTACAGTCATTCGACATTTGAAGCAAACTGGAAAAGTGAAAAAGCTTGATAAGCAGGTACCTCATGAGCTGACGGAAAGTTAAAAAAAAATCATTGGCTTGAAGCGTCACCTTCTCTAATTCTATGCAACAACAATGAAACATTTCTTGATTTGATTGTGACCTTTGAGGAAAAAAGGACTTTATATGGCAACCAGTGAAGACCAGCTCAGTGGCTGGACCAAGAAGAAGCTCCAAAACACTTACCACAGTCAAACTTGCACCAAAAAATGTTCATGGTCACTATTCGGTGGTCTGCTGCAGGTCAGATCCACTACAGCTTTCTGAATCCCAGGAAGCCATTACATCCGAGAAGTATGCTCAGCAAATCAATGAGATGCACCAAAAACTGCAGCTGGCATTGGTCAACAGAAAAGGCTCAATTCTCCATGACAACGCCCAACACACATTGCACAACCAATGCTTCAAAAGTTGAACAAATTGGGCTACGATTTTTGCCTCATCTGCATATTCACCTCATCTCTTGCCAACCAAACTACTACTTCTTCAAGCATCTCGACAACTTTTTGCAAGGAAAACACTTCTACAACCAGCAGTGGGAAGAAAATGCTTTCCAAGAATTCATCTAATCCAAAAGCATGGATTTTTATGCTACAGGAATAAACAAACTTATTTCTCATTGTGAAAATTATGTTGATTGTAATGGTTCTATTTTGATTAATGGAGATGTGTTTGAGCCTAGTTTTAATGATTTAAAATTCATGGTTCAAAATGGCAATTACTTTTGTACCAATCTAATATTTACATAGCAACTTATGACAAGAATAATGTGAAGACTAGTAGAAAAGATCTTCTACAACTGTCTACAACTAAAGATACAAAGAAAGAACTACAATGAGATGAGTAAGAGAGGTAGAGATAGAGTATAATAAAGATGCATGTTCCCAGGTAGCTGACTCACAAATAGGAGGGTATTTACAATTGCAGAGGTTCTCCCCAAGGAGCAAAGGGTCTGAGCCTCACAAAGGGTTGAGCCCAGAGGTCCTGCAACAGGAAGATGAGTCCCCAGAACATTTGGTTTTGAAGGTCAGTGGAGCTTACTTTTGGGAGAGCCAAAGAGTCATAGAAAATAGAGACTACATTCTTAAGAGGGCTCACACAACATCTCACATGCTCCAGGACCCAGGGCAGAAGCAGCAAGTTGAAAGAAGCCTGGGTCAAACCCATCTGCCAATCTTAACCTCTCAAAGGAGGAGAACACAATCAGAGCTCACTCTGGGCATACAGCAGCTATCTGGGAGATCTGATTCTACCACAGGTATGCTGTTTCTGGCAAGGGCCACTGTCAGAATATTCAACCAGATGATCCACACTCTAGTCTCACTTGCCAGTGGGCCAGTATTTAGACACCCGAGACCCCATATAGCCAGCCATGTCAGAAACTGGCTCTGCCCACCACCAAGCTGACATTAGATCTACTGACCTACTACCAGACAACAGACCTACTACCATTCACCCCAGGACCTTGCTCTACCTGCCACTGGGCCAGCACTAGGCCCAGGAAACCCCAGGACTCAGCATCCAGCCACCTTGTGACCCGGTTCCACCCATTAGCGGACTTCAAGCTCTGCACAAGTAAAGGCCTGGCAACCAACCAGACCAGGGGCCAACCACATCTACCAGACTGCCAGAACAGTCAAGTCAGCTCACTACCACAGAAGGGCCCATAGATGGCCAACAGGTACATGTAAAGATGCTCAGTATCACTAAGCATGGAAATGCAAATCAAAACCACAGTAAGATTATCACCTCACATCTGTCAGAATGGCTATTATCAAAAAGACAACAAATGTCAGGCGCTGGCAAGGACACAGAGAAAAGAGAAACCCAGTACACTATTGATGGAAATGTAAATTGGTGCAGACACTGTGAAAAACAGTGCAGAGATGCCTCAAACGATTAAAAATAGAATTACCATATTATCCAGCAGTTCCATTCCCGGGTACTCATCAGAAAAAAATGAAAACACTAATTAGAAAAGATATTCATATGTGCACTCCTACATTCATTGCTGTGTTATTTACAGTAGCCAAGATATGAAAGCAACTTAAGTATCCACCAATAGATGAATAGATAAATAAGATGTGGCATATATATATAAACACATACATATTTATGTATGTGTGTATATGTGTGTGTGTGTGTGTGTGTGTGTATAATAGAGTATTACTCCACCATAAGAAAGACTAAAATCTTGATATTTGTAACATGGTTGGACCTAGATGGTATCATGCTAAGTGAAATAAGTCATAAAGAGAAAGACAAATACTCTATGATTTCACATACGTGTAGAATCTAAAAAAACAAATGAACAAACATAACAACAGAAAGAGTTATAGATACAGAGAACAAACAAGTGATTGCCAGAGATGAGGAAGAAAGAGGTGATGGAGATAAGAGGTACAAACTTCAATACCAAAATAAATAAGCCACAAGTACAAAATGTACAGGGTGGACAATATAGTCAATAATTATGTAATATCTTTGCATGTTGATAGATTGCAACTAGACTTATCATGGTGATTACTTTGAAGGAACAAATAGAAATATCGGATCATTGAGTTGTGTAACAGAAACTAACATAGGTCAATTATATTCCAAAATCAAACAAACTCATAGAAAAAGATTTGTGGTTAGTAGAGATAGGGAATGTGGGGTGGGTGAATTGTCTGAGTGCAGTCAAAGGAACAAACTTTTAGTTATAAAATAGATAAGTACTACATATGTAATGTACATAATAAACACTGTTGTATATTATATATGAAAGTTGATAAAAGTAAATCCTAGGAGTTCTCAACACAAGGAAAAAATTTCTGTATTCCTATGATTTTTTTTATCTATATGAGATTGATGTGCACTAAACTGACCTGCCTCTTTAGAAACCTATATGCAGGTCAGAAAGCAATAGTTAGAACTAGACATGGTACAACAGACTGGTTCCAAATAGGAAAGGGAATACATCAAGGCTGTATATTGTCACCCTGCTTATTTAACTTCTATGCAGAGTACGTCATGAGAAACGCTGGGCTGGAGGAATCACAAGCTGGAATCAAGATTGCCAGGAGAAATATCAATAACCTCAGATATGCAGATGACACCACCCTTATGGCAGAAAGGGAAGAGGAACCAAAAAGCCTCTTGATGAAAGTGAAAGTGGAGAGTGAAAAAGTTGGCTTAAAGCTCAACATTCAGAAAAGAAAGAACATGGCATCCGGTCCCATCACTTCATGGGAAATAGATGGGGAAACAGTGGAAACAGTGTCAGACTTTATTTTTGGGGGCTCCAAAATCACCACACATGGTGACTGCAGCCATGAAATTAAAAGGCACTTACTCCTTGAGAGGAAAGTTATGACCAACCTCGATAGCATATTAAAAAGCAGAGATATTACTTTGCCAACAAAGGTCCAT
>NW_011494744.1:4018664-4028932 GCF_000754665.1 Bison bison bison | reverse complement strand
GGTAGTAATGTATGGATGTGAGAGTTGGACTGTGAAGAAAGCTGAGTGCCAAAGAACTGATGCTTTTGAACTATGGTGTTGGAGAAAACTCTTGAGAGTCCCTTGGACTGCAAGGAGATCCAACCATTCTATCCTAAAAGAGATCAGTCCTGGGTGTTCATTGGAAGGACTGATGCTAAAGCTGAAACTCCAATACTTTGGCCACCTCATGCAAAGAGTTGACTCATTGGAAAAAACCCTGATGCTGGGAAAGATTAAGGGCAGGAGGAAAAGGGGACAATAGAGGATGAGATGGCTGGATGGCATCACCGACTCTATGCACGTGAGTTTGGGTGAAGTCTGGGAGTTGGTGATGAACAGGGAGGCCTGGCATGCTGTGATTCATGGGGTCACAAAGAGTCAGACACAACTGAGCGACTGAACTGAACTGAAACTTATTTATGATATTTTATGATGTATATAAGTCATAATGCTGTACAGCTTGTGTATGTGTGTGTTTGTGTGCTAGTTGCTCAGTCATGTCCAAATCTTTGCAACCCCAAGGACTATAGCCTACCAGGCTCCTCTGTCCATGGGATTCTCCAGACAAGACTACTGGAATGGGTAGCCATTCCCTTCTTCAGGGAATTTTTCCAATCCAGGGATCGAACCCAGGTCTCCTGCATTGCAGGTGGATTCTTCACCATCTGAGCCACCTGGGAAACCTGTTGTACACCTTAAAGCTATATAATTACATATGTCAATTATATCTCAATAAAACTGAAAAATTTTTTAAATGTGTTATACATACACAATGAAATATTATTTGGTCATAATAAATAAGGAAACCCTGCCTTTTGTGACAGCATAGATGAAACTTGAGGACATTATGCTAAGTAAAATAAGGTAGAGAAAGACGAATATTTTATGTGAAATTTAAAAAAACTAAATTCACAGAAACAGAGTAAAATAGTGGTTTCCAGGGCTGGGAGGTAGGAGAAAAGGAGAGATGTTGGTAAATAGTACAAACTTCCAGTTATAAGGTTGATAAGTTCTAGGAATCTAATGTGGTAAATATCATTTATAGTACTATACTGTATACTTGAAAATTGCTGACAGCATAGATCTTAATGGTCTCTATACAAACGCAGCATAATTATGGGATATGGAGATACTGACAGACCTTATGGTAATAATTTCACAATAGATGTGTGTTTCAAATAATGATGTGTGCATGTGTTCTCAGTTGATCAGTCATGTATGACTCCTTGCAACCCCTCTTTGCAGCCCTCCAGGCTCCTCTGTCCATGGAATCATCCAGGCAAGAATATTGGAATGGATTGCCATTTCCTTCTCCGGGGCATCTTCCTGGAGATCCCAGGGATTGAACCCACATCTCCTGCATTGGCAGGAAGATTCTTTACTAGTGAGCCACCTAGGAAGCCTTCAAATTATGATGCTATACACCTTAAACTTACACAATATTATATGTCAATTATATCTCAAAGCTTAGGGGAAAAGGAATTCAGGAATTATTTTAAACTGAATAAAAATCATAATACAACATAATATCTGTGATATGCAGCTAAAGCAATGCGTTGAAGAAAATATATAACACTAAATATGTATCAAAAGAAAAATCTCAAAACAATAAAATCTCAAATTCACCTTTACAAACAAGAAGAGAGTAAATTTAGTCAAAAATAACAAGAAAATACAAATCAAAACAGAAATTAGTAAAATAGAAAACATAAAAATGGTCATGAAAAGTCAATAAAGCCAAATGTTAGTTCACAGAGAAGATCAATAAAATTGATAAACCTTTAGGCAAGGAAGAAAAAAGATAATACATAAAAACATCGGCCTTGAGCGAGGTAATATTACTAGTGATAATAAAGGGTTAAAAAGAGAATATTATAAACTTAAGCCAGTAAGTTTGGAGAAGGCAATGGCACCCCACTCCAGTACTCTTGACTGGAAAATCCCATGGATGGAGAAGCCTGGTAGGCTGCAGTCCATGGGGTTGCTAGGAGTCGGACAGGCCTGAGCAACTTCACTTTCACTTTTCATATTCATGCATCGCAGAAGGAAATGGCAACCCACTCCAGTGTTCTTGCCTGGAGAATCCCAAGGACGGAGGAGCCTGGTAGGCTGCTGTCTATGGGGTCACACAGAGTCGGACACGACTGAAGCAACTTAACAGCAGCAGCAGCAAGCCAGTAAGTTAGACAATTTATATCAAATGAATACACTTCTTGAAAAACACAAGTAAAATCACAATTATTTGTAAATAAAGCTTATTCTGGTACAGATGTCTGCACAGGGGTGTTATCTTCAATGCCACTCCTAATCTAGGGAGTGAAAGATGGGACCAAGATAAATTACAAATACCACAAAGCAAACTTCTTAACAAGATTTATTAGGTTTTCTTAATTAAGTGTTCCTTTGATGGCTGAAAGCTTTTGGTTAGTTTCCAGAGTTCCACAAATTTTGATTCTGTCCATTTTGCCAGTTTCTCTCACTGCTTTAATGGAAGAATGTACTTTGGGGTCCCTTATTCTGCCATTTTCACTAATACCACCCTCTTCACATAATTATATGATTACGATATAATCTTACCAAAACCAAGTAAGGACAACACAAGTAAAAGAAACCGTAGACCAATCAATCTCATTGACATGAACATAAAGCACCTAAAAGAAATACTAATTTGTAAAAGATAACAATAAATACACACACTATAATAAATTTGCATTTAGAGCAGTTATAAATACAGAAGTGGTTTAAATACATAAAGTTTAGTAATATAAACTGCCACTAAGAAAAATTACATCATCAATACAATAGATGTTGGAAAAGAATTCCATACAAGTCAATACCATAATTAGCAGCTCTTCATAAACTATGTATAGAAGGAAAATTGTTTTCCATAAAGGAGTAGGAACCAAAAACTTACATCAACTACCTCAATTAATGGGTAACTGTGTAGAGCCACTTGCCTTAAAAATCAAGAACAAGCTATGTGGGATAGGATGAGAAAAATAAGAGGATGTATAAGGACTGAAAATGAAAATAAACCTTCATTTTCCCCAGAACCCCCAAGAGAATTAGACTTTATTTTATTTTTTTGCTGCAGTACAGATTATGATTTACAATATTGTATTAGGTTTAGGTGTACAGCACAGTGATTGAGCATTTTTTAAGAGATTATACTCCATTGAAATTTATTAAAAGGTAATGACTGTAATTCTCTGTGCAAAACAATACATCCTTGTTGCTTGTCCATTTTATACTTAGAAGTTTGTGTCTGTCAAGCCCATACCCCTCAGTTGCCCCTTCCCCCTTCCCTCTCCCCTTTCTTAACCACAGGTTTGTTTTCTATGAGTCTGTTTCTATCTTGCATATACATTCATTTGTATTATTCTTTAGACTCCAATGTAAAAGTGGTATCATACAGTATTTGTCTCCAAATAGACATTTTAGACTTAGAAATTGAGTTCAGCAAAGATTGTGAACACAAAATCAACTTAGATCATCTGCATTTCTGTTTCCTCAAACAAATAGAAAAAAAAATTTAATAAACAATTTATAGATAATTTGATATGTCTGACCTTCAAGGAAAATATAAAACTATTTTAATTATATATGAGGACCATTACTATATCTAGGTACAACAGGACAAGATATTATGAAGATGACAATTCTGTCCAAATAATTCTATAAATTTCATTCCATTACAAAGAAATTTCCAACAGGGTGTTTTGAGTTCTTAAACTGACTCCAACATTTTATGAAAAAATAAAAGACAATGAACACACAATAGTTTTTAAGAACAATGTGGGGAGAATTTTTTAAAACTATAGCAATCAATAAAAATTTCACTGTGACAGAATCAAAAGCTTTGAAATAGAATCATGCTTATATGAAAAATTTATACCAAATCTAGCATTTCAGATCAATGGTAAGAAAAAAAAATCGATGCAAGCTGTAACAGAATTTAGTTAGGTTAATTCCTCACATTATGCAAGGAACTCCAGACATAATTGTGCAAAGCAAACTCAAACTTACAAAAACAAACATAGGAGGAAACTTTTGTCCTTCAGTTAGTGAAGGATTTCTAGATCAAGATTTTTAAAATCTATAAGGGGAAAGTAAAATCCATGTGGCAGGTCCTATTTTCCAAAGATGATCACAATGATATTCTCAATTCCATATGCTTTTTTTACAATGTGATCTTGACATTCCTGTCATTAAGGGATGAGGTCTGTGTCTCCTCTGTATGAAAATGGGTGGGCTTTTGTGACTATTTTGACAAAAGAATACACAAAATTAACAAAATCCCAGGGCCAGGGCACTAAAGATACAACAGCTTCCTCTTTGCTTACTGAAACATATACCCTGGAGCCTAGAACTGCCAACCAAGCAGCCCAGCTACCTTATGCTGTTATGCCATGAACAAACCCACACAAGATGCTAACGATACATCATATAAGGAATTTCTGGGACTACCTGATAAAAGTAATGCCCAATCATATTCTCACCGTTCCTGTTCCAGTCACATTCCCTTTGCAACCACACAAAAGATCTCTAGTCAGAGCACTCAACTGAGCCCTTTCCAAATTACAACCCAGAAGAACCATGGGATGCAATAACAGTGTTTTAAGCCACAAAGTTATCGAGTGCTCTTTATCTGGGGCTTCCCTAGTAGCTCAGTTGGTAAAGAATCTGCCTGCAAAGCAGGAGACCCAGGCTCAATCCCTAGATCGGGAAGTTCCCCTGGAGAAAGAAATGGCAACCCACTCCAGTACTCTTGCCTGGAGAATTCCATGGACAGAGGAGCCTGGCAGGCTACAGTCCACTGGATTGCAAAGAATTGGACAAAACTGTGTGAATAACTTTTAACTTTATACAGCACTGGAAATTGGAACACTGTGGCTATATTCAAGTTGAAAAACTTCCATTCATTCAAAATACCACAAAGAATGAAAAGATAACCCACAAATTACAAAACAATGCTTGCAACCATATAACAAGCAAAGCATCATATGCAGTGAACGCAAAGAACTTCTCCAAGCAATGAAAAGGCAAACCAAGTAGGACAGGCAAATGATACGAACAGCCAATTCAGGTGACTAATACCACTAGAATGGCAATACCAAATGAAAAGTTGCCTAATTAGCCAGCAAATAGGAAAACATACATGAAAATCCACATGATACCATTTCACTCTGTCATATCACAAAAACTTAAAAGTTCAACAACAAACACTGGCAGAAAATGGAGACTTATCCTACCTGCCAGTGGGTGGGTTAAGTGATGTGATCAACTTTAAGAATTAAAGCTGGAGACACAGTCTATGAGTCAGAAATTCCACTCCTACATAAAAGTTCTGGAGAATTCATCTTCCTGTATATCATGAAATGCATATGATAATATTCAGAACAAAAGAATTTTCTCGTTGAAAATTATTATAATATGCAAAACAGAAAAGTCAATAATTATAGAATATTCATGAAAATAGCTGATATATAACCAAGAAAATGGGTGAATTAGAGCTGTATGTTCTTCAACATGGATGGATCTCAAACGTGTAGAATTAAAGATGTAAGTTGAACAGTATGTATGAAGATCTTCATGGGAAATTTTAAATCATTCAAAGCAGCATCATCATTGCTTTCTGAGATATAAGTATGTATAGAAGTATAAATAAATGTATGAGAAAGAAACACCAAATTCAGGATAATGGTTACCTCCGGGAAGGGAAAAGGTGGGGTGATAAGAAAGAGTTATAGAAGTAGAATATGGGCTGTCAACATAAAATAGCAAGATTAATATTTGTTACAGTTTTCTTTAGGCTTTCAGGTGCCCCGCTGCCTCTGCTGTTAAGTCACTAAGTCGTGTCCGACTATTCTGTGACTCCCACGGACTATAATCTGCCAGGTTCCTCTGTCCATGGGATTTCTCAGGCAAGAATTACTGGAGTGGGTTGCCATTTCCTTCTCCAGGGGATCTTCCTGATCCAGGGATTGAACACAAGTTTCCTGCTTGGTAGGCAGATTCTTTACCGCTGAGCGACCTGGGAAGCCCCTTCCAGTATCTTAATATTATATAATAAATTTGATATTTTCAAAGATATAAGCAAGACCCGACACAGGGAGAAAGGTCAGCACTGAAAATGACTCTCAGGAACAGAATCATGCCTACCTGGAGTCTTACGGTCACTCGTGGAGATCCAGACTTGGGGCATTACCAAGAAATACACAGATGAGGGGAAGTTGGGAGTCAGTGGACAAAATAGAGGAAATGACTGCTTGCCTGGACTCTTACTATGGATCCCTCGAGGCTGACACTCTGGCAACACTTGCAGCCAAGGCAGCTCTCATTCTCACTTGGGACAGTAAAACTTCTGTCCAATTTAAGCCCCTAGCTGCTGCCTCCAATTATCTCTGAGTTCAAGTCTCATCCAGAAGACTCCAGGCAGTTGATCTGATTTCCATGTGATTCCTATAGATCCCAAAAGTCAATAAACTAAAGGGGCACTTTTAATAGGATCTCTTACTTTTCTGTCTCAAAAAAAAAGCAAATACTGCTTTCTGGAAATTGATCAGATACTTGCCACTAGGCTTCAGTGTTGTTGGAAGCTCATCTGGCATTTAAGCTAGGCGGTGCTATTCTCATGCTGGACATAAACAACCTTATGGAACATTAACATCAGATATGATAACTCTGAGTCCATGATAAATTGAGACAAAACAAAGCCACTTCATAACTTTGTCAAGCACAGGAAAATGCACAATCACACACTTAAGACCAAATATCCCCCTTTCCTGACTGGTGTGAGAGACTGATCTTCTTTACCTATTACAGCATTGTCCTTGCTCTCTTTTGCCCTTCCTACAGATAAGATTGATTGATACAGCCAATCATAAAATTGCTGTTTTTGCCAGTACCCAACATAGAGCAAATTTTCACTTCCTTAGACCCTCCTAAAAATCACTCAACCAATACCCAAATCTTATAATAGGATCTTTCTGACACAATCTTACTGAGAGGCTCCACAGTTCCTTATGATGTGTGCTGTCACTCACTGCAGTGAGTAATAAACCCAACTTCAATTACACGTATATCCCTGGTAGTGTTTGGCTGGAGGGCATTGACACTTGCCATCACCTATCTTCAAGGAAATCCAATTACCTATTGAAGTGAAACCACAATTTCTCAAACTGTTGAAACAGTTATGCCTACCACTTTGAAGTACAGAAAAGTTGATAGGAAGATGAAATACTGACTACTACCCCACATCAGAACTCTAAGTAATAATCTCCAATTTCACACAATTTCCTCCTCATTGATCATGACCATAAACATAAAAATCACCTCCAATGGCGTTTGTTTTTCATCTGAGCAGAATACAAGAACTATTTTTTCATGGCCTGGGAGACAATGATGTAACTTGTACATCAACTAGTACTTGTACTAGTAACTTGTACATCCAACTAGTAAGCAGAATGCAAAGGGGCACTCAAACCCAGAACACTGTCTAAAACCAGAGTCCACACTTCATCACTGCGTCTGTCATCTTCAAAATGATCAATAGTTGTAGTACAGAAGAGAGAGGATGAACAGTCCAACCAGAAAACAGCATGTGTGAAAAGACGAATAAATCATCTCTCTGGGTTCCTGACATGGCACATGTTTACATGTGGTTCAAGAGTAAGCTCCGGAGAAGGCAATGGCAACCCACTCCAGTACTCCTGCCTTGAAAATCCCATGGACAGAGGGGCCTAGTGGGCTGCAGTCCATGGGGTCGCTAGGAGTCGGACACGACTGAGTGACTTCACTTTATTTTTTCACTTTCATGTATCGCAGAAGGAAATGGCAACCCACTCCAGTGTTCTTGCCTGGAGAATCCCAGGGACGGGGGAGCCTGGTGGGCTGCCGTCTATGGGGTCGCACAGAGTCGGACACGACTGAAGCGACTTAGCAGCAGCAGCAAGAGTAAGCTCTGTGGAGGCAGATATGGCAAGTGATGGCATTTGTGAGAGGAATAGTTAAATCCTAAGTATGGCTTGGAAAAGTTAGGCAGGGTCACATGTGTCAGATGACAACAACTTTGGATAGTATTTCATGGCCAACAGAGGTTTTAAGACATGGATGGAGGCAAAGGTGTGCGATCATTAGAGCTAAGTTTCAAAATGGTAACTGAACACAGTGAAAGATTAAAGAGGAGAAAGAACTAATGGCCTATGGGAAACACATTTTATGAAACACGTCTCAAAATTAACAACAAATGTAGGCATTTATTCTATATATAAATCTCTCCACATCCAGGTGAGATATCTTTGCTGTTATTTCAACATCCATGGGTTTTAAACAACCATACTAAGCTTTCATAGCTCAGGGAGTGATAATGCAGCTCAGTTAAATTATGAGTTCTAATTAGGGTTTAATTAGAAACAGAAAGCAGCTTGGTTGGAACCAGGCTTTTGATAGCTAGCAACAAAGCTTCATCTGCATCTTTGTTATAGAATTTTTTAAAAACCCTCTATGTGCTGAATTAAGGAAGATGGTGATTTTGAGTCTATTCTTCAAAGCCCATAGGCTCCATGAATCACCACTAGGCAATATTGGAGAGAAATACTACAGGAGAGCATTTGTGGTACTACAGAGCAGAAATACCACGGCATTTGTATTCCTGCTTCACTTCCCAAACCCTGTTGAAAACCTACACCCAGAAAACTAAGGTGACAGGTAATAGATTTCATCTTGATTAAATTTTATGCTATTGAGGAGGGCATGGCAACCTATTAAAGTATTCTTGCCTGGAGAATCCCATAGACAGATGAGCCTGGTGGGCTACAGTCCATGGGGTCACAAAGAGTTGGACACAACTGAAGTGACTTAGCACAAACTTAATACTGATCAAAGGTTAGGGACTGAAGAGATTCTGAGAAGATGTGCCTTGGCACAACAAGGAAGACAATTTGGGAGAGATTTTGATAGATAAGCTACAGGGGTGAGTGGTGGCAACCGAGACAGTGACTTAACACCTGGAAGTATTCTCTCCAAGCAGAAGAAAAGAAATAAGAACAAGGATTCAGGGACTTCCTTGGTGGTGCAGTGGATAGGAATCCACCTACCAATGCAGGGCATAAGGGTTCGATTCCTGCTCCAGGAAGACCCCACATGCCACACAGCAGCTAAGCCTGTGTGCCACAATTACTGAGCCCATGTTCTACAACCCTCAAGACCCAATACTGAAGCCCATGAGCCTAGAGCCCATGCTGCTCAAGAGAAGCCAACACAATAGGAAGCCCACACACCACAATGAAGAATAGCTCCCACTCTCCACAACTAGAGAAAGCCCATGCAGAGCAATGAAGAACCAATGCAGCTAAAAATTAACAAATTTTTAAAAAAGAACAGGGATTCATCATAGCCTTATAGGAGTCAAACATAGCCTTATAAGCACTTGATACATTTGTTCTATCCAATATATCTTATAATTATTTTCTATACTCCCTTATATCTCATGATTTCTCTCCTAGTGGGTCAGAAGCATTCACATTGTCTCTAGAAGAATTAAATTCCTTATGGCAAGATAACCAAGAAAAACAGTAAATATTGAGATTTTATTTTATTCCTAAAATAGGTTTTTCTATTAACAGAAGAAATAGTTGTGACAGTCTTAACTCACAAGAAGAGGGTTGGCTGAAGACTCTTAATGATCAAAGGGAAAGCTGTGAAAGAGACAGGATATAACAATAGGTTGGAAAGACAATGGAAGACATTGATTCCCCAGACCAAATGAGGATGACCTGGACTGGGAAAGGTGGGGTGAGCTT
Organism: Bison bison bison; assembly: GCF_000754665.1. Lineage (NCBI taxonomy): Eukaryota > Metazoa > Chordata > Mammalia > Artiodactyla > Bovidae > Bison > Bison bison. The sequence continues at coordinate 4,019,108 of NW_011494744.1, read as the reverse complement.
CGAAGAGATTGTTTTAACCAAAACAGTGGCCTAGCGGAAAGAAGCAGATCTGGCAGCCTGCTGGCCTGGGAAGAAATACAGTAGTTCAAGTAATACATGCATAAAATACAGTCATTGAGAAGTGTAGTGGTCAACTGTTATTTTACAGGCTTGAAAATATGTTTCATGTTATGTCAGTTGAATTCAAATGTATGAAATGAGTGTTTTACTGGAGTATTCCAGAGTTGCAATGATATATGGAGACATAGGGGAGAGAAGGCCGGAGAAGGCAATGGCACCCCACTCCAGTACTCTTGCCTGGAGAATCCCATGGACAGAGGAGCCTGGAAGGCTGTGGTCCATGGGGTCACTAGGAGTTGGATACGACTGAGCGACTTCAGTTTCACTTTTCACTTTCATGCATCGGAGAAGGAAATGGCAACCCACTCCAGTGTTCTTGCCTGG
>NW_011494744.1:4017896-4018564 GCF_000754665.1 Bison bison bison | reverse complement strand
TGTTCTTGCCTGGAGAATCCCAGGGATGGGGGAGCCTGGTGGGCTGCCGTCTATGGGGTCGCACAGAGTCGGACACGACTGAAGCAACTTAGCAGCAGCAGCAGCAGGGGAGAGAAGGCAGAAGGGTCTATTCTGGATTCAACTTTAAGAGTTGCTTGTGCATCCAACTTAGTTGGCATTTGGCTACGTGAACAGAGATTCAAAGCACCCCTCCAGTTTGCCTTCCCTAACCCAACTTACATAGCAACTCTACTCATGCTGATAATGTTATAATGAGCTTTGGAAAAAGAGCATAATAATAGCGTAGAATCATAAGGTGAAGAGATTAATTGGTTACTCAAAGGGAAACCTTTGGGTGTTGAGATCATCTTGGACACACAGTTGTTGTTCAGTCACTCAGTCGTGTCTGACTCTTTGCGACCCCATGGACTGCAGCATGCCAGGCCTCCCTGTCCTTCACCATCTCCCAGAGATTGCTTAAACTCATGTCCATTGAGTCGGTGATGCCATCCAACCATCTCATCCTCTGTCGTCCCCTTCTCCTCCTGCCTTCAGTCTTTCCTAGCATCAGGGTCTTTCCTAATGAGTCAACTCTTTGCATCAGGTGGCCAAAGTATTGGAGTCTTCAGCTTTCAGCAATCAGTCCTTCCAATGAATATTCAGGACTG
>NW_011494744.1:4015973-4017796 GCF_000754665.1 Bison bison bison | reverse complement strand
GCTTAAACTCATGTCCATTGAGTCGGTGATGCCATCCAACCATCTCATCCTCTGTCGTCCCCTTCTCCTCCTGCCTTCAGTCTTTCCTAGCATCAGGGTCTTTCCTAATGAGTCAACTCTTTGCATCAGGTGGCCAAAGTATTGGAGCTTCAGCTTCAGCATCAGTCCTTCCAATGAATATTCAGGACTGATTTCCTTTAGGATTGGCTGGTTGGATCTCCTTGCAGTCCAAGGGACTCTCAAGAGTCATCTCCAACACCACTGTTCAAAAGCATCAATTCTTTGGCTCTCAGCCTTCTTTGTGGTCCAATTCTCAATCATATATGACCACCGGAAAAACCATAGCTTCGACTAGATGAAACTTTGTTGCCAAAGTAATGTCTCTTCTTTTTAATATGCCAGCTGGGTTTGTCATGGCTTTTCATCCAAGAAGCAAGTGTCTTTTAATTTCATGGCTGCAGTCACCATCTCCAATGATTTTGGAGCCCAAGAAAATAAAGTCTATCACTGTTTCCATTGCTTCTCCATCTATTGGCCATGAAGTAATGGGACCAGATGCAATCATCTTTGTTTTCCCATTCTTTGTTTTTTGACTATTGAGTTTGAAGCCAGCTTTTTCACTCTCCTCTTTCACCTTCATCAAGAGGCTCTTTAGTTCATCTTAGTTTTCTGCCATAAGGGTGGCATCATCTGCATATCTGAGGTTATTGATGTTTCTCCGGGCAACCTAGAGAACTCCAGTTTATACTTCATCCAGCCCAGCATTTCACATGATGTACTCTGCATATAAGTTAAATAAGCAGGGTGACAATAGACAGCCTTGATGTACTCCTTTCCCAATTTGGAACCAGTCCATTGTTCCCTGTCCAGTTCTCATGTTTGCTTCTTGACCTGCATACAAGTTTCTCAGGAGGCAGGTCAGGTGGTCTGGTATTCCCATCTCTTTCAGAATTTTCCACAGTTTGTTGTGATGCACACAGTCAAAGGCTTTAGCGTAGTCAATGAAGAAGTAGATGTTTTTCTGGAATTTTCTTGGTTTTTCTATGATCCAACGGATGTTGGCGATTTGATCTCTGGTTCCTCTGGCTTTTCTAAATCCAGCTCGTGCATCTGGAAGTTCTCAGTTCATGTACTGTGGAAGCTTAGCTTGGAGAATTTTGAGCATTACTTTGCTAGCATGTGAAATGAGTGCAATTGTGTTGTAGTTTGAGTGCAATTACTCCCTCTAGCATGGTCACAATCAGGACAAGAAAAAGGAAATGTCAACTTATGATTTCATTGTATTCCCTTTCTTTCTGTTGGCATTATTGCTTGGAAAGAAATTCCAGAGCTGATGTTATACATTGTAATTACCATCTAGCATCCATATGGATTTTTTAAAGGACATTGTAACACACCAGAATGGATAAAAGATAACTTTAAAATTTTACCTTCATGAAAAATTTACTGAATATTTTATTTATCACCAGCGGTGAGAATGTTGTCTTACATTTTCTGCAGAGGTATTTTGGGGAATACCCTCAAAAGATACAGCTGTAATAAAGTGAGGAAAGCGACTCTGGGTCAAAGACGAAGTTGACCTACAATGCGGTTGCAACTGAATCTCATTCAATCCTACAAGGAACTCTGGACTTGGAATGACCCTTCACAGTTATCCCAAATTGAGCCTCGCGGCTGAGTCTTCATATCCTTCTTCAGTCATAGACCACAGGCCATGGCCTCCAGGGAGGGTAACCTTGGATGAGACAGTTCCCAAAAGCTCAGGGCAATTCTAGTGGAAGGCATAGCAATGATCTATTGGAAGCAAATATTTCCAGCACTGG
>NW_011494744.1:3987772-4015873 GCF_000754665.1 Bison bison bison | reverse complement strand
TTCCAGCACTGGAGGATAAGTGATAATGAGAGGAGCTGGCCAAGAATCTCAATATACATTACAAGCTTCATATGAAGTACAGTCAGAGTATTAACATGAGAAACTACTATCTAGGCAATGCTTCAATCCTAGCTCTTAGAAAGACCCCATGAATGCCAGCAGGGTCCTCCATCAGTGCTCCACCAGCCTACCAGCTTTCATTTACAAACCGCAGTCCCTAACGGTAAGCTACTAGAGAAATTTGGGTCTGCCTGAAAAGCGATGGATGACCGCAGTGGGGGGCAAAAATACCTACATCTGTTTGTCTAGCTATCCAATCTGGAGACCATGGAAGGGAGTAAGAGGAGTGGGAGATTTATTACTTTTATTTTCCTTAGGATTTCATGTGCAAGTAAATGTAAGCCACCAAGTAAGTAAATGACAACTAACCCCAGAATTCTTGCCTGGGAATCCCCATGGACAGAGGAGCCTGGCGGGCTACAGAACATGGGGTCACAAAGAGTCAGACATGACTGAGTGACTAAGCACAGCACAATACATGCATACATATAGGAACATATTTGTATATGTATGACATTATAAAGTTTCTCTTAAGCTGTTTTTCTTTAACCTTAGTGTTGTCTTTTAATACCTAGGGCTTCCCTGGTGTCTCAGATGGTAAAGCATATGCCTGCAATGCAGGTTCAATCCCTGGGTTGGCAAGAACCCCTGGTGCAAGGAATGGCTACCCACTCCAGTATTCTCTATGGACAGAGGTGGCTGGCAGGCTATGGTTCATGGGGTCGCAAAGAGTCAGACACCAACTGAGTGACTAACATTTTAACACCTCTAATGTCTTTTGCGGATGAAATGCTAATTTTTCACTTAGAAATTATTTCCATTTAATTTTCTTCTTTTGGTTTAGTTCAAGGTAAATTCAGTATTTTTTTTTTTTTTTGAGTATAGATTGATGCCTTTTTTCTTAAATTGCTTCTTGCTATTGATCTAGTCATGCTCCTCAATCTGAGTACATCCAGACAAGAGATACTAACAATGTGTGGATATCACTGAATATAATTCTGTGTTGCAAACACAGAGAACAGACTTATGGACATGGCTTGTTGGAGAGGAAGGAGAAGGTGGGATATATAGAGAGAGTAACATGGAAACAAAACATACTTTACTGTATGTAAACTAGATAGCCAATGGGAATTTGCTGTATGACTCAGGGAACTCAACCCAGGTAACAATCTACAGGGGTGGGATGGGGAGGAGGTGGGAGGGATCTTCAAGTGGGAGGGCACATGGGTAAACATACAGCCCATTCATGTTCATGTTTGGTAGAAACCAACACAATACTGTAAAGCAATTATCCCTCAATTAAAAATAAATAAATTGTAAAAAATCAAACAGAAAAAAATACACTTCTGTGTTGGGATTTTAAATGATATTTTATTTATCCCATATTTTTCTATTACTTGAATTTTAAATAAATTTCATTTTTTATCAGGGTTTCCCAGGTGGTTCAGTGGTAAAGAATCTGCCTGCCAAGCAGGAGTCACAAGAGATGCAGTCCCTGGATTGGGAAGATCCCCTGGAGAAGGGAATGGCAACCTACTCCAGTATTTTTGCCTGGAAAATTCCATGGACAGAGGAACCTGTTGGGTTATAGTCCATGGGGTCACAAAGAGTTGTACATGACTGAGCATCAGCACTGACCTGGCTTTGGCTACCTCTTGAACATCATCTCTCCCTAATGGGGCAGGGTTATTGCAAAGGAATAGTGTAAGAAAAGAAAGGGAGAATAAAGGAGAAGCCATCCAGCAACTAGAAGAGTGCTCTGATGAGCTGTATGAAATGGAGGGTTATAATAGGCAGCAGGAGGGTGGGGCAAGAAGGTTTCTTTTCTTAATCAAACTAAGATAAATGATAACATTACAATTTAAGGAGAAAATACAGGAGGAGGAATATGGAGCTCCATTAAGCTTTATTTCAGTATAGATAATCTTTTTATTCCCATTTCATTACTTCAACTTCAAATTGATGAAATGAAAACCATGAACAGAGACAGTCCTGTGTCTGGTCCAAGAGAACTGAAAATTGAAATGATCAGAAGCATGGGACTGTGAGGTGGTTTTTTTACTTTCATTTCTTAAAATATAGTCTTAATTTGTATATTTCCTCAAAATAAGTCTCCTGGAGGAAATATAAAATATGGATGTGAAAGTGAAACAATTCAAATGAGCCCCCTACTGGGATCACACTTAAAATCAAGGATTAAGGAACTAACAAAAAAAAGAGCAAATTTTAATTTAATAAATAGGGTAAAGGTTACTTTCCTTCATGTTTCTTACTCTGCTTTTGGAATTTGCTTTTTTTTTTAATTACAGAAAAGAAAAAAGTTTGGAAAAGTACAGGAAGATGCATATGAAGAATAATGATCATTCATAATTTCATTTCCCAGAGGCAGCTACCATTAACATTTTAAATTTCAGGGTTTTTTCCTAAGCATTTTTATTGGCATCTGGAATCAAATAATAAATACATATATGTATATATATTGTTTTCTCTATGTAACATGATATATTTAAAAGTTCTTACAAACTTTTATACAAACAGATGATTGAAGAAATCATAAAATGTAAATTAAACTCATCCTGCCACCTAGATGTACACAATTTTTGTTCTGTGTACTTCCAAGGAAATGGCAACCCACTCCAGTATCCTTGCCTGGAGAATCCCAGGGATGGGGGAGCGTGGTGGGCTGCTGTCTATGGGGTTGCACAGAGTCGGACACGACTGAAGCGACTTAGCAGCAGCAGCAGCAGCAGCAGTACTTCCAAGCTTTCTTTTTTTCAAGCTTCAGCAACTTTTATTTTCACGGGTAAGAGAATCCCTGCCACCAGGGGCAAGAAGTGGGAGCTGAGGACCAACTGTTAGGTTCTGTGCCCAAGACACAGGCTGCTGCCTGAAGCCTACTCTCCATACAATCATTGACAGCAAGGCCCTCATAGGAGGCTCCGGCCAGAGTCAAAGGCAGCTTCTGAGCAGCCAGGAATTGGGTAGCTGACTCCAATTTTTGCCAGTGACCTAATGTATACTGGGGGATAGAGTTCTGGTGTAGATGGACCAAGCAGTGACTTGGTAGCTCATTCAGTCCTACTTGAGTCGCAGTAGCTTTCTCTGCCTCCTGTTGGAACAGTTCCTGAGATAAGACAGCCCCTGGCTTCTAGTGTCTGTAACCGGGAACCTCCCAACATCACAGTCACTCTGAGGCCAGGGGGGCTTCCATCCTGCTCAGGGAAAGCAATGGAGTCATACACAATTTCCAGGATGACTGGGTCTTCTGAGGATGGCACCAAATGTCCAAATCCCTGGACAGGTAGACGAGCTCCTTGGTACTGCAGATTTGCCACAGCCACAGACACAGCAGTGATGGTACTCAGGGCACAGGCCAGAGGGGCAGCCTCAGCAGAGAGCAGCTTGCTGAGCACTGAAGCTGGAATGGCACTAATAATGTGGTCCGCCTCCAGGCTGCTGTCCCCTAGAGACACCTTCCAGCGCCTTCTGCCTGGAGACTGAGCCCACAGACAGGCTGGCCTTGGAGAACACTGACACCCCTACTAGTCAGGTGGGTGTTGAGGGCCTGGGGCATTGTCTCCAGCCCTCCATGGAGTGACTACTGGCATCATGATGCACTCAGCCTGAGCTTGGCGAGTAAGTGCTGAACCCAGCTGTGGGCCCCACCCTGCCCCCAGCAGCGGCCCCAGTAATATGGAACGATGGGTTTGCTCAGCTTGGAAGAGACTGGGAAACAGGACCTGATGCTGAGCTAATGCTGTGAGCTCAAACACTCCACTGCAAAAGATGTCACCTTAGAAGCAAGGCACGCTGGGCAAGACTGTGTACAGTCTCATCAGGGTCTTTGCCACTAGGGGTGGTCAAATCCCTCAGTCCAGCCCAGAACAGAAGTTTGGAGAAGGGAGGTGAAGGGCGGAGGAGCCCCCTGATGCCAGAGGGCAAGGCAGGTAGAGCACCACCTACATACAGGAATCTGCTCTGGGCACCTGGATGGCCTCCCAGGACAGGCAACACTTCTGAGTTCAAGCCAAGCTCAGAAACCAGGAGCAGGGTCCAGACTCCCAGGGTTGCCCCCCGGCCAAATTCCTTGAGCTCCAAGTTCAAAAATAACACCATCTGGCCCTCATACTGAGCGGATCCAGCCTCCCAGGCGCTCGCTGCCCTCCACCCAGACCACCTGGCGGGGACAGGGGGCCCGGATCAGGTAGTAACTGGCAGCCAAGCCGCTGACCTTCTGACCAGCACAACTACAGTCCAGCCCATGAAGAAACCTGTGGGTGAAGAGGCACCACGAGGGGAACGAGAAAAATGAGGTCTCAGCGCATCACCCCACTGGCGTTCCTGGGGGACAGGGGAGGTGGATAAGGGCCACACCCACGCTATCTGCTCGTGCAGGGCTCGGGGATCCGCTTTCCCTCCCACTCCTCTCAGTCTTTTTTTAATAGTAAAATTAAACAAAACCTTCTAACCAGTTTCTTAACAATAGATCATAACCAAACCAGGTATCTGTAATTTCCTGTTATTAAAAAAACAAAATGTTTAAGGCACATCCTTGCTTATATTTCCTCAGGAGAAACATCTAGAGGTGAAATGCTTGCATCAAACTGTAGTAACATTTTTAATACTATTTCCAAGACTTCTGAAAGGCTGTACAAACACGTAGTCTTACTGAAAGTACCTAAGAATGTTTGTTTCACAAGTGGCAATTTTGAATATTTCTATTAAGCTTAGTTTTGTAATTTAATAGGAAAAAGCCTTTATTGTCTTAAATTGCATGCCTTTGATTACTATCAAGGCTAAGTATTTTCACAGAATTACTATATTTTCTTCTATTTCTAGACTTTACATATTTTTATTGATATGCTTATTCATTATAACCATTTAAAATGTGAGTCAACATTACTTCTTTATCATTTATGTTTTTAATATAATCATTTTTCTCATCTAATTGAATTGGCTAATATTAAAGAATAAAGGTAAATAGTAATTAATACCAGAAGCTTTTTTTCACTTTTTCATACAGTTCATGGGGTTCTCAAGGCAAGAATACTGAAGTGGTTTGCCATTGCCTTCTCCAGTGAACCACATTCTAGCAGTCATGTATGGATGTGAGAGCTGGACCATAAAGAAAGCCGAATGCCAAAGAATTGATGCTTTTGAACCGTGGTGCCGGATAAGACTCTTGAGAGTCCCTTGGACTGCAAGGAGATCCAACCAGTCAATCATAAAGGAGATCAGTCCTGAATATTCATTGGAAGGAGTGATGCTGAAGCTGAAATTCCAATTCTTTGGCTACCTGACGCAAAGAGCTGACTCATTAGGAAAGACCCTGATGCTGGGACAGACTGAAGGGGACGACAGAGGATGAGATGGCTGGATGACATCACCAACTCAATGGACATGAGTTTGAGCAAGCTTCCAGAGTTAGTGATGGACAGGGAAGACTAATGTGCTGCAGTCCATGGGGTCACAAAGAGTCAGTCATGACTGAGCAACTGAACTGAACTGAACAGAAGCTTTGCTCTTATAGTGGTTTTAATGAGACGAAATCTAGTCTTTCAACAACTAAACATGCCTGATAGCTTGAGATTATTTTTTACATATCAATTTCATCTAATCTTATTTCACTAAATTTATCTTTTTTAAATCAGGATGTGTTTCAAATTTCAAATGCCTTTTTAGCATTTATCAATATATTTTTTATTGATAATGTAAAAAGTAATTAACTACTTTTTCTAGTATTGAATCTCACTGCATTCTTGAAATTCATCCTCCTTGACACCTAATATTTGAGTCTGTTCAATCTGTTATGTCCTCATTTTCAAAAATACCAGTTGTGCATATTTTAGACCTCCCTTATTTACCTTTTGTGTCTATAATAAATGATAGAATGACCCCTGTTTCCAAGGCAAACCATTCAATATCACAGTAATCCAAATCTATGCCCCAAACACTAATGTCAAAGAAGCTGAAGTTGAATGGTTCTATGAAGACCTATAAGACCCTCCAGAACTAACACCCAAAAAAAATGTCCTTTTCATCATAGGGGACTGGAATGCAAAAGTAGGAAGTTAAGAGATACCTGGAGTAATAGGGAAGTTTGGCCTTGGGGTACAAAGTGAAGCAGGGCAAAGGATAACAGTTTTGCCAAGAGAACGCACTGGTCATAGCAAATACCCTCTTCCAACAACACAAGAGAAGACTCTACACATGGACATCATCAGATAGTCAATACCAAAATTTGATTGATTATTTTCTTTGAGCCTAAGATGGACAAGCTATATATTGTCAGCAAAAATAAGACCAGGAGCTGACTGTGGCTCAGATCGTGAACTCCTATCGCAAAATCCAGACTTAAACTGAAGTAGGGAAAACCACTAGACCATTCAGGCGTAATCTAAATCAACTCCCTTATGATTATACAGTGGAAGTGGCAAATTCAAGGGATTAGATCTGACAGACAGAGTGCCTGAAGAACTATGGATGGAAGCTTGTAACATCATACAGGAGGCAGTGACCAAAATCAGCACCAAGAAAAAGAAATGCAAAAGGCAAAATGGTTGTCTGAGGAGTCCTTACAAAAGCTGAGAATAGAAGAGAAACAAAAGCAATGAAGAAAAGGAAAGGTACACCCATCTAAACGCATCTAAATGCAGAGTTCCAAAGAATAGCAAGGAGAAATACGAAAACCTTTCTAAGTGATCAATGCAAAGAAATAGAGAAAAACAACACAATGGGAAAGACTAGAGATCTCTTCAAGAAAATTAGAGGAAGGAAATAGCAACCCACTCCAGTGTTCTTGCCTGGAGAATCCCAGGGACGGGGGAGCCTGGTGGGCCACCATCTCTGGGGTCACACAGAGTCGGACACGACTGAAGTGACTTAGCAGTAGCATATGGGAATGTTTCAGGCTTCCCTTGTGGCTCAGCTGGTAAAGAATACACCTGCAATGTGGGAGACCTGGGTTCGATCCCTGGGTTGGGATGATCCCCTGGAGAAGGGAATGATACCCACTCTAGTTATCTGGACTGAAGAATTCCATGGACAGAATAATCCATGGGGTCACAGAGTTGGACATGACTGAACGACTTTCACTTCATTTCACTTCAAGGGAACATTCATGCAAAGATGGGCCCAAGAAGAGACAGAAACAGTATGGACCTACAGAAACAGAAGAGATTAAGAAGAAGTGGTAAGAGTACACAGAAGAACTATACAAAAAATAATAATATATCTTAATGACCCAGATATCCATGATGGTGTGATCATCACTTAGAGCCAGACATCTTGGAGTGCGAAGTGGGCCTTAGGAAGTATCACTACAAACAAAGCTAGTGGAGGTGATGGAATTTCAGCTGAGCTATTTCAGATCCTAAAATATAATGCTGTGAAAGTTCTGTACTCAATATGCCACAAATCTGGAAGACTCAGCAGTGATCACAGGACTGGAAAAGGTCAGATTTCATTCCAATCCCAAAGAAGGGAAATGCCTAAGAATGTTCAAACTAACACACAATTTCACTCATTTCACATGCTAGCAAAGTAATGCTCAAAATTCTCCAAGCTAAGTTTCCAGAGTAAGTGAACCAAAAACTTCCAGATCTTCAAGGTGGATTTAGAAAAGGCAGGGGAACCAGATATCTAATTGCTAACACCTGTTTGATCATAGAAAAAGCAAGAGAATTACAGAAAAACATCTCCTTCTGCTTCATTGACTATGCTAAAGCCTTTGACTGTGTGGATCACAACCAGCTGTGGAAAATTCTTAAAGAGATGGGAATACCAGACTACCTGACCTGCCTCCTGAGAAATTTGTATGCAGGTCAAGAAGCAAACATTAGAACCTGACATGGAACAATAGACTGGTTCCAAATTGGGAAAGGAGTATGTCAAGGCTGCACACTGTCACCCTGCTTATTTAACTTATATCAGAGTACATCATGAGAAATGCCAGGCTGGTTGAATCACTAGCTAGAATCAAGATTGCCCAGAGAAACATCAATAACTTCAGATATGCAGATGACACCACCCTTATGGCAGAAAGCAAAGAAGAACTAAAGAGCCTCTTGATGAAGGTGAAAGAAGAGAGTGAAAAAACTGGCTTGAAACTCAACTTTCAAAAAATGAAAATCTTGGCATCTGGTCCCATCACTTCATGGCAAATAGATGGGGAAACAATGGAAACAGTGAGAGACTTTATTTTGGGAGGGCTCCAAAATCACTGCAGATGTTGACTGCAACCATGAAATTAGACACTTGCTTCTTGGAAGAAAAGCTATGAGAAACCTAGACAGCATATTAAAAAGCAGAGACATCACTTTGCTGACAAAGATCCACGCAGTCAAAGCTGTGGTTTTTCCAGCAGTCATGTATGGATGTGAGTTGGACCATAAAGAAGACTGAAAGTGAAAGTTGCTCGGTCCTGTCCAAGTCTTTGTGACCCCATGGACTATTCTCTAGGCCAGAATACTGGAGTAAGTAGCCTTTCCCTTCTCAGGGGATCTTCCCAACCCAGGGATTGACCCCAGTTCTCCCACATTGCAGGCAGTATCTTTACCATCTGAGCCACAAGGAAGACCAAGAATACTGGAGTGGGTAGCCTATCCCTTCTCCTGGGGATCTTCCTGACCCAGGAATTGAACCAGGGTCTCCTGCATTGAAGGCAGATTCTTTACCAGCTGACCTATAAGAGAAGCCCTAAAGAAAGCCGAGCACTGAAGAGCTGATGCTCTTGAACTGTGGTGTTGGAGAAGACTCTTGAGAGTCCCATGGACTGCAAGGAAATCAAACCAGTCAATCCTAAAAAAAAGTAAATGCTGAATATTCATTGGAAACAATGATGCTGAAGCTGAAGCTCCAATACTTTGGCCATCTGATGCAAAGAACTGACTCATTGGAAAAGACCCTGATGCTGGGAAAGATTGATTGCAGGAGGAGAAGGGGAACACAGAGGGTGAGAAGTTTGGATGACATCACCAACTCAATGGACATGAGTTTGAGCAAGCCCCAGGAGATAGTGAAGGACAGGGAAGCCTGGTGTGCTGCAGTCCATGGGGTCACAAAGAGTCAGACACAACTGAGCAACCGAACAATAACAACAAACCTTTATTCTTATTGCTCCATTTCAGATGATCTTCCAAGCCATCCATTCTATCTTTGCTTGAGTTTGTTATTTCTCTACCTTTTGTTACTTTCATTCTGTAATGTGTACAGTTTCTTTTCTATTCCTTCTGAGCTTTTCCAACTGACTTTTCAGATTATCCTGTTATCATATAATCATTTGAGCTTTTCTTATTTTTAGAATGACATTATCTATACTTTATTGGATAACAAAAAAGAGAGAATTACTAAAGTGAACCCTTCCTATCTTTCTTCAGGCAATTTATTTTACAACATATATCGTTGATTTCCTTTTGTTTAATACTTTTACCCAATTTTGTATAATTTATCTGCTAGATTCCAGATGAAGAACATCCTGTGGAAGAATACGATGTGACCTGGCAATCTGCAGTTTCCCCTTTGATCTCCTTTACCTTCTCACTATCTTATTGACCTAGGGAAAAGTATAATAGAAATGGAAGGAAGGAGAAAGCAAGTCACAGAGGGTTATAATGAAAAATACAGACTCTGGAACTTCCCAGGTGGTGCTAGTGATAAAAAAAAAAAATGCCTGTCAATGCAGGAGACAGAGGAAACACAGTTTCAATTCCTGGATCAGGCAGATTCCCTGGAGAAGGGCATGGCAACCCACCCAGTATTCTTGCCTGGAGAATCCCATGGATGGTGGACCCTCACGGGCTACAGTTCATAGGGTCACAGAGAGTCAAACACAACTGAAGGAACTTATCAGGCATGCTACTTACTAGCTCAAGGTTCGGTAACTAGTATTTTTACTTCTGTATCTTTTTTTTTTTCCATCTGTAAAATGGGGATAGTAATAACTGTTTGATAGGTTATGAAAATTTAGCAAGATAACATTTAGTCTCGAGTAGCACCTCTCACATACTAATTGTTGTATAAAGGTTAACATTATTAACTATTATATGGCCCTGTAACCTCTCTGATGCAATCTGTAACTGCAACTTTCCTTTTCTTGGGTTCCTCTACCCTACCCCAGGTACCTACTTCAACTAGGAGGGCTGTTCAGAGAAAGTAGAAATGCCTGGAAATGCCATAATAAGGTATATTGTTCAGCTGTACTTCCTTGCATTTTTGTGGTTTTGAACCAAGTCTCTACAGGGACAGTCCACATCTCCCATAAGAGTTCCATTCCTTATTTTGCAGGTCAAGAGTACCTCTCAGCTCTCAGCAAAATCTGGCCAGTGCTTTATAATTTGAGGTTGTTGTAGACATTATCCCTTCTTTTATTGTGATGATGTAGATGATGACTTATATTCTTCCTACCATTTCTGTCAGTTATTAAGAAAATGATGAGAATATACATGCCTTAACTCGAAGATTTCCTAACAGAAATCTGGAATAGTTTTAATAGCTTAAGAATGATCTGAAAGAACTCACATGTGAGGTACTCCAGGCTGAAACCTAATAGTGAATCCTTAAAATCTAGAGTGATCATTACTTATATTTGCTACTTAAGGTTTTTAGTAGCTGGTATTTTCAAAATTTCACTTCACATTTTTTATTTTATCACTTCTATGTTTAATTGCTTTAATATTTCTGTTCTATCCCTTCATTCAAACACTCTGTATGGGTGGTCTCTCCATTATTTGCATTGCCAGGATTTGAGATATTTACTGGTCTTTCCAAAAAGCCTACTCGTGGCTTTATTTTTATGCTTTTATCCTATATTTGATTCTATCTCTTATTTTCCTTAGCTTAATTTCTAGTTTGTCTAGAGTTTTTAATAGAATACCTGGTCTATTTTTATTCTTTGTTGTTAATAAACCATTTGCAGTGAATCATTTTACTCTGAATATAGCTTGGTGATTCTACATTATTTTGTTTGCATAATTAAGGACAATGAAATATTCTATGAAAAGACTAAACATTAACTATTCTCAGTTTTTGCTTATAGGCTAGTTCAATTTTTGGTTGATTATAATAATTCTATTTTGTTAAAAACACTACTTTCATGGGTATAGAAAGTGAAAGTGAAGTCGCTCAGTCATGTCCGACTCTTTGCGACCCCATGGATTGTAGCCTACCAGGCTCCTCTGTCCATGGGATTCTCCAGGCAATAGTCCTGGAGTGGATTGCCATTTCCTTCTCCAGGGGATCTTCCCAACCCAGGACTTGAACCTGGGTCTCCCAAAATGTAGACAGACGCTTTACCGTCTGAGCCACCAGGGAAGCCTTCATGGATATGTGTGTGTGTGTGTGTGTTAGTCGCTCAGTTGTGTCTGACTCTTTGCGACCCCATGGACTGTAGCCCACCAGGCTCCTTTGTCCATGGGATTCTCCAGGCAAGAATACTGGAGTGTAATAATACATATTTTTGCAAAAATCTGAAAAATTCCTAAAAGCAGGAAGGATGCTTTGTGCTAAAGAATCTAGAATACATTTCTTAATATCCCCTGACTTTAAAAAGTTAATTATTTTCAAAACACTGTAATATTCAGCATCAATAACCTGTGACATTAATTGTGGTAAATGGACAGGCATAGTCAAAAAGGGCTAACATTAAATCTTATCTTTGTTCATTGCCCTCCAATGATCTCAGGTTTCATTTTATTGTGAAAAAAAAATCTGTCACTTTTGAAAATCATGTTAATTTCACTTGTATCTTAATGAAAGATATACTTGGCATTATGTATCATTGTAGGGGGGCTTCCGTGGTGGCTCTGATGGTAAGAACCTGCCTTCAATGCAGGAGGAGGTCTGGGTTCAATACCGGGTTGGGAAGGCAATGGCTTCTCACTCTGGTATCCTTGCCTGGAGAATCCCCATGGACAGAGGAGCCTCGGGCACTACTGGGGTCGCAAGAGTTGGACACGACTGAGTGACTAACGCTAACCATCACAGGCAAAGAATTAAATTGTTTCCTCCATAAAGCTATTGTGAAAAGATGATGAAATGGTTAAGATCATGGTGAAATGGTTAAGAGAAGGCTGACAAAAGCCAGCCACTGGAGATAGCTATCTTCTGCTGGGAGGCTGTGCTAAGGAAGTGGAGATCTTCCAGGAACAGTGTTAGGAACTTGACATATGCTCATCAAGAAACTGTGTGTAGAAATAACCAAAAATATGTGCTCAAGTAACTCGTCCTCTTTGCAGTAATCTGAAGTTCATTTAGACTGTATGCAAATTGTCCTGTCATAATGGCTAATACTGAAAATATCAAACTTACCATCAGGTACCAAATTCCATACATGCAAAATTTCATTTAATCTTCAAGATAACACTATATGATTTTATGAATATGATAGACCGAACTAAAAAATAACTACTCCCACTGCAAATGCTTAGAAATTCTGGAGAAAGAAAAAGCATTTTTAAATACATTATTGAGGTTGTTAGGAAAAATAAGAAAAAGCCTTGAGCATAAAATAAAATAGTGGGAAATACACACACATTGACACTGCGATAGCCAGGGCTCAACAGGACTACTATGCAGGAGGAGACAGAACCAGGGAGGTCTCCTCTAATTGCCAGGGGCTCAGGTCCTAATGTCCATGCAGGTGATCGGACCTGCATGAGATCAGAAATTGAAATGTAAATCCTTGGATAAAGCCAGGACCCTCAAAGTGCTATAGCCTTAGGAAATGGGGAACAGATAAAAATCTGCCTACTGTCACAGGGAGATAGCAATAATATTTTTACTATCTTGGATTTTGGATATGTGTTTTTTTAAATTACCTCAATCAAAACCTCAAGCCTATATTATCTGGAGGTTTGAGTCCAACTTATAATGCCCATAAGTGATGAAAATTCAAGCTGGTACCAGAGAGACAAACAGTATGAGAAAATGAAAACCTGCTCTGAATCAGTGCCATGGGAAATGCCTACAGGGGGAAGAAATGACATACATGAGGGTCCCAGTCAAAAATGATGACATATGCTAGAAAATAAGCAGTGGACAGAATAAGTAAAATGAATAGCCTCTGAGAATGACAAATAATTGGAATAAGCTTAGAATGCCTGAAGAGATAAAAGAATGGAAACAAACACAAGGAATCACAAGAAATACAATAAATCTAGAAATAGGACTTCTAGAAATGCATATGCTTTTCACTGATATTTAAAATCTAGTTGAGGTAAAAAACAATTAACTCAATCCAGTCAATGTATAATCAATTAAAAAAGAGCTGAGGAAATAACCCAAGATGTGTAAGTGATAAAATGATACAACTCTAAGAGATGTTAAAAGATGGAGAACAGAAGGAGAGCATTCAACAAATGTCTATTAGGTTTTAAAAAATGAGAATGAAGGAGAGCAATATTCAAAGAGGTAATGACTGTGAAGCTTTCTGAATTAGTAAAATACATGAAATCTCAGATTGAATAAGCACCAGAACTCCTGAGCAGGTTAAACAATATCTATCAAATGGAACAAAAACAAAAACTTCTAAGTTACCAGAAAAGGAAAAAGAGATTACCCAGCAAAGCAATACACCGATAGAGTTCTAACAGCAACACAGAGACCAAGAAAGCAACGATGAAATTGAGTCACAGAAAGGCCAGGTATTTTCTGTTAAGACTGGTAACAAACAGTGGTAGAGTCAGAGCTTAAAGACATCTGATTCAAAGCCCACACTGAGCATCACAGGGCCCCTTTCTGGGTAGTGCCTTAGACAATTATCTTCATCTCATCTTTAGTCGGGGGAGGCTCCCTGTGGCTCAGTCACAGGTGACCTGGGTTCAATCCCTGGGTCAGGAAGATCCCCTGGAGAAGGAAATGGCAATCCACTCTAGTATTCTTGCCTAGGAAATCCCACGGACAGAGGAGCCTGGAGGGCTACAGTCCATGGGGTTGCAAAAGAGTTGGACATGACCACCTCCATCTTTATAGAGAAGGGGGAAAAAATCTAATTTCTCTCAATACTTCAAGAACTGAAATTTTGAGAAAAGCCACATGTGTGCCATTTAACAAATATGAAATTGAACTATTAATATTTATAAAAATTCAAAAGTAGGATCTGGAGTACTGCTTCTAAACAGTAGTGCAGATTATATATTCCATACTGGGTCCAACTAAACTGTATTTAGACACGTCTGAAGGTGAAACACTTGACAATGTCAAGCAAAATGAAAGAAAGTGGGTGGGCTTTAGTGGATAAAAATATTTCCAATTTTTAATTAGGCATGCCATATGTAGTAAATGGAGAAATCTTAATCAACAGATCTCAATTTCCCACATCATCTCTAAAGCATATGATCTTGAATATAAATGAGCTGGGCAACAGATCTTTAGTGAATGTTACACATGTATTTGTAGTCTCAGTAGTAGATGAAATTATTTTTAAAATGAGACAGATTCTTTCACAGCTTGTTAACTCGGTCTGAAAATAATTACCAAAGTGAGGAACCAATGGTGACGTAAGTTGAAATAAATATTTGACCTCCAACAGTGCACACTTTGAAGGATAACACATCCTCACTTACATAAAATTTCTTCATCACAGCTCAAAAAAGGTGAAAGTCACCAAATGTTTAAAGTGCTTTCTACATGTACGGTATCACTAGAAAATGTTTCAATATTACATGGTACAATGTTACATGGTACAAATTTTCTCAGCTACCAGAAAATAGTTGTTCTGAAAGTATTAACACTTTATTTCCTTTATTAAGAAAAGCTATTAAATGAGTGATCGGAGAATGGTCAAAGGACTAGAACAGGCTCAACAGTATACTAATTAAAATTATTTTCATGTAACATTGCAAGCTCACTTTTTAATAAATGAGACACCTACTGGGAGGTGAGTGGTATAGCTGAAGCTTAAACGATTATGTTTAAATCCTTCGTATGACCTTGGAAGTTACTTTAACCTCTGTACTTTCATGTGGATAAAGGAGATAATACTTATTTCAGGCTTTTGGTGAATATTAAACAAGATAAGGTATCAAGAAATCTACAACTAGGAGTCATCTTTATCTCCAATTAAATTGTGCCAAGAGTAAAGCCGATATGGAAGCTGTTGGGAAACTCTCAGGTTCTGGTCCTGACAAGAAAAGCAGGCACTCACACACACCTGAAGCATGTGTAGTATCTGGGTACCCGAGAGAGGCAACCACAGGCCTTATTTTATCTTTATTCAGAATTCCCCAAACCTGTCACTAGAGGTCTGTCCTGAAGAAGACCCAACCTTCACACCAGAGGGAGTTTGTTCTGCCTGGCAAGGCTGCTCATGACACTCTGTACCATGTGACTAGATAGAAATTACAAAACAGCAACCAAAGTCACATTTCAAAAAGTTAATAAGGTAGAAATGGATTAGGACTGAGTGTCAATTTATTCTGCTCCATTTCATGACTTGAGCTGATAGGATAGAGCTTATCAGACAAGTGGCCCAGACATTAAAAGTTTCAGCCTTTGACATTCCTCATGATGCTGAAACAGGAATCTGAGTTCTTGTTCGCAGAACCAAAGAGTGAACTTCACAAACACACAAACACTCATTGTAGCAAGCAAATAGGATTTATTAAAGAGAAGGAAACTACAAAGTTCTCAGCATAGACACTGAGAAAGAGTAACAAGTCCTCCCAAAGGTGGGACTTAACAACAGTTTATAACCTTACCAGTATTAATCTGTACATTTTTGGTTGGCTCCCATTCTTAAAATATGTCATTTCTAACCAGTTTAAAGGTCAAAATGTTTAACTTAAAATCTTTATGGCTTCTCTTGATCCTCAGATTAAGTTGCCACCCTTTTTCACGCCCCTTGGCCACTTTACAGTGGACCAGATGTATTGGCAATGGCACCCCACGCCACTGCTCTTGCCTGGAGAGTCCCATGGACGGAGGAGCCTGGTGGGCTGCAGTCCATGGGGTCGCTAGGAGTCGGATACGACTGAGCGACTTCACTTTCACTTTTCACTTTCATGCACTGGAGAAGGAAATGGCAACCCACTCCAGTGTTCTTGCCTGGAGAATCCCAGGGATGGGGGAGCCTAGTGGGCTGCCGTCTATGGGGTTGCACAGAGTCGGACACGACTGGAGTGATTTAGAAGCAGCAGTAGCAGATGTATGGGCTAGACATGAATGACCACCAGTTGTTTTTCCCTCAGGCATATGGAACAGAAGTTAATTACCACACTTCCTTGGATCTGAGTGCTGATAATTTATCAGTCCAAGGACACATTCCAGGAGTTTGGGACAAACAGTATTAGCTCAAGGTTAATGGAGTGAGATGTTCATTGAAAACAAGACCGAGGTCTCAGTCCTACACTGACTGCCCAGCAATTTCTACCTCAATACTTGGAGGAGGAGGTCCTCAATATTTGGCAATACCCATCATAGACTAGCGCCCTGGGTTTTTTTTTTTTGGCACACCCAAAAAAAACTTGACATTTTTCACCAACCACAGCCCCAGCCCTGACATGTTAGGAAAGGAATGGACCTGGGATGAAGGTCACTAGCTCTTGCCTGTTGCCGTGCGACAGTCACGGGATTTCACTTACGCCAACAGACCTCTCTTCCCAACAACACTCCATTCAGGCAATATAAAGTTACTGAGCACTTACCATACTATCATAATAGTCCTGTTCGAGTGCTCACTGTGAATTCAGGCACAGTACTAAATTCTTTTACAGTTACATCTTGTTGAATATTTCAATAACTTTGTAACTATGTTTTCCATTTCTTATCTAAAGGAGCTAAGGCATAGAATATTTAAACAACTTGACAAATATTCAGTTTGACGCTTTGCCATGTTTTATTCATAAAGAAGGTTACTTGATATGAAAAAGCACTGTCTCTAAATAATCCATCTTTGGTTTGAAAATATCCATAATTCGTATAGATCCCAAAGCAGGAGAGCTTTCCTTTCTGTCATTTTCCTTTTGCTTTTGTATGACCATGTGTTTTCTGTACCAAATATTTAAGAAAGAAGTGAGCTTATCTGTTCATTGTTTTAGAGTTTTGCTAGTCTACTTAGCATTCCTTTTTGAGTATCAAGATTTATGGAACAATAAATGCCATTTAATGCCATGAGCTATTTAGAATTCCTCATCAGTTTCTACAAATGGAGTAAAAATAATTAAAAGATCAAACTTGAAATTATACCAAGCAGCATTGAATATTAGTTTATCCCAATGAAACAGGTTAAATTATGGCACCAGCAAATTTGCTTTTTTTTTTTTTAATAGATGCACACATTTCAGTATAATGTTTTCCGATTGTTTTACAAAAAAAAAGAAGCATGGTCTGATTATGACTATTCTAATCCTGGAAGAAAAAAAAAAATATGAGTAAGACACACTGTTCTCCAACTGCTTAAAATCCAGTTCAGGATACACACATTTATAACTTACAATAAATTTGCTAATAGTTGACAAATGCTCCAAGGAAAATTCAGACAGACTGCTTTTATTCCTCCCCAAAATAGGATACTCTCCTATCAATGTCAGCTAATGACACTTGACAATATAGGAACATATTCATACTCTGCATGAAGCATTGACATTGGAAACAGATTTGTTAATAGAATAACTCCGCATGAGAGTCTATCAGGGCCCTGATAGACTGAGTGCATCTGGAATCTTAAGCCTTTTGTCATGATGATGTTTGTATCTATATCACAAAGGAATGTTTAGTCAAACCTGAGAAAATGGTGAGCCAGGTAAAAAGAGCCCTGAAGGACAGAAACAAACACTCAAAGAAGTTACCTCAGTCTGAGGAGTAATGACTGGAAACGCTCTTCCCTAGCAGGTCTGAAATTAAAAGACATTTGCTCCTTGGAAGAAAAGCTATGATAAACCTAGACAGCATAATAAAAAGCAGAAATGTCACTTTGCGACCAAGCTCCATATATTCAAAGCTATGGTTTTTCCAGTAGTCCTGTATGGATGTGAGAGCTAGACCACAAAGAAGTGTGAGTGCTGAAGAGTTGATGCTTTAAAATTGTCGTGTTTGAGAAGACTCTTGAGAATCCCTTGGGCTGCAAGGAAATCAAAACAGTCAGTCCTAAAGGAAATCAACCCTGAATATTCATTGGAAGGACTGTTGCTGAAGCTGAAGCTCCAATACTCCGGCCACCTGATACAAAGAGCCAACTCACTGGAAAAGACCCTGATGCTGGGAAAGATTGAAAGCAAAAGGAGAAGGAGGTGGCGGAGGATGAGATGGTTAGATAGCATCACTGACTCCATGGACATGAGTTTGAGCAAACTCCAGGAAATAACGGAGGACAGAAAGCCTGGCATGCTACAGTCCATGGGATCACAAAGAGTCGGACATGACTTAGTGACTGAACAACAAAAAGCAGGTCGGAAAGTTATCAGGCGGCCCACAGAGCAAGATTTACTGGACCTCTAGGCCCCAAGCCCGAGCTCCCTGGGTTTAGGGGATTTCACAAGTTTCCTGTTACAAAGACTTCCAAACTCCCTCACTGTCCTGGCTTTGATGAGTCACTGAGCAATGAAGGTTCACTCTGAGATCTGATGATTACGGCCACAGGGAAAAACAGTCTTGGGTCTCCATTCTAATTTGGCATATGGTCTTAACTATTGAGAGAAAAGCATGCTTCTTCCACCCCTGCCTCTAGACTGAAGGAGGATTTCTCACTTATGGAGCAATAAACACAAAGAAGCCAATAGTCACAGAGGGAGAAAGGGCAAGGGGAAAATCTTAGGAAACTGACCATGAACAGACACGAACATGAATTGGAGGATTTCTTTTAAAGCTCAGATCCCTGGCCACTTCCCCTCTCAACCCCTGAATTTTATAGTCTTTTGACCAAAGTTAGCATCAATCATTCACCTTCCTGTTCCCTCAGAGCACATTCTATCTCTATTATAGCATTCCTTTCACTCTATCTTGTAATACAACTTCTCTACCACCAAAACAGATTTTAAATTCAGCCACTCTGACAGCACTGTCCCACCAATGTGCCTAACCAGATCTGCTAGAGCAGCCTCCTATTGGCTTGTCTATTCTACTGTTCCCCCCACCCCCACATACCAGTCTGTTACCAATATGCTGCTGCTGCTGCTGCTAAGTCGCTTCAGTCGTGTTCGACTCTGTGCGACCCCATAGACGGCAGCCCACCAGGCTCCCCCATCCCTGGGATTCTCCAGGCAAGAACACTGGAGTGGGTTGCCATTTCCTTCTCCAATGCATGAAAGTGAAAAGTGAAAGTGAAGTCGCTCAGGCTGCGCCTTTTAAAACAGTGTATCACATTTTAGCTCAAAAACCCTCCGGGGATTCCCATCACACTGAAAATCCAAAGCCCCTTACCACAATCTGAGTGTTGTGTCCACTTCTCCCAGATACCAATCTTATCTTGTTTCCTTTTACTCTTCCCTCACCCGCTCCAGTCATTCAGCCTTCTTGTTCATCTAGCTTGTTTCTACCTCCAGGCCTTTGCACTCTCTGTTTCCTCTGACATTTTCCTTCCAGGTGTCCCTAAGACTCTGCTCATATTATTGAAGTTCCATCTCAAGTGCTACCTCTTCTGAGAGGTCTCCTCTATTCTCTCCATCTAACACTGTACCCTATCATTCATAACCCTCATGTCCTACTTTGCTTCCTAGAGGGATTATTACTGCTCTGATATGACAGTATTTCCTTGCTGTCTCCTATACTCAAAAAGCTTCCTGAGAGCATGGCTGTTAGCTTTTGTCCACTGTTCAATCCTCAGTGCAATGCTGGAACCAGAAGGCAACAGGTGTATAGAAAGTGACTTCTCACAAAAGCAGCATGTTTAATGAGCCAGGAGACTGGAGGCATTGGGAGTTGGCAACCTCAAGAGCACCTTATAGTCAAAAGATCAGTGAACAAGCTTGGAGAAAGGAACTCAGGAGGGATGGAGAGCCCCCTCTGCCATCTTCTGCTCCACAAAGTTGAATTGCATAGAATATTCTGATGACAAGGTCAGTGTCACCCACTGGGCAGTTGGGGGGCTTAAGGAGAGTGCACAGGAATTAACTTGAAAATACTTGGGCACATTTGAGAACACTAGCTGATGGGGGCTTAGTCACCACCTATAGGTCTTAGGCAATTCGCTAATCACCTCTAAGCCTCAGTTTTCTCAGCAGAAAAAAACAAAATCATAATAGGCACCTTGCAGGACTTCATGAATCTTCCTGCAATGAAGGAAACCTGGGATCAATTCCTGGGTCAGGAAGATCCTCTGGAGAAGGAAATGGCAACTCACTCCAGGATTTTTGCCTGGAAAATCCCATGGACAGAGGAGCCTGGCAAGCTACAGTCCATGGGGTCTCAAGAGTCAGACACAACTTAGTGACTAAACCACCACCAAGATTGAATGAAACAAGTTTAATAACCTAATATACATGGGAGGGCTCAGAATATTAGTAAAGGCTAAGCAAATGTTTGATCAACATGAATCTGGTCTCACAAGCAGCAAACTACCAAACCTCCACCTTAGACCTGGAGCAATGAGAGAACCATAGTACTGATGATGAATGGAAACAGCCAGACAAACAACAGCTGCCAGTGAGGCTGTCTCATGGACCCATGTATGGCGTAAATTGAAAATGAATCTGTACTAATGCGTAGGAGAATACACTGGCAGGTATTTCTGTGTCCTTTAAGACCCTCATCTGGGTCCAGCCTGTTCCCAGACAGCACCTGTCATCAAGAGGACCACAGAGCCAGGCATTGTTCCACATCTGACAGTTCAAAAGGAAAAACATCGACTTCCACTTCATTGACTATGCTAAAGCCTTTGACTGTGTGAATCACAAAAAAAAAAAAAAAAAAAAACTGTGGAAAATTCTTAAAGAGATGGGAATACCAGACCATCTTACCTGCCTCCTGGGAAATCTGTATGCAGGTCAAGAAGCAACAGTTAGAATGGAACATGAACAATGGACAGGTTCAAAAGTGGAGAAGGAGTACAAGGCTATATATAGTCACCCTGCTTATTTAACATATGTGCAGAGTACATCATGCGAAATGCTGGGCTGGATGAACCTCAAGTTGGAATCAAGATTGCTGGGAGAAATATCAACAACCTTAGATATGCAGATGAGACCACCCTAATGGGAGAAAGCCAAGAGGAACTAAAGAGCTTCTTGATGATGGTGACGGAGGAGAGTGAAAAAACTGGCTTAAAATTCAGCATTAAAAAAACTAAGAGCATAGCATCCAGACCCATCACTTCATGGCAAATAGAAGGAAATAAAGTGGAAACAATGACAGACTGTATTTTCTTGGGCTCCAAAATCACTACAAATGTGACTGCAGCCATGAAAGTAGAAGACACTTGCACCTTGGAAGAAAAGCTACGACAAACCTAGACAGTGTGTTAAAAAGCTGAGATATCACTTTGCCAACAAACGTCCATATATTCAAAGCTGTGATTTTTCCAGTAGTCATTATGGATGTGAGAGTTGGAACATAAAACAAGCTGAGTGTAGAAGAAGTGATGTTTTTGAATTGTGGTGCTAAAGAAGACTCTTGAGAGTCTCTTGGACTGCAAGGAGATCAAACCAGTCAATCCTAAAAGAAATCAACACTGAGTATTCATTGGAAGGACTGATGCTGAAGATCCAATACTTTGAACACCTGATGCAAAGAGCCGACTCATGGGAAAAGACCCCAATGTGGAGAAAAATTGATGACAGAAGGAGAAAGGGGTGACAAAGGATGAGATGGTTAGATAGCATCACCAATGCAATGGACTTGAGTTTAAGCAAACTCTGGGAGATAGTGAAGGACAGGGAAGCATGGCATGCTACAGTCCATGGGGTCACAAAGAGTTGGACACAACTTAGCAACAACAATACCTAATATGAGCTGGTGAGTATGCTTTGTTAGTTAGGTGGCTATAACTTTTTCCCCTAACCATAAAACACCATCTTTCAACTCTGGTGATTTATACTACGTAAACACAGGAGGGCAGTGAGAGTCCCCAGGCTAAGATTTCTTAATATCCCTGACTCTGGGTATCTTTCGCATCGTTCTAACTTAGATCTAGGAAAGGAATGGCAAATTAGTGTTAAGTGAGGCCACCGTGCCCTCCTGAGCTTGCAGGTTCATCATGGCCCATTTCCCAGAGAGCCCTGACATATCTTCAACGGTGTTCCTGGCTGACACTGTCAATAATCTTAAATTGAAACATAAGAAAAAATCAATTTCCTCTCCCTAAGGATTACTGAGAAAAGAGAAACAGTAACCATCTTTATGTGTCGCCTCAACTCTAGCCATTCCAGCCTGTCCAACTCAAAGCCTAAAGAAGAGAAATTGTTCACTCTGTCCTCTTTCCCTCTTTCCACCTCTCCCTGCCTTGAGTCCCATCACACACTGGCCACCAGCTGCCTAATTAGAGAGAAGAGTCTGTTTCTTTAGCACTCTCCTTCAAAGTGTTAATGAAAATGCTCTATTTTATGTTCTTTCCTTTTCCTAAAAGAAGTACACCACCACAATCCCCTTATGATATAGAAAGATGCTTTACAATTCACAGTGACTGTTCACAAGACAAAGCTATTATCTCACTTCATAGATGAAGAGACGTGGGTTCAGAGAGGTTAAGTGACTTGCTATTTATCGCACGACTAAATGACAAAGCAGGGCTTAAACGCCAAGTCTGAATTGAAACTCAAAACATTTTCCACTTTACCAATGAGCTTACCTGAACAACTAAGATACCTTCAACCCAGCACACATAATATCATTGGCGGTTTTTCTTACTCAAGACTGGAAAAGAGACAACCTGAGCATCTTCTTTGCAAAAGACCATCACGTGCTCAATGGGAAAAGCATGTGGACATAGTTTCAGAGGCGCTGTTCAGCAAGGTTTGAGTTTGTTGTTGTTGTTGTGGCTATTCCTTCAGCAGCAACCCAACTTTCTGTCTTCCATGAAGAATGAAGAGGCCCAGGAAAAACAGGATGTGGTACAAAGGAAACAGGGAATCACTAAAGGCGTGAATAGCAAACAAAAACATTTTTTGTTGAAGTTTTTCCTTTTCCTCCACATGATGGAAATGGTACCTAGGAAGCCAGGAGCTTCTCTGAGTGTAGGTAAGACAGAGGAGCAGAGAGCTGGCAGCACAGAGTCCAGCTCTCTCTGTACCCCACTGACCCTGAGTCACTTACCCCCTCAGCTTCCCTATCTGTCAAGGAAAGATCATCATTATACTACCTAATAGGGTTCTATGGTACCTCGAAATCAGTTTATTCAAAGCCCTGAAATTACTAACATTATCACCCCTTGTGCCAGAAAGAAATCCTAATTAGGACTCTCTCCCCTTTCAGGCCTCACCTTGGTCTGACCTTGCACCCATCAATCCACCTCACTGGCCTCCAGGTCCCTCTTTTGCAGGCAGTGTCAGCAGCTCTACCCACTTCATCAAATCCTTAATAGGATCACAGGGGATAGAATAGCAGAGGGTATTTAGGAAGCAGTCTTTGATCAGGGTCTTCTCCATTCTAGTCAGGTGTTCATATCAAAACGTGAGTTGAGTAACTGAAGTTCTCAAGGCTGTAGCCCAAATGGATAAAATGCAAATGTGTTTGTGTAACAATGGGGGGGGTGTTGTCACACCCATCATTTAATATGCCTTTATTTCTTCCTTTACAAATAGCGTACCTCCTGCTAATCACTTGAGTTATGATGGGGATAAAGTGCTGATGCAACAGGCTGAGCCCCTGCCTGGCCCTGCATGTTCATATAAGCAGTTGGAAGTTGTAGGCAGGAAGGCAGGGTGCACTGCTGGAGGAAGCAAGCTGGTTTTGAAGGGCGGGAAAG
The DNA here is from genome assembly GCF_000754665.1 of Bison bison bison. Classification (NCBI taxonomy): domain Eukaryota; kingdom Metazoa; phylum Chordata; class Mammalia; order Artiodactyla; family Bovidae; genus Bison; species Bison bison. Next base: position 3,991,983 of record NW_011494744.1, on the reverse strand, counting down.
GACACAACGGAGATAGTATTTAGGTAGAGATTCAAAGGATGAGGAAGTATTACCACGGCAAAGGAGATGGAGAACCAGCATTAGGAAGACAAGTACAGAGACCCCAAAGGAGGAACAAATATAAAACAAGCAAGAGATCGAAGGAGATCATTGTGAATGGGACTGAGAAAGCAAGGAGGAGGCAGCTGGGGAAGTGGGCAGGGCCAAGCCTGATCAGCCAAGTCAGAGGTTTTGATCTTTATCCTAAAAGCGGTTTTATAGAAATCTACATGTGTAACATTAAAGTTAGCTCGTCTGACACAGTGGCAGAATGGAAGCATGGGGCATGCATGAATGCAGGAAAAGCAGTGAAAGCAGGGCTCCTGCTGTGGTCCAGGCAGACTGTAATAGAGTTCTGTGACAATGAGAAGAGGGAGAAGCGGTCAGACCCAAGAAGGACCTATAAGAAGTTCTAGGTGTCAGCCCTAGAACTTGGCACTAAATTAGCTCTAAGGTGAGAAGGGGAGATGCTGTGTTTCCCCTTGGAATAACTGAGGAGAAAATGGAAGGAGTCTCTGATATTGAGAACGTGCTAGAAGATGAACATGTTTAACCCACTCTGAGGCGTCCATATGAAAGTAGCCAGCAAGCAGTGGAATAAAGTCCAGAATACAGAGAACCCTGAACCACAGCTGAGCTGTATTTGTTTTCAGCTAACATGTGTAGAATTGAGGGGAGATGCTCCCTTCTGATTAGGCACAGAGAAAAAATGACTAACAGAAGCCAGAAGCAGCCAAGACCAGATCACTACTGTGAGTTCCCTCCCTTCTCCATCATGATCCTTCACAGCCCTGCCAATGCCACCCTTCTCCCCGTTGCTTTTATAGCCACAAGTTGGTAACTATGGAGCTTTCAGGTGCTCTTTACAGGTAGAGGGTATATTTCCTTACTGGGATGGACAGTTGAGACAGCAGGAAAAAACAGCAAGAACTAAAACTGTGAGGCTTTCTAACTTTCTCTAAAACTATTGGCTTTTTCTTACATGCAAGGATGACTAAGCTTACAGTTTCGCAGAATTTGCAGCCCTGGGCCAGCATTCTGACCACAGCACTTCCCCAGAACTTCTGCCTGCCTTGGTGGGACTATGTCAATAGCTCTGTTTCTGCTTCTCAGCCAGGTCCCCTCCTCTGTCCTCGGAGTCACAAGCTGATGACCCTTGGGGCTCAGCCAATGTGCCCAGTGTGCCAACAGGAAGCATGAAAAAGTATAAGAAAGTGAATTCATGGTTAAAGATTTCCTTGTCCTTAGCACTTCAACTTAACATCCATGTCTGATTTCAGACTTTGCTGTTTACTCTTAGCTCTGAGTTCTTGCACAAGTTACTTAATCTCCTTGATGAGAGTTCCCTTAACTGTTAAATGGGATGATACTGTTTTCCTCATAGGCTTCTTATGAAGCTGAAAAGAAACATGCTCATCATAAACAATTATATGATTATAAAATGGAAATGACAAATAGATTCAAGGAATTAGATCCAACAGACTGCGTGTCTGAAGCACTATGGACAGAGGTTTGTGATATCCTACAGGAGGCAGTGACCAAGACCATCCCAAGAAAAAGAAATGCAAAAAGGCAAATTGTTGTCTTATGAGGCCTTAAAAATAGCTGAGGAAAGAAGAGAAGTGAAAGGCAAAGGAGAAAAGGAAAGATATACCCATTTGAATGCAGAGTTCCAAAGAAGAGCAAGGAGAGATAAGAAAGCCTTATAAGATCAATGCAAAGAAATAGAGGAAAACAATAGAATGGGAAATATTAGAGATCTCTTCAAGAAAATTAGAGATACCAAGGGAACATTTCATGCAAAGATGAGCACAATAATGGACAGAAATGGTATGGATCTAATAGAAGCAGAAGATATTAAGAAGAGGTGGCAAGAATACACAGAACTATACAAAAAAGATCTCCATGACCCAGATAACCACAATGGTGTGATCACTCAACCAGAGCCAGACATCTTGGAAGTTCAAGAGGGCCTTAGGAAGCATCACTACGAACAAAGCTAGTGCAGGTGATGGAATTCCAGCTGAGCTATTTCAAATCCTAAAAGATGATGCTGTCAAAGTGCTGCACTCTATATGCCAACAAATCTGGAAAACTCAGCAGGGGCCAACGGACTGGAAAAGGTCAGTTTTCATTCTAATCCCTAAGAAAGACAATGGCAAAGAATGCTCAAACTACTGCACAAATGCATTCATCTCACACACTATATTACTAGCAAAGCAATACTCAAAATTCTCCAACCCAGGCCTCAACAGTATGTGAATCGAGAACTTCCACATGTTCAAGATGGATTTGGAAAAGGCAGAGGAACCAGAGATCAAATTGCCAACATCTGCTGGATCACCGAAAAAGTGAGAGTTCCAGAAAAACATCTACTTTTGCTTTATTGACATGCCAAAGCCTCTGACTGTGTGGATCACAATAAACTGTGGAAATTTTTTCAAGAGATGGGAATACCAGACCACCTGACTTGCCTCCTGAGAAATCTGTATGCTGGTCAAGAAGCAACAATTAGAACTGGACATGGAACAACAGACTGGTTCCAAATTGGGAAAGGAGTATGTCAAGGCTGTATATTGTCACCCTGCTTATTTAACTTATATGCAGAGTTCATCATGAGAAATGCCAGGCTGGATGAAGCACAAGCTGGAATTAAGATTGTCAGGAGAAATATCAATAACCTCAGGTACGCAGATGACATCACCCTTATGACAGAAAGCAAAGAAGAACTAAAGAGCCTCTTGATGAAAGTGAAAGAGGAGAGTGAAGAAGTTGGCTTACAGCTCAACATTCAGAAAACTAAGATCATGGCATCCGGTCCTATCACTTCATAGCAAATAGCTGGGGAAACAGTGAAAACCATGACAGACTTTATATTTTTGGGCTCCAAAATCACTGAGGATAGTGACTGCAGCCATGAAATTAAAAGATGCTTGCTCCTTGGAAGAAAATCTATGACAAACCTAGACAGCATATTTAAAAGCAGAGACATTACTTTACCAACAAAGGTCTGTCTAGTCAAAGCTATGGTTCTTCCAGTCATCATGTATGGATGTGAGAGTTCAACTATAAAGAAATCTGAGTGCTGAAGAATTGATGCTTTTGAACTGTGGTATTGGAGAAGACTCTTGAGAGTCCATTGGACTGCAAGGAAATCCAACCAGTTCATCCTAAAGGAAATCAGTCCCGAATATTCATTGGAAGGACTCATGCTGAAGCTGAAACTCCAATACTTGGGCCACCTGATGCGAAGAACTGACTCATTGGAAAAGACCCTGATGCTGGGAAAGACTGAAGGTGGGAGGAGAAGGGGATGAGAGAGGATGAGATAGTTGGATGGCATCACTGACTCAATTGGCATGAGTTTGAGTAGGCTCTGGGAGTTGGTGATGTACAGGGAAGCCTGGCTGCAGTCCATGGGGTTGCAAAGAGTGGTACATGACTGAGAGACTGAACTGACTGAACTGAATCATAAACTATTAGTACATAGAAAGGAAACACTCTCTTTCCATTCTGGAGTATTTTTTCAAGGATGGTCCATGAACTATCTGAATTAGTATCAGGGAGGCTTCTATAAAAATCAGAGTCTAGGATCTTCTCCATTGAGAGTCCACATTTATGTGGCAGAAGAGAAAATCTTATTATTTCCCTCAGTTTGAGGAACCATTTCTGAAAACACTGAAAACTCTGAAGACTCTTTTGATCCTAAATCAGGGTTTCTCAAATCTGGCTGTACATATCAATAATACTCAGGCCTCTACCTGAGTTGAATCAGAACCCAAGAACACGGGGCCCAGGCATAAGTATTTCAAGAAGTACTTCTTTTTTTTTTTTTTTCAATTACAGTCCTTCCTTTTATTGGAGTTCCAAATTTTAAAAACTGAAAGTAAAGCAATCATTCAGTGGTTCAGATAAAAGAAAAGCATCTTTACCTGAGTTACCCATCAGGCCTACTCTGACCTGCTCTAGCTCTTCCCAGAAAACGTTTCTGGGAATCTAAACAAAATGGTTTGCATGTCGACTCCATTAAAAGTCATCTCTACTACAGGGGTCAACTAACTATGAGAACAGTTCTTCTCATATCTATTAAATGTACACAATCCAGTTAGACCTCTTTAGAGGTCTACAAAATGCTCTCCAGAGTAGTTTCTTTGGGGCCCAATAAGGTAGAG